>NC_136590.1:37453291-37765791 GCF_910589615.1 Taurulus bubalis | reverse complement strand
CTGAGAGAGTGAAAGCGAAATAATACGCGGAAAGAAAAGCCTTCAGGCTATAATTTAGACCAATTGTAATTCATTATGCGTCCCATGTTATCTTTGTGTTGCGCACTGCTACGTTTAACATAAACAATAACATGTAAATGTTTGCCATATTTATGTGTGTCTGAATTATTTAAGAAGAAAGTCAGTAAACAGCAAAAATAGACCAGCTAATGCATTTAACCAGCAGTTACTTACATAACACCAAATGACTGTATACATGTAAAGTGCATTAAAACTAATAGCATTGGTGCATTTGTTTTTATAGACAAAAATATGGAAAAACTAAAAATAAGAATATCTATTTTTTCTTTTTAATGAAATGTTACAAATGTTCACTCAAGGAAGTGGCAGTAAAAGCTGGGAGACATAACTCTGAGATCATGATGGAAAGATTACAGTACACCATCAAGTATAGGGTGCCCTTGAAAAATAACCAGGGAGCAAAATCTCTGCCACTGACTCCACGACTGCATGTGTGTGCGGAGCGGACGGCCGTCGAGTGTGTGGGTGAGAGAAAGAGAGGAGGAGAGGGTTCAGCATGTGAATTAACAGGCAGCTCACATATCATACATCTCCCTGGCCTTATGCTTGAGATCCCCGTTGTCATGGAGACTGGGTTGTAGGGCTATAAGAGGAGAGTGTGAACGATACTCAGCCAGTAAAATGGGGAATTTATAGCGGCATGAAACAGAGATAAAATAGAACCAGCAAGCGAAGCGGTTCCTCTCCGACGGTAGACGTGTAGAACCCCACAAGACAAAGGTGGTGTTTGGTTTTTACACTCATGAGATGGAATCATTCGCGCTTGTGCTGATAAAAGCATTTGAACAAAATGTGTGTGTATGTGTGTGTGTGTGTGGGGGGGGGGGGGGGGGGGGAAGGGATGCACAGAGGTCATGCAGTCTTTTAAAGCTCCGCTAAAGTTTGTCTTGCATTGCCAGCCGTGCAGAGGTATTTGGGATGAGATGAAACAAGAGAAGACTGCATTGATCCCCGGGAGGGAGAATAAGTATCTCAGTAGCACAAGACACAGGGAGGTCAAAGCAGTGAACGAATAGAAATGAGGCCGAGTCAGAGAGCTAAGTATACATCATGGTATTGCAGACCACGGGGCATACAGGAAATGTGCTCTGTGCAAAAGCAGCTCAAATCGTTTAAACAAAACCACATCTGCAATGTTAAAGATTGCAGCTCTTAATGTGTCTGTCTAATCCTTGGCCGGGTGCTGTAACTTCCTGGAGTTTTTGTCACCGTGAGGTTGCAAGGCAACAAGCAAGGACTCCAGGAAGTTGCTGGGTTAAACAAACAAGATATAACCGGTAAATCATTGATTTTTTTCGAGGAGCTAGCAGGTGGATTGTGTTATCTTTGGACCGAGCCAGGCTGTTTCCAGTCTTTGTGCTCAGCTATGACCAGCTGCTGGCTGGAGCATGATAAGTGCTGCACAGACGTGAGAGGAAAGTGAAGAAGCGTAGCATATTTTTCATACAGTGGGGAAAGGTGATATACATCCTGATGAAACAATTTGGCTTTGTTGATGCTCAGGCCAGCCCCTCACAATGCACACCATAAAAGCACACTGAACCCAACCTGTTGTATATAGCAACACTTGGACCTCCTGAAGAACCTTCTCACTCATATTGTTTTGAAGAGTACGACAGCTTGTCTTTAAAATCACAATCTGACACACATCTATAATCGTCTCCATCACTTCATCATGTAACACTTCCCTCCCAGTTTATGCTGAAGGCTGTTTATGTGCAGAGCAGCTGTTGCACAATTTACGGCACGACTCCTCACGCTCGCGTACAAGCATCAATCCTGGAAACGTCGGTCAGGAGTCTGCAGCCTGTCTGCGCCTTATTTATAATTAAATGTATCTGGCAATGTTGTCATCTGGTGAGATTTACATTATCATCATGCAAAATGTCAGCCATGAAACTTTGCAGGTGTGTCGTTGAGATCAGTCTGTCATTTAATCCCATTTGTCTTTTTTGTCTCCTCCAAACATATTGTGGGATCCTCTTCTGCCATGTGTTCGCTCCCTTTTTCTTCACACTCTGCCACCACCTCCATTCTCCCTCCCTTAATCAACACCTCTGCTTGTTTCCTTCTCTCACCCTCGTTTCATTTCGTCTGTTTCTGATCACACTGTCGCCCGGCTGAAAGAACGCGGCGTGCGCACAAAAGTGCAGCAGAGCAACACCTTTGTTGTTTTGTTGTCTGTGATGAGAGGCTTTTACTCAACAGGCTAGATAAATGCACATATTGTTTCTCACACCTTTAAAAAAAATGTTTATCACTTGATCCTTTCCTGCCATGACAACAAGCGCCAGGGAGATCACAACAGGAGCGCAGAGGAAGATGGAGAGAAGATTGATAGAAAGTGACACATAACCACATGCTGCCTGTTCAGCTGATAACTGACAGTAAATATTACACGGCAGTTCAGCATTCACAAAAGCTTTGAGGATATGGGGCCGATCTATGTCAAGTAGCAACAAATCCTTCTCTTATTTCTTATATAAGCTAATAGAGACGCTTCATAACGGACATATATTAGTACGCCTTGTTTCAATAAACACACTGATAGTTGAAATGTTTTAGCAAAGATTGAAACTAAAATCTAATAACAAAAGATCAAAATTAAAATGATTCAAACATAGTAGAACTAGAAGCAACTATTCTTGTTAAAATAATCACATGTAGCTAGTTAGATGTGTAGCTGAATCCTCTTTGATTTGCTAAAAAAAACAGATGACCAACAGGGTATTTGATATCAAATTAAAATTAAGACCGTCTCTGGCAGGGGATGCATGACACTAGATACAGTTTCAGAGGTGAGGATAAATCTTGACACCGCCTCTGGGTGAGTTTAAATGAATGAGTCATCGACGCCATCCAAAAAGCAGACACACTATATTCATCTTAATCTCCTTTTCTAATGGCTGACTGAGCCAATTCATGCTGTAGCGACGAAGCTTGTTTGTGGATGTGTATGTGAGAGCAAGTCGTTCCTTTGGTCGGCTCTCACTGTGGGACTTGGCAAGATTTAATGAGGCTTGTAAACAATTCATACAAGGATATGGCATGTAATATCACTCGTTCTCCATGCAAGCAAAATATAATGCTTGTATCACAGGGACCAGTTGGGATATAAAAGTAAGTAATTCCAGAGAGCAGCATGTTTAAATATGCTGCCAGTGAACACTATAAAGACTTATAGAGAGAACTATATGTGGCTGTTTTCTCCCAGATGTTTGCTCATGTTTGAGAACTCATTGGTGTGTGGATTGTGTCCACTGCCGGGTGCCGGGGTGTTAGTATTGCCCTGTGGCTGGAGACAGTTAGAGTGACAAACACTTGCCCACACCAGAACTCTCTTCACACCATTAACCACCATCCGTCTCCACAGCACCTGATACTGAGCTCCCTGTTGCCATTAATAAACATCCCTTGAGTCCCAAGGGGAAATATATTCGTCAAGTGCATGTAGTCCTTCTCAAATCCATCCTTTCTCCCATTTTACCTCTTTGTGATCTTGATGAACTTGCTTCCCCTGTGGGGCGCTCTTTTCTGCCATCCAATCAGATTTGTTGTATCTTTCTTTATGACTTAATGCTTTAAGCTTCGTTGACTTCAATGTCTCTTTCCTGTGTATTATCGTTTTCACATGTCTAAAGACTGGGAGGAGCATTATGTTTAACGGGGATTGTAACTACTGTGACATACTTCTGAGTAATTAACACATTTCTTTCTGTCTCTTGTTTTCTTTCTTCTTTTTTTGTAGACAAATTAGACGATGAGCTTGAGATGACGACGGTGTGTCACAGGCCAGAGGGTCTGGACCAATTGGAAGCCCAAACTAACTTCACCAAACAGGAGCTGCAGATCCTCTATCGTGGATTCAAGAACGTAATCACACACTTTCTCATCTTATTATTAGATTATTTTGGTATATATTACAGATACTTAAAACAGTAAAGATAAAGATCAGCCTGATAATATAATATATGTATTTCAGTTTAGCCCTAATGGTATCTTGCAAGTTGTTTCTTTTTTTTAACAAGACTAGTCTACAGCCATGCTTTGCTTAATGAGGCTATATATTGTACATCAGTGGTGTGAGTTAGATGCTAAAGTTAGCATGTTAACATTCTCACAGTACATGAAACATGTGCAACAAATAGTCCATCCAATATCACATTCATCCACAGAGCAATAAACTAATGCTAGCATGGCCAAAATGTCATCAGCAGTGCTACTTTTCAGAACTATTTATTTTTCTGCTCTAGGTTAAAGAAAGCATCGTTAACTGTCGGCCTACTAAACCAAGTCTTAATTGTGTAAATTGTATTATGAAACCCAGACGGTAACCCAAGGGTGTGAGAAGTGATGCTAATGCAGAAATGGCTTGAACATGCAATCTTTCTAATAGGCGACAGGGGTCTATTTCTATTGTCTGTGAGAACATGACTCTACTTCTCACTTGATTTATTACCTCAGTAAACATTGTAAACATGAGTTTATGGTCTTAATCTCTAATTCCAAGTCTTCTTCAATACATGCTCATTGTGCTCATGATGCTCATTTAGTCAACTATGGTCCCATTTGTAGTAAAAAATAGACGATCTATTCTATATCTTAGAACTTGAACCTTTCACTGTGTGTTTTCAGTCCATGAAAGTTGATTGTAACATTTTGGTAAGCTAGAAATGCTCAGCTTTCACTAAGACAACATCCAATTCTTCTTTGCAGTCTATACATATGAAACAAATTTCAGCATGCTAATAATGCAGGCTATCGTGCCGAAATATGGAGACAAATATGATTCGGGTCACAAGACCGCACAGTTCTGGTGAGTTCGTCAAATAAACAGGATGTCATTGAGAAGAGTATTCTCATCATAATTCATCTTTTCGTTCCACAGGAATGTCCAAGTGGTGTTGTGGACGAGGAGACATTTAAACACATTTACTCACAGTTCTTCCCTCATGGAGGTAATGTGTAATGCTTTTGAATCCCTTAAATTGCTCTGTGAAACTTTTTGAGATCAGGAGACCTTACACATTTATTGTTTTGTGTTGCAGATGCAAGCATGTACGCACATTATCTTTTCAATGCATTTGACACTACAAACAATGGCTCCATTAAGTTTAAGGTCAGTCATCCTGCTTTGTCTTTGCATCTTGTGTTAAATATGGCGCATTTATTTTCTCCTCTGTCATAATCTAAGTGTTTACTTCTGTCCTTTTCTGTCAGGACTTTGTAATGGGTTTGTCTATACTGCTGCGAGGAACGCTGAGAGAAAAGCTTGAGTGGACGTTTCACCTTTATGACATTAACAGAGATGGCTACATAAACAGAGAGGTGAGGCGGGGCTGCACTATGTGAACAGGGTTTTTGTGTGTCATCTAAAGTCTATGTCACATATCAATGTGAATCTTCTCTTTTCTCAGGAAATGACTGAGATTGTGAGGGCCATTTATGACATGATGGGCAAGTTCACCTACCCGGCACTAAAAGGGGATGTCCCGCAGCAGCATGTGGACGCCTTTTTCCAGGTGCATTTCTCAAATATAAGATTCAAGAGTCTAAAGTCAATGTTTTTGTGAACAGTGACAGGTGATTTCAACCCCCTTTTCTGTACGTGAGAAACAACAATGTCACTTGTAATGTCTCTAAATTGAATGTGTCAATGTGTCAACTCTCCTGTTTTATGGAGACACTTTGCATTTACCTGTACTACAGGTTTTTGATATCAAGTGTTATATCATGAGCAATCCCAGTCCCTGAAATTTTGCAGTCAGTATTTTTTTGACTTATTTTACAATTCTTCATATGGTATTCCATAGTGTGAACAGTTTTTCTACGCTAATTTTGTTGCAACATGAGCTCACAATGAACACGTTTCCATAACATAATTCTATTTGGTACTGATGCTCATTATATTGCATTGCTTTTCTACAGAAAATGGATAAAAACAAAGATGGAGTGGTGACTTTAGAGGAGTTTATTATTGCCTGCCAAGAGGTATGTATTTTCCTTGATCTGACATTCTTATTTCTATATGCAATAATAGTCAAATATATGTGTATGACGGGTAGATTCAATAAATGCAGTACATGAATTTACCTACAGTTACTTAGAGATGTTCCTCTCTGTATGTAGAGTCACATGTTTAGAATAGTACTCATTAATATGTGGATGAGAACAGAGACTTAAACATCACAAAGAATATTCATTGACAGCCCATACATTACTATATACAGGGCTTTCACTTCATTACTGGTTAATTGCATCATTCTGCCCTGATTACTTGTGTTCTCTCTCCGCAGGATGAGACCATGATGAATTCCATGCAGCTGTTTGAAAACGTGATGTAGGACAAGAGGAGATGATGGTGACAAAGACACGGAAAAATGAGAGGGCTTGGTGTGAGTGCGTGTGTGTGGATGCATGTGCAATACATCCAGTCTCCTCCTCTCCCCATCCTATCCAGCTGTGGTCGGGATACAGTCAGATTCCCCCGCAATGACTTGAAAGACTGGACTGGACTGGGATGCTCTACGCCTTCCTGCAGAGTGACTGATGTGACAGGCTTGGACGTAAAAGACATCGCTCTCGAACATGTCTTGAAGATTGACCTGTTAAAGATTAAGATGCTCCTCCTTTGCAAAGTGGCTCCAGCAAAGAGCTATCCTTCTACCAGCAGAACCTTCTTTTTTTTTCTCACCAAAAGACGTTCCTTTTTTTGTGCCTAAAATGTAATTGCATGCTTTTGCTAGAGGTTTTGATTTATCTCCAAACATTTGTCAGATTTGTTATGGGAATCTGGCCATAAGGACTTTTATATTCATCTCAAGCATCATTGTGGCAGTGCCCCCTGTACTCATGTGCTGACCTGGCTCTCGTTTGCCTGCTAAGTCTGTTTGATGCTTGTCGTTAAGAGTCTAAAGCGTACAGTATAGTGTCAAAGAATTGGGAAACAATACAGTCCAAGGGTCTGACCGGGCGTGAGTGTGCCGGTCTTTCTGTCTATGTTGGAACTACGGTTTTAGTGAAAAGAAAGAAGAAATCAAATCATTATTTTAGTCTTCATGTGATCAAATCTGTGTTGTCAAAAATATCGTGAAAAATTGTGCATTCATTTTGGATTTCGTGAGGAAGTGCCCGCAAAACAGACATGATGAATAATATTCAGGAAGTGGCTTGTGATCATCAAACCAATATTTGTATTTGTTGATCAAGGTGTAAACCTGATATGGCAACAATGATGTGTACAGTACAAACTTATTGATCTTCCTCATAGCTAATTAATTATGTCCTTGAAATTATATCTCTAAGCGAGCGTGGTCAAATTCCTTGTATGTGTTTACATACTGTCAGTCAGATGGTGGGCCATTTGAATGAAATCCTGGTTCTGATAATCTTGCATGAAAATAACACTGAATGTTTGGAGTATGATATTTGATGACATCCAGGACAGCTCCATCTGTATTAGTGAACATTTGGCACTGACGCCTCGCTCCAAACCAAATTGCTGATGTAAAGCAAACAAGTCCAGGTACAGACAGAACAGGCTGACTTTTTTTACTTGTTTTTTTTCTATGAAGCAGGGTGTTTTTGAAAGCACCCCTGTAACAGAAAATTCACTATAATATACCAGTAGTAGTTCACGCACTAAATTATTCATCATCGTTCCTTTTGTTGTTAGTGGAGCAGCTCTTTGCTGAAGGTTACATCGGTGTGACATCGCAGCCTCTGGTTGATCAAATCTCACAAACAGAAGATTCATTCTAATCCATAAGAATAAAATGTTAATTCTTCAATTGAGTGGCGTTTTACTTTGGAGCTGTTAAATGTGTGTGTGTGTGTGTGTGTGTGTGAGAGAGAGAGAGAGAGAGAGAGAGAGAGAGAGAGAGAGAGAGAGAGAGAAAGAGAGAGAGAGAGATGTGTGCATGTGCTCCACTTCTCCTTAAGGAGAGTGTGGAGGTTATAAATATGAGGGAACCGAGTCCTATTTAATTTGGGAAGGCCATAGCGTCTTACACGTCATCACGGAACACAAGCCCTGTAAACTCCGCTACTGCCCCCTACTGGCCTGGATAGCATCATACACTGGTCCACTTAGAATGGACAAAGATCCCCAAAATATAGTACATTTTATATGAAAATAACATCTATCTATCTATCTATCTTGAATAGAAACACTTTTAATAGACAGCAAACCATATATATATATATATATATATATATATATATATATATATATATATATATATATATATATATATATATATATATATATATATGTATATATATATATATATATATATATATATATATATATATATATATATATATATATATATATATATATATATATATATCATGATTAGAAACACTTTTAATAGACAGCAAACCATTGTATTCACTGCGGGAGTTTTCCTCATTGATGGCCGCTGTTTACATCCCACCTCAGGCCTGTGTGAGTGAGGCACTGCAACACCTGGCTGAGCAGATCAATAACATGGAGCACACACACCCAGACTCCCTGTTCATTGTTCTTGGGGACTTTAACAAAGCAAGCAAAGAACTGCCCAAATACAGACAACATATCTAGTATATAGCACCAGGGACAAAGACACACTGGACCATCGCTACTAAAGGAGGCATATCGCTCAGTCCCTCTGATCATTGTCTGGTTCATCTTCTCCCGTCCTACAGGCAGAAATTAATATCTGCAAAGCCCGTGGTGAAGACTGTGAAGAGATGGACGAATGATGCCAAGCTGGAGCTACAGTCCTGCTTTGCCTCCACCGATTGGAGTGTTTTTGAGCTGCTGCTACAGACCTGGATGAGCTCACTGACACTGTGACATTGTACATCAGTTTTTGTGAGGACATGTGTGTGCCGACTAAAATCTTCCGCACATACAATAACAATAAACCCTGGTTCACTGCATAACAAGCTGAGCTCACAGTAGACCACAAACACGTATAACACTTGAACCACTTTTGGCCACTTCTTCACGTTCATTTGGTGCTATATATAATACATTTAAGTACTTTTATACACATTTTGTTTTATTCCGTCTGTACATTTAATATTGCTATTGTATTCTTCTGTTGGAAGAAAAAACGTATTTACTTTTAATCAATTACTGTTTCACTGTTATATTAATAATCATATATTCTGTTTATTAATCATATACTGTGTAAAGGCTTGTGACTTCTCATTTGATCTACTTTCCTGTTAAAACATATGTATGCTTTTCAAGTAACCTTCTGATAGAGTCATGCGACTGGAGATGCCTACATGTCTATGTCTGAGGAACAGACAGTTCCTTGTTATCATATGACCATGCAAGCCAATCTAAAGACGTCATGGGGGCCTATTGATTGTTTATCTTCGAGTATAAGACTGACATCCATCTGCTCGTTCACTGAGCAGTCCAGGATGCAATTCATACCATGTTGTATGCATTCTTCTCTGCTCCTTCCTTGCAACGAATAACTGTCCTGATCAATGATTTTACCACTAGTTGTCGTTGTCGGGTGAATTTTCGAGGCTCTTTCACAGACTAAATTCCTCGTTTGTGTAAACATTCCTGGCAATAAACGGTTTCTGATTCTGATTCTGAGAAGATCAGGAAGGCTCCGGGCCCAGACGGTGTGTCCCCCTCCAGCCTTAAAGTCTATGCTGACCAGCTGGCACCCATCTTCACGCAGATCACTGGAGCTGTGTGAAGTCCCCTCTTGCTTCAAGCGCTCCATGACCATCCCGGTCCCTAAGAAATCCTCCATCACAGGATTAAATGACTAAAGAAAAAAAGAAAAAAAGAAAGAAACATGCACTTTATTAGTCCCCTTGGGGAAATGACCCATCCCTGGTTGGGGGGTGGTGGGTCCGGGGAGCAGCTGGGGGTTGGGTGTCTTGCTCGGGGACGCCTCGACATGTGAGCTATGGGGGGACTGAGGATCGAGCAGGGTACCTTGCAGTTTCGGGATGACCACTCATCCCCCTGAGCTACAGTCGCCCCCCAACAGGCTACAGGCCCGTTGCCCTGACGTCTGTGGTCATGAAATCCTTTGAAAGATAAGTGTTGACCCATCTGAAGGACATCACAGGGGCCCTGCTGGACTCCTGCAGTTTGTCTATACTGTGCAAACAGGTCGGTGGATGATGCAGTCAACATGGGACTGCACCATATGCTGCAACACCTTGACTTCCCGGGGGAAATATGTAAAACTCCTGAAGTTCGCAGACGACACATCGGCCTCTTCAGAAACGGTGATGAGTCTGCGTATAGACGGGAGGTTGAACGGCTGGTCCTCTAGTGTGGTCAGAACAACCTGGAGCTGAACAAGCTCAAAACTGTGGAGATGACAGTGGACTTCAGGAAGAGCCCCCCCAACACTACCCTCACCATACACAACAGCACTGTGTCTGCAGTGGAGACCTTCAGGTTTCTGGGATCCACAATCTCCCAGGACCTGAAGTGGGCCTCCAACATCAACACTATCCGGAAAAAGGCCCAGCAGAGGTTGTACTTCTTGCACCAGCTCAGGAACACAAGCTGTTCCAACTCCTCTCCTCTGATAGACGCTACAGAGCACTGCATGCCAAAACCACCAGACACCGCAACAGCTTCCTTTCACTGTCTGTCACTCTGATGAACACTAAACCAGACACCTCCATCTGCACTAATT
The DNA here is from genome assembly GCF_910589615.1 of Taurulus bubalis. Taxonomy (NCBI): domain Eukaryota; kingdom Metazoa; phylum Chordata; class Actinopteri; order Perciformes; family Cottidae; genus Taurulus; species Taurulus bubalis. The sequence goes on along the minus strand of NC_136590.1, from coordinate 37,755,037 downwards.
GCACATATGTATCTAGTTTTGGGTATACATGTATATGTACGACGAGAGCAACGTGTAACCGGAGTCAAATTCCATGTATGTGTATTGTGTACACACACATGGCCAATAACAGTGTGCTCTGTTCATTGTGTTACAGTTGGTGGCGCTGTTTCTTTTCTCCGTGTCTTGTTGGCTTTTTATTCTGCGTGAAACGGAGAAGAAGAAAGAAGGCGGAGACTGAAAATGAATCGCGCATGCGCAACGCCGCCGCTGATCCCGCCCTGGTTTACAGAGCGGGATGTAAATGTTGGATGTATATTTCTTCGCTGTCACCCTAAAATACAATCAATAAAACACAGGCAACGCCTTATAAGAGTTCCACTCAAAGCAATATGCAATTAATGAGTTAAAAAATTGCTGTATCATTATATTCCTGTCTCCTACAGCTGCCATTATCAGTATGCAAAATATGCGATGACGTTTTTTAGCAACTTTTGGGACAGCCAATAGCTACTTTCCTTACTGAGGAGTGGGCAAGACTAGTCACCAGAGGGGGCGCGATGACATCAGTACAGGTTTTTTGATCCACCGAAGAGGAGCAGATCGACAGCATATAAAACTGAAGCAAAAATGAACGGGTTAGAAGAAGAAACAATGGCACCGCAGACGTTCCTCTACGGTAAGGGATAACTTCTGCATGTCGTTAGTACTTTAAAGGTTTTAAACATTTACGTTACGTGTCTTCATGTTTGCTGGTAAAGAGTAAACGGTAAATGCATGTTTAACCGTGTTCAGTCCTCTTGCTATTAAAGGGAATGTTACTGGTATCACACTAAACAAAAGTGTAATGTGTACTGTTATTAAATCCAATATTGTAGCACGGGGTCTTGTGAAAAGCACGGCATCACATCAGTCCTACCTCTAGCGTTACACGTGTTTGACTATAAACATGGCGGCGCCCATGTGTTGTTAACACTTAATATTTCAGTATTTCAGCTCCACTAAACGTTACAATACGGTTATAACTTATTTGCACACGTTTTCTTATGTTAACCCAGCAGTATGAGCTTAATTTTGACGTGGTAAATGTAGCTCCTCACGAAAAACCGTCTCCACGTGGTTTCAAACGCACGCGGATCATGCGGACTTCCTCCGCTGGAGTAAAAAAGTGGACCTCTTGCTTTGCAATTGGGTCACTTCGTTTCTTTGACACTATCAAAGCAAACGTTTTGTAACGCTATGTTATACAATGAGATAACGTCGTGACTGAAATAGCTAACGAGTGTCTATGGATGATCCGCACCTCTCCGGCTCATCACCTCGTTTGACCTCTTCTCACCGTGGGATGAACACTATATTGGGACATTTTGAGATTATGGTGCAGATGGATGAGGATATCTTATGCTGCTGAGCTTGACTGAGACTAGAAACATGTTTAGGCACACATTCTGAGTTGATTCAGACAGTAGGGTATATGGATAAAATCGAGCTAAACGGCACACGTGGGATTTATTTGGAAATTGTTTTTAGTGTAATTGGTCATTAAGGATTACCTTATCACGTTAAAAGCTGTTAGCCGCCTTTTACGCTTAGATGTCTCTATTAATAATTAAAAAGCTATATCTTAACTACTTGGGAAGTATGGTAAAATAAACATTTTCAATAGTTTTTTTTAATCTCCTGTGACCAGACCATGTTGAAATATTCTTATCAGTAGTGTATATAGCGCCCCCTTGTGTATGTTTAAAATATAGCACCTGGCTACCCATAATGAGGTCACGTCCCATGCATATCCAATTTTTTAATAAATTTGTTTGTCTCGTCATCAGGATGCGTGCTGGAAGCTGGAAAGGAGGTGTTGTTCAATCCAGAGGACGATGAGTTTGAGCATCAGTTGGATCTAAGAATGGTAAGCCCTGAGATCTAAGGAGGCCCTATAACGCAAGCCATTTCTTATAACTCGTCAGGTGCTCTAAATTCCTCTGCTGACCACAATTTAAGATAGAATTTGTTCGCCACTCTATGGATCGCACCATTTATTTTAGAATTAGTCAAAGTGTGCCTTGCTCCTCTCTAGGCCTGTGTCGACCCCAGTACGAAAGATGAACTGCACATGGTGGAGGTGGAAGGACAAGACACAGAGGGTCAGAAGATCAAAGCTGTGCTGGTCTCACTTAAGCCCTCCAACCTGCCAAGTGTAAGTACATTTGTCATGTGTAGATTAACTAGCAACGTTTCATTGCGCTGTGTTTTAAAGTTTGCGTCCCTTCAGCCGCCCACACAACTAGTCACCAATATTAAATCAGAAATTTGATTCATATAATTTCTTGCAGGTGTGTCTCGGAGGTTTCACAATCACACCCCCAGCTATTTTCCGTCTGAAGGCCGGTGCTGGTCCAATCCATATCAGTGGACAACACCTAGTCAGTGAGTATTGGTCCCAAGAGTTTCACCTGGGCAGACGTGTTTATTGTGGAGATTTACTACTAACTAGCTAGTAGAAAAGTTCAGATTCCCCATAGCATATCCATTGGCTTTTGGTGTTTAACGCTAGTCTTCCTTTTTTCACTTTAAAAGTGATGGAGAACGATCAGTCTTTTGAAGAAGATGACGATGATGATGATGAAGAAGAGGAGGAATGTGTCGGAACATCAAAGAAAAGAGCCGCTTCCTCTCCTGCCCAAAAGTCTCAGGTTTGTTTTACATTCGTCAGTGTTTTTAGTCACACATATGTCAGAATTAAAATGTTCTTAACTCACTTTTTAAATCCTTTTTACAGAAAAAAATGAAAATGGAGGAGGATGACGAAGATGATGAGTGAGTGACTCTTCACACACATTTGCATTAACACTGGGACTTTTTTTTTTTATTATCAAATATTATTTATGTAATTAAATTCGGCACGAGTTTCATACTTTCAAAGTTGAAGTCAAATTTTCTTCACGTTTTGATAACTTCTTGCCAACATTTTGGATCCACGTTTCTTTAAAGCTCCTTGAAGGGAAATGTAGATGACATTTTGTCCATGAACGGCATTTAATATGCCATTAAAGTTGTTTGGAAAGGGCGTCTCTTCTTGGCATGGGCTGGAAGGTGACGTTGTTCATCTGGCTTTGTAACTCTGATATGAAGGGTCGCGTTATATAATGTGGTAGTGGTCCAGTTTTTCACCAGCACTCAGACAACATTTTGCACCAACTGCTTTAAAAATTTAAAAATATCTATCATTCCAGACGACAGGGAAATAGTTCAGTCTCCCTTTTATCAAATTCGAAGCACAAGTAATTGTAGTTCTGTGTGTATTTATTTAGTATGTGTTTAGGGTTTTGTTACAAGGTACAAATTGCATTTAAAGAGCATCGTGGTATGTGGTTATTTTGTTTAAAGATTTGTTTTCTTTTAGGGATGATGACGACGAGGATGATGACGAAGAGGAGAGTGAGGAAGAAGAGTCACCCGTTAAGGCAAGCACAGATTTTAATACAGGTTTGGCAGTTCCAGTTGAATGAAGCTGCAGTTTTCTTACCATCTGCTTGTTTGTTACAGGCCAAGGTAACTCCTTCCAAAAAAAAATCCCCAGCTCAGAATGGCAAGAACTCTGCCGCCAACACTCCAGCCAAGAAGCAGGTAACAGAAAGATTTCATAAAATGTGCCTTTTTCCCCACCGACGAGCATTTAGCAACGTAAACATTGGATGTAGCCAGTCTATTACAACAAATGTCAATGCATCTAAAGCTTTAGCCAATGTAATATCTCTGAATGTTAAGACTACGTCTTCTCTCTCTGAAAGTGTTATTGTGATGTTCTTTACAGGAAAAGAGCCCTAAAGCTACACGGACGCCTAAGGCCCCAGCAACCCCCAGAGTGATTCTAACCCTTCCTGAGATTAAAGCCAAGATAACGGAGTCCATGAACAAGGTGTGTGTTTTATCCATCAGTACATTGTTATATCACTTTCTTTCCGTTTATTTCCTGAAAGAGTAATGTGTCATGACGAAATAAATGTACTCATTCGTTGGAATTCTTTCCATCTTTACAGGGTGTAACATTACCTAAAATCCAGCCCAAGTTCGAGAACTTTGTGAAGAACGGTCATAACATCACGGACGTCAAGGTACAGTGCCTGCCGACATTTATCATACACCATTGTTGTCCTAAATTATCTTGGAAACTTTATTCTATATGTTTATCTTGATCAGTGGCTTTAACACATGAATACAGCCGTGTGTTGACAGTTTTTTCTTTTCTTTAGGTTATTGCGGAGCTGTGGAAGTGGAGACAGGCCATGCTGGATACTAAATAAGTGTTTCTGTAGTTTTATTATTTCTTTTTATGACTTGTTTATACCCATAGCACCTCTCAAAACCTCTGAAACCAAGCTCAGTGCCTCACACTTGTCAATAATTCTACGTCTGGTCCAGTGACTAGAGAGGCGTGGCATTGTCTTTCTTCCTCCATCACCCGCTCACTGGGAAATGCATACTTTTGGGTTGTTTACTAAAACCCTGGCAGAACCAGCTTACAAATTTGCAACATCTTTTCTAAATGTGTAAATAAAGTTCTCGCTAGATTGTCGACACCCGAGTATGAAGGCTATGTTCATGTTTTTTTTGTTTTTTTTTGTTTTTTAAATATACATAAACGGTAAAGGTTAATTCTGCCTCTTGCAGGAACAACACAAATCCATCCCAGCAGTTAACTATATACAGGACTAGCAACAAAGCAGCTCAAGAATCTTTCCGCTCAGTTGAACATGGTGTCGCCATTTAAAGCAGAATTTTTGGCTGGCATCAGCAATGAATATAATAATGGTGATGCTGATTGGGCAGTATTCCTTTTTCTAGTATTGTCCACCATGAACATGGAAAATTGCACTTTTTGAAATGTTTTGAATGTTTATGCTATCGAGAGATTCCTGAGGTAAAGATCCGTCATGACTCCAAATTGTCCACGTAGCCTAAATGCATGTAGTTTTTCATGTTTAACCGTCCAGTAGTATCAAACATTTGGTAGAGACCTTAACCTTTTGGGGAGACATTGTCGCGCACATTTTAGCATCCGTCTGTTTTTGGTTCTTTGCATTGCCAAGACTACTAGCCAATAGGCCAACGGTTAGGTACTACAGCCGTGAGCTACTAAATGCAAGAAGGAATTAGCAAATTAGTAGTTGTTTTGTTGCTTCACCTTTTTACAAACAATAATTTGCAGATATGAGATGTCCACCTGCATTCAAAGTTTGAGGTCTCAACCTCTGTGTTCATGTGACCAGTTCACGTTACATTTAAAAAGTAAATGTTGGTATGAGGCCTGTTGGCGCAAAAGATCATTCCATGTTCTGAAGAAACAAGTGCAAGTTTGTGTGGGTTAAAATATGATGAGATTGATTCACTAAATAACATGCGGCATAAGAGTTGCTGCCATTCTATTTCTCTGCTATGGGAATCAGAGTACTACCTATTATAAAGATAAATGCAAGTATTTGATTTGACTGCAACAATATACTTGTCATTAAAGTTTCGACAACAGGAAATTGTCTCGTGTTTCTTTGGTTGCCCCATGTAGCGTCCAAGCTTTCTTTCACACGTTGCAGTAGTTATGCAACAGCCATCAAGTTTGGGAGACTTAGGAAAGTTTAGTTAAGAGTTGTTTGATTTAAAATAAAGGACGTCACTAAGTGGACTTTCTCTGTTCACCTAGTAAATGTTAGCTTGCAATTGAGCCCAACTTCAACTCTTTGCCTCCGAATATGTTCTTATTGCTCCTTTATTTTAAGCTACCTCAAAGGACGATGACAAGGAAGGTTTAGTGATCCTACGATGTCGACGATTCATTGTTACTCATAACTGGCTGCAGGTTCCGCTCTGGGAGCACTATGGCAGTCATTTTTTGATTTAGGCTGGTCGGCATTGGATTTAATTTGAATGTGCAGCTTTAACACCAAATGAAAGTCCCCTGCATAGGACTCCAATCATTGAAGAACTAGTGTGCGTGTGCAAGTTTGTTTTAGTGACTGCAGTTCAGACATGAAGCGAGTTCAAGACCATTAGGCCCGTTCTGCTTATTTCTACCTTTTATTGGTCCATCAAATGACCGCTTAGAGCAGTGTAGAATTTACTGTCTTTGGATAAAAGAGTGATGCCCAGTAATTCATTATTTGGTGACTTTGTTGTGATGGCCTGGATTTACTCTGGAGGTTTTCTTCCCTCCAACGCACCACCGGGTAGACATAACATATCCTGGTAATAGTTCAACTAATAGAGTTCTCTGGTGTGGTTGCATTGTGAGTTTATCGGGGCAGGGGTCAGACGGTTTGGCCACTTAGTGAAACCATCATTATTACTTTTTGGAACTGGTCTGAGGAAAGAAGAATAGGAGAACGGCAGGCAGAATGAGAACGGAGGGTAAAAGAACTAGAGCGAGACACTGCTGGGTCTAATAAATCACAGGAATGACTGATTAAAGTGAGAGATGTAAAAAGAACGGAATAAGGATTCAGGGGAAAACGCTCCCCTCAACAGCTCAAAATGAAGGTAGTTACCTCTACGCACCACAAGGTGGCAATAGAACCAAAGCAACTTTCATTGTTGTATGCCATCAACCCAAAGCAAGATGGCTTCCAGCCAGAGTAGAGTGTGGCTGAGGATTTCAGGTTCCCACCTCTGTATGAGGATCAAATGCAACCCGCGTCTGTAGTGTTTGCGCTCCAACATTTCTAAGTGCCAATATACTGCTGCATGTCAGCGGTGTTTCATGTATTGTGTTTACCAAAACTACCTCAAAGCATACATGTCCTTTCATATTGTATTATTGTGCATATAACTAATTTGTTAATTTATTTTCAAACTATTTTGCGCCTTTTAAAACTTAGTTATGGAAGCCGTTTAATATAGTAAAGCACTTTGAGCTGCACTTGTATGCGTGGCAGTTATTCATTTTGGGAAAGGCATTTTGACAGGTCAGAAACTATACATTTTTCATTTTATTTTATGTACAAACAAACATTTTTTTAAAAGTAAAAAACAAAAATGCAGCAACAGCTTTTGGAACTTAAAAACGAAGCAATAAGCCAGGTCCATTCAATAACAGTAACAAATGGATAGCTCACATCCGTCATTCTGTGTGTATGGCAACAAAAACATTGGAAAGTTGAGTAAAAGGAATCAGTATACTTTAATTTATATAGTTACAATTTCACTCCAGCACTTGATTCAATCCAAATGGTCTACAGTGGTACTGAGTGAGTTGTAGTTTTCATATAAATACAAAAGCACAGATAAATGGCAAATAGTTTCTCAGGTAGTAAAATTATGAACTACATAGTCGGCCTACTGTCATAAATGATTTAAGAGTTGTCCATTGCCACATCAGATTTCTAGTCAGTGCATTCAAACAATTTCCCCCCAAAATCATTGTGCCATCAACATGTCTTTATACATACCAAGTTGTATAATGTGGGTTTCACCTACATTTTAACATTGTGCTTTACAGGTGTTACTAAGTGGCTACATTACATACAAATCAGTCAGCACTAACTGTTATCCGGGCAAGGCCAATAAGCTTTTTAAGAAGTAAATGGCCATTATTAAAATCTTTAATGTATTTGTTAAAATAATATTACAGTAACATCACAGGGAAGTCCTGAAGAAACTAAATTATAAAATAAAAAAATATTAAAAAAGACAGACAGTACAGATCACCTCCTGGGATACATCTTTTCAAGGTTTCAATATCTGAGTTTAATGTCAAAGTGTTCCTTCAGCCTCTGACTGCTCAAACGTATTCCTTGCTGCTGGGTGGTCTGGAGATGGGGTACTTAGGTGTTGACTTTTCTCTTGGGCAGGACGCTGCCAGCATGCCACCTCCCACTACAGCCAGGAATGATCCGGCCCAGGCAATAAAGATGGCAGAACCAAACTCGTACCTTCAGAGAGAGAAGTTGGAGTAAGTCAAAAGGGTAAATCGATGCCAGCAGAGCTCCGACTAACAAAAAAACTTTCATCAGCACGAGAGGAGTGGCTGTAAACATGCAAAGGGGCAGGAGGGAGCGCGCAAAGCCTGCATCTTAAATACACCAGCAGGTCCAACATGTTTGGGGACACACATGTTCAGTTTCATAAAGTGGCCGTGGACCTCTGCAGAAGACACAAGCGGGGCACAAAGGTTTTCAGCTTAAATTCTAATGAACTTACTTGGTATTGACGGGGGTGAACGGGTTGTAGAAGGCTTGGATGATATCGTGAGCATACCAAGAGCAGGCAACAATGGCACACAAAGCTGTGGGAACATAAAGAAGAACATCACTTAAACTGTTAAGAGTTATGGGAATGGATGAAAAAATGAAAAAACAAGGGAAAATGGCTTCTTACATCCAATCAGGATGATAATGCCAGCAACCATGGCAATGCGGGATTTGCGTGTTTTGTCATCTCCGCCACAGTTGGTGCACTTCATTCCCATGCAGGCTACGCCCAGACCGGCCACCGTTACGATAATACTCACGATCATGAGGGCGCGGGTTGCCTGGAGGGCACCTGGATAAGACAGGAGAGGGTTAAGCCATCAGTTATTGTGACAAATATTTAACGCTTATGGATAATTGCTACACCGGGTTATGGGTGTGGCAAGACTTGGTTTTACTAGAGTAAAACAACAACAAAGGCAATTTCAAATTAATTTCTGCAGTTATTAAAAGCCTCAACTTTTTTTTTTGCATAGTTTTTTTATGAGTCTTGGAGCCACAAAAAGCAGCGTGTACAAACACAGTACATGGACAACAGAGTTGCTTCTGTCTCAATGCCACTCCCTATAACAACGAAGCACAGAAACTGGCTCTAACCGGAAGCCCAAAGAAAGTAGAGGGGGTGGGGAGTGTGTGTGTGTGTGTGTGCGCGCAAGTCAGAAACAGGTCTAACCAGGTTTCAGGTTTCATTATAAGGAAGACACTCCCAAGTCCAGCTACTCACAGCCCGCTTTTCAGCAGGTGGACATTTTGCAGCTTCAACCTACCATTTAAAAAAAAAAGAAGAAAAAAAACCTCCATGTGAGGAATGCCCAATGTGGTCGAAACTAAACGACGCAATCTAGTTGTGACATTTCCCCCCGCTTTGAAAGCAAATGGTCCTAAAAGTCAGGTTTACGTTAGCATGATTTGAACAGGTATTTTCGGAATAACGCCATTATTTGTTCACTTGCTTCATATCTAACCACCGCAGCTGTAATCACACAATGTTAATCAAAGTTGGTTCGTGTTCATGTTTGAAGAGGGCGATAAGACGCATTGTGCTGCAGATATTAAATCAAATGTTTTGATAAGCAAGATTGAAAAAAAATACACTATATGGCCAGTTGGTGAACTTCTCACTAACTCAAATCAACTAGTAAGATACAGATGCGAGCGCATTGAGTGAATGCTTTGAGCCACGGTTGACACAGGGAGGAGCAGATACACTGAACCGTGCACAAGGTTGTCCCTTTGACAGTCGGGCCGTTTACACCCGAGGGCAATCCAGGTTATATATCAAAGTTGAATTTGAAACATGTACAATCCACCAGTCATGCCACCAGTGACCCAGTCATGCCACTGCTTTAAGATAAGATAAGTCATAAAGACCGATACAGCACATGGATTTTTTTTCGGCTTTAAAAAAGGAAATGAAACAATTGTTACAACTTCTCCTTTTAGCTTTAGATATGTGCATATTTTATTGATGGCCTACATGTTTACTAATAAATAACCGGTTCGCTTAAAATAAAAAAATCCACTGAAGCACAAATACTGCCAGCCACATGCCACAGTCCGGAAGGGGCCTTTTGTACTCTTATGCAAATGTTGTGCTCAAAGTTTGGGGAAATTAAACTACATTTAAAACGCAATAAATTGTTGCACCCAATACATAGCAAAGACTGGCTTTGTGTTAATTCGATGCCCTTTAGGTCTAAGACAAAGCCACCATGTGTGGGGCTGGTATGCAGACCTGTTGCCTAAACAGTGGCTCATACAGGTGTTGTTTAACCGGTAACTGTGCTGCGTAACGCAAGTCCTGCACTATGGGGATTTACAGCATGCAGGTAGAGGAGGAGCAATGCACTGGACAATGGCCCGCAGGGTAATCATTGCCAAAGTGTTACAAAAAAAAGAAAAGAAAAAAAAGGGCTGCTTTCAAGTGGAAAGAAAGTAGTAATTATAAACATTGGGCCTTTACTGCACAGTGCAGGTGAGGCCTCCTGGTGAGGCTCAAGCAGAAAGGCAGCAGTCTGAGAGGATAAAAGGGCCGTTAATAAGTGACTAAACCGGTCTGACCGAGCCACAGGAATCTGGGAACAGTTTAGTGGCAAAAACAGCTCAGAAGAAGAAACTGCTTTTAGAAAGAAAAAGAGGGCGGAAAAAAAATAAAAGTTTCTATATTCCAACAGGTGCATGTTAGTTTTACGCCATTTCCTGTTACACGCCTGGTTACTGCTTTTTGAGTAGGAAACGGTCAGAAGAAAATACTTTAAAGAAACTTTGTCTGATAAATTACTTTTGAGACAATAAAAAATAAAAAATGAGGCGGGAACAAAAAAAAAAGAAAGCATTATACTCGAAGCAAGATTCAACCGTTTTTCAAGGACTTTTAAGTCAACGGGCCTACCGAAAGAGAAAGGAAAATTTAAAAACTTTGAACCAAAAGAAGAAAAAGATACAACTTCGATAATAAATTTGATCCATTAACTGGTTGACTTACTGTTGAGCTGCAGGATGGAGTCGTACACTTTGCACTGGATCTGGCCTGTGCTCTGGAAGGCACAGGACATCCACAGCCCTTCGTACATGGCTATCGCCGTGATGATGTTGTCCCCAACGTAAGCGGACATCTTCCACTGGGGCAAGATTGTGCCAATTATCAATCCAATTAAGCCGATAAGGGCCAGGGCGAAACCCAAAATCTGCAGACCAGAGTTGGCCATTTTTTTTTTTTTTTACTTCTTCGACTTGACTGCGGAACAACAAAAACGACGTCCACCTGCTGTGAAAGTACAAATCCCCCACTCCTCACAAACCGACGGTGTTTGGCTAAGTTTGCTTTGTTGCTGATAAAGTGGACTCTTCCGCTGTTGTCTGTTTTACGTGTCCCTTGGCTTTCTGAAATGAAGTCGGCAGACAACGGTGTTGTTTCAATTTATGAAGTCTGTCGGCGATTGGTCACGCACCTGTTCCTCTGCCGCACCTTGAATGGGGAGGGAGTCGCGAGAGCGCGCTTTTTCAGGCGGTTTCTGTCGCAGGTGGGCGGGGACGCGCACGTAGTTTCGACTCATCAGACAGACACCATGACATCATCTATTTTTGGCTTAAATCTGGTCTTTGCTATTTATAATATGATGGCACAGAAACTCATCTGGTGTTGTGAATGATCATACTGTAATATGTTTCTATTTTTAAATTATGTCTTATAGTATTGCATTGTGTTTTTTGTTTTTTGTTATGCTCCTTTCACCTAGTATAATTCATTGTATTTGTAAGGTACTTAGAAATAAACGGTTCTGATTCTGATTCTATAGTAAGCATAAAACACGTGAAAATCTGAAAACCACAAGGCATTTTGCAATATGATAATATGTGGCTTCGGCACAGTACATACAGTACAGTACGTACGTACAGTAAAGCAAATTGTAAGCTCATGTTCAATGCTCAATTATAACGCCAGTCTCATATAAAATGAAGAAGTTTGTACACATATTTTATGAACAAGGCACCAACTGTGCTTTTATTGCATGCATGGAATAGCAGCTGTTGGCTTAATGATGTTGGCTCCATGGGTGCCTAATTCAAATTTGTCCAAAATGGGAAGTTGCATTACGGTAAGCGGAAGTTGAGTGGAGAAATTAAGTACCATTTCATCACACAAGTCAAATAAGATATATTTTCACTTTTATACTGGAGATTGAGGAGTCATTTTAAATGTGTATTGTGTAATATGATCGCAAGCTATTTCCCAAACTACTTTATGGACTAAATAAAAAGGAACATTTTCTGTAAGTAAGCACTCAACTAAGTATGTTTATAGTCATTTCAGCTGTTAACTTTAGCGAGATTTGACCTCAACCATAATTAATTAATCAAGCACACACTGAACAATCAATATCTTAATAATAATAATAATAACAGCTGGATGCCAAAAGCATGGGGTAGCCACACTACCAGCAAATATTTTTAAAGAAAACTCTTTTACACACATTTTGTTGGCTTTGTCATTTTTATATGGAACGTGTGTGTGTGTGTGTGTGTGTGTGTGTGTGTCTGTCTGTCTGTCTGTCTGTGCAACTGTCATGTGCTTAAATTATAGGACAGATCAAATGGCCCTCTGTACCCTGCTCTGACGGAAGCGTGTGCTTTCTCTGCCATAGTTCAGCAGAACTGAACTCTCTGACATGGAGGAGGCACATTTTGAACCCAAGGAAAATCCACATACGGCAGCAGGTGTGGCTCACAGGCCCTGAGACTGTTTGGTTAATAGTTAAACATGAATACCATTAATTGATGCATCCTGTTACATGTTTGATGGAAAAAGTCACTCGACACCACGGAGTAAAATCATTAAATCAAGAACATGTATTCTTCGAAGAAGGAGCAGAGTCAGAATCACAACATGGTATACAGATTGTACTTCCTAGACTGCTCTCAGAAGGAGCGAAGGACTACCTTCTTAAATACATATGATTATCAACACACAGAGGTCCACATGACGTCTTCATGGCTCTATCATGAGCCATTGCCTGTCATCCTACAAGCTACAAGCATCCATATGTTCCTAAGCAAAAGACATACTGATACTTCAGTCTCATGACTCTATCAGAAGATCAGCCAAGGATGTGTGGAAGTATTTGACATGAGAGAGAGAGAGAGTTCAATCAGGAGTCACTGGCTTTATTAATAATACTAACTAATGAACCTTCTAAATTATTCTGAAGGTAACATTAAAACAGTACTAATCAAGAGAAAATAAGTTTTTCTTCCAACAATGTTTAAACCAGTACATCAGATGTACTGTATACTTTGAATGAACTGATCACAGGTTATACTTGGGAATCAGAGTGTGAGTCAGGGTTTCACGTGTCTGGTTTGGCTGATCCCTGATCCTGTATTGACTCAAGAAAGAAAAAGAATGTTTGACTGAAACGTTCCCTGTCAAAGTAAATGAGAAAGACTCAGCCTTTGGTTGAGGCATTTTCTAGTATACCTACTCACTGGTCAATAGAATATGTTTGTACCAGCCAGCTCCCACTTCTGACTGTGTTTATGACGAGTAACTATCACTTCCTCCTTTCAACATTCATCTGGGCTCGTGCGGTAAAAAGAACAAAACCCCCTTTCTCAGCTTTTCATGTAAATCATTCGTTGGTATGTTTTACTGTCAGTTTTGTAACCTTCTCCATCAGATTGAATTCGGTCTTCATTTCTAATCACGTAAGGACTTAAAGGTACGACAAAACCTCTCAGTAGAATCAATCATTGAAGTAAAATCCTCCCTCCTGACATACACGGTGTGGATCTAAAAGGCTGGGAGTTTCATTTATTAACACAGCACCCTGAGGGAGAATTGCTGCCAGATGACAGTTTGTTCTCACCCGTTCACTATGGCACCATGAGAGGAAATTCCGGGACTTCAATGTCCGTTTTTAAGCCGGATAGAGAAAGTGTTTTTCACCATGTCTTATATTTTCTCGGTTTTTGTTTTGTTTTTGAGAACTGGATGTTCAACTTAAATTTAAAAATTGTTGTTGATCACCTGCTGATGTCTATGCAGTTATTAGAAATGAAAATGTCTCATAAAAATATCTCCATGCACAAGCGAGCCTAACAAGCACCGGCATGTGAGTTTCTCACACACTTTTACTCGATTGCATCAAAACCTCTATAAACATATAGTCAGGTTCAGAAGTTACTATGATACTTGCGCAACATTGAGACCTCAGATTGATACCCACAGTCGCTCTCTGAGTCATCAGATACTGGAGGTAAGACACAAGAAGGAAGACGTAGATATTATTTACTTGTCACAAGTTTCTTGACTAGTCAGATGACTCATGTAAATAGAAACAGATGATGCAATTTCATAATTCATGATTCACACTAATAACACATACTTCCCCTTGCGACAAATGAGGTCAAAATTAATCTGACATAAATTACCAAATTACTACCTTTCTGTAAATCCTTCCCCTAACTTCCTTTTATATTCAGAGTCATCATTCTTTCACTTTGATCAGATGTTTTCTAATTAGGATTAAACCTCTCTGTTTGACACTCGTGTATTGATGAGTGTGCATGTTGTACCATAATTATTTTAAGTGGCTGTAGGACAAAAGGGCTACATCAGGCAAGATCGAACAATCTTAAACCTGAAGCGCAATACTGCCATCTGGTGGATAGTGTGATTATGCAACCAAGAATATTGTGATCATTGTGAAAAGAGCAAACAAATGCTTTCCTCTAATCAGCAGTCTCAATAAAAAGAGTTATCACCTGCTAAAAACTACAAATGTAAACTGTAAGATATGGGTCATAATCAGCAATGATCAGACAGTTAGAAGCATTTGAGTTATATCCAAATGTTGATGTATTTACCAGTGTCCCTAATGATATGTATTGTGTATAGTAGCTTGATTAAAGCTGCTGCTGCTGTGTTGTGCTTTAAATGGTCTTTTACATATAGTGTAGCAGAGCAGAAAAAATATTATTTACGGAAAAAAATGCATGCGCTGTAAGGCACCTTTAATAAGTCAAATGAGTGTTAGATCTTATCAATATTTGTCAGTGCACTTAGAAATAAAGGGACACATAATGTGCCAAAAATGTGTGTTTCACTCAGCAATGTGAAACACCTGTTAAGATGAAGAATCAGATACTTGAAGGTCATTTGCCGGAACACAAAAGTGACAGCCATTCTTTTACTACGAGACATTCTTTAAACTAATTTTACTCCCTATATTTTATAGATACTTTCTCCATATATATTTATCAACTCATTTCATCAACTTCAATTGTTTCTTGTAGTTCCTCTTCACCTTCAAAATGTATAATGAAATACCCCAAAAATGATTTTTCATGATCTCAGATGCCGTGCTTTGTGTTAATTTCTCATTAATATATTTTGCCTCAGATCAATCATTGTAACATGATATAGTTCCATGTTTGTTACCTTCACCTTCAGGTGACTCGGTTAATCATGTCATGTTTATTTTCCATCCATTCGATGTGGTGTTATTGGCATTCATACCAATGACAGAGCAGTCGATTGTGTGCACAGTCAGAAGACATTCAGTGCTCGGGAAATCATAATTAGATGCAGCACATGCACATTAAACCTCCCAAGGTTGTGATTTTCTCACGTCAGTTCAAATTTAGCATGTAGATGCCTTTAACGGAAACATGGGCATGCTGAGGGTAATTGGTTCCTCCAGCTATCGTGAGAACTATATTTGGTTTAATGCCTTAATCCTTATTTGCCGCATTAAGAAATATAATGCTCCATTCAGTCTGGGCGCAGACTGCTCCGCTCTGTGTGGGTTTACTGAGAATAATCTTACATAAATGCACGAGTCATGCTTCCATGAGATTTGAGATGTCCCAGTATAAAGCACAGGGAGGATCAGAGGAGGAAAGAGGACTGTCTGACCCGTGCTGAGGCCACGTCTCGAAGGGGAGCCCGTTGTGAGAGTCAGTGACGACCCGCAGCGCACAGTAATCTCCCAGATCACATGCTGCTCAACTTCAGCTTGTTCTAGAGAATGACTTGTAGCTTAATTATCCCAGTCGGTGGGACACGAGCCATCATCCATTTACCATGGTTATCACAGAGAGGCTGTAATGTCTAATTGACTGCTGGGTTGTGAACTGGAAGTAATTGCAGCTATTCATCCCTCAGATATGTTTTGATTAAATAAGCTCGCTTCTTTGAAAAGACAGATGATTCTTCAGTAGATCAGACAGATGTGAGTTCTGTTCGTCTCAGACCAGATGCACACGGTGTAATGTCTGGGCCTATTTACATCAACGCTTTCATCCATCTTCATGCTTCACGTTGCCTTGTCATGCTTAACATGGAAATTACCTGACAGATGACCTATCTGTTTTTGTGTTCAGAGATTTGATGATTTGTGATGGTGTTGTGAAAAGGTCGTATGCTATGATTTAAACCATCCATTAAATGGCTCATATTTTTTAAAGATGATGGCAAAATCTCCAAGATCGTGGCGGGCGTAATTAGTTTTGATGAATAAAAGCATCTATTAAATATGTTTTATTTTTGCTATACCCTGTTTACCGAGAGTCAGATAAGCTTAACGATGCTGTTTTTGAGGTCGCTGCGTGACACTGCTATAAATAAACCCCCATTGTTCCACAAGCGCTGGCAGTACACAACACTCACTACACATACATATCTGATTAAGGAGGGGGGAAACAACAAATCAGGAAGCTTCCATCACCTCCGTTGATTTGAGCAAGGACTAAGTACAGAGTGAGGACTGGTAGCTGGAGAGATGCCAGTTCTCCTCCTGCAAGCACTGCCAAGGTGCCTTTTGGCAAAGAGACAAACTCCAACTGCTGCCCATTGTATGAGGCTCTGACATCTCTAGTTAATGCACGTGTATCCTGTTTGTGCATGTGTGTATTTGGGACTGTAAGTTTATAATAACACTGGGATTAATAAAGTATACATTAATATATGCCCTGTGATGGAAACAAGATCTCCAGGAGAGGCGTCTTTGGGCCGGGATCAAACGTGTGAACATTAGGGAAAAAGCTCTCTGCCACTGGGTGGCACTCCCAGACACATATGTTGTAATCTTCCGATTATGGCGGGCTAATCAAACCCAAATTGGTGGAAAGAAAATACAGAATTGATAAAAGTATTTTTTTAAAGAAGGAAGTAAAGGAAGAAACGAACAGAGCTACTACAACAGCAGCAGCAGCAGTAGCCTGGGACGGAGGAGGACGGGGAACACATACCATTTGAGGGCCTAATGGTGAGGCTCTGCTTCCTGACGCACATTTTTGGAGATAGCTGGTTTTATTAGCAGTGTGCAACAGGTTGTGTATGGCCAATGTGTTGCCAATAACTGACAGTTTGAAGTGCAGATTTGAACATGCAGAGGCTTGTTCGTAGTTAATTCAGGTTTGACGGAGGTGGTTGGTTTGGATCGTAAACACTAACTCTAACTGTGCTCAGATCAAGTTTTCCTTCCTTTGATCCTCCTTTGCAGCTGAAATCTGACGCACGCAGGTGTTGTTGAGTGAAAGTTTGCAAATAAATAATGCAGGACTCTCATACTTTTGTATGTGCTTTTGGATCAGGCATCTAGATGTCAATACATGGTTTATTTTTAACGATTGCAGGCGGCTAGGGCAAGGCCTCTGTAGTCTTACACTGTGGTAGATCACAACCTTCGCTCGTATATCAAACTTTTAATAAAAAGTTGAAGTTTGTGTGTATCAGCTATGGTTTTCAGCAGGTTTAATAGCAGGCCATTCTCAGGCTTGCATTGCACACAATTGGTGCAATAGATACTGAATGTATGGTGTGAGTTGGTTTTATTGTGTTGTTACAATACAATTGCCTGCTGCACTGGGATCTGGGGAGCCACCAACCTGTGAGGAAACTAATGCAGCATTGAAGGGAATGGGGGTAAAAGACGACAACACATCAGAGGGCACTGCAGTGCTTACAATCATACAAATATATTGTTATTTTATTGAATAATATTCAAGAATAAGACATCTCCTTTCAATTCATGTAGGAGTTATTGTAGAAATGTACACAGGTCTGATGGCAAACATGGAGAGAGGGTGAATCGAGGGCTTGTGTCTGTAGATACTGAGAGGGAGTCGTCCCTTATGAGCCGGAGATCAGTGACGTATGCATGCTTTGCAAAAAGATTCCCTTGTCAATTAGCAGTTATTTGTCGCCTGCAAATCCTGATTGTAGTTTGTTAGCCTGTTGGATTTGTTTCCCTTCCTTGAGTGCAGGCTGGTAGTTCTCATTGCATATTGCTGGTCTTCATTCCTGTTCGCTGCTTCCTCGAAGTGGTCAAAAAAGCCAGTACGTTCTGATCCACTTGCTTTGGCTCTTGTTGTGAGGAGTCCAACATGTGTCTGAATCCCTGGTGACACTCGGGAGGTGCCTGAGGATCCAGGCCTCCTCTCTGTGGCTCATCAGTGCCAAGGCCCATTTTTATTTATGGCTTTTTTTTTATGGTTCTTTTTCTTCTTCTTTTTTCATTGTTTTTTATATGGAAGACAAGCAGATTGGAGTTGAAACAAGAGTCCATTAGAGTAGGAGATAGAGGTTGGGGGAACTTCCTGGAAGACTTGCGTGACCGTAACTCTGAGACCACCAGGGTCATTGCTGTGTATGACAGGACTCATATTGGCTTAAGGTTGTAATCCTGCTGTCTTCACTTGAATACATTGCATCTTTCACAAACACACAACTCAGTCGCACGGTGGGATTCAGTTTGGGTTCAGTTCACTCGGGGCGGCACACGAGAGCGGATAAAACAGTGCCGACCAAAGACAAAAACACACCAAATAGGGAGCAACATTTGGACAGCAACAACAATTCTTAAGGAGTTTGCATTAGGAAGGAAACATGACAAGGTAGAACAATTGAAAGACAATAAAAAAAAAATCTTCAACACCGATTATTTAAATACATTTCTGAAAAGAATAGACCTGACATAGTACATCAGATATATACTAATTGAATTATTGACATAACATACATGTAAACTGGCAGCATTCCGTACATTTAGTCCCTCCGGACAAGTGTTGTGGTCTGGAAGCATGCTGCTCTATTGTATAGAGATCGAGATCTTATTTAATTAGGAAAGTATCATGCTTTCAATGTTGAATACTTTGGAACTGTGAGCGCGGCACTCACCCATTCCACACTCTAATTTGAGAACTGGTTTATCTTTTCTTTTTCATGGGGTTTTGATTACTCATTTGCAAAAAAAAAATCCATAATTTCTAATCCCACTTGAGTTTTGCAAGGTTTTCACTGAAGAAGAAAAAGAAAACAGTATTTAATATTGCTAAGCAGCGTGTTGTTATGTATTTACTTTATACAATTCTTCGCTACAGAATACTACCCCGTACCACCCGTAACTAGCAGTGACATTTTCGTTTTAATAAATAAAATGATTGAATAGGAGAGCACCAATCAAGTGTAAGGAGTCGTCACATTTGGAAGTGTCGCACTTAAAGCATAACAAGGCATTGTAACCACATCAGGAATCCATTATGATAGTTATCATAACATTACAGCATGATGTACACAGAACCTCATCATAGATTGTAGGAAAATGTGAGCATCGTATCTCAGCACAGTAAAGCAGTTTTGAGTGTGATTGGATTAATGTTTTAGAAAGTATGCCAACAAACCATACAGTGCTTCTTTGTGGTCCTCATTAACAGTGTTAAGTTTTAGCAGCCAAGTGCTTCCATTAGAGGGAGCCACTTATACACAGATTCTCTCTATAATTGGACAATTTTGCATGATGAACATTTCAGTATGCAATCATGGTTGGAGCACGTTGGCAGCAGTATTTGGGGCAGTCATACAATATTAGAATACAACGTTGGAATGAACTGGGATTTTGGACAGTGACGAGCTTCTGTATGACTTATAAGTTTGATCTTTATGAGTATCGTTTGGGGTTATTCACAAAAGGACCAGAGCATCATTTGAGGTTTTCTACATGTTTGCCACTAGTAAAAAAAAGTAAAAAAAGGAATGAATTAAAAGATGCATGGCTCGGAATGGTCATGTTGTGCACATTAATTAATGCTAACGGCGTATGGTATTGCAATACTGTATTTGATGTAATTAAAATGCCTTTTTGGTTCTTTTTAATATACTTCAAATCAGAATTGTTCCAAAAAAAATTCCCTGGAGGTTGGTAGCTGTCGTACAGTGCATTACAAGCTTTAAATCTCCACTGCACTGCTGAAACATAAACACGGGTGATGACTTCGCTGTGGTTTAATATCCATTATTGCCTGTTATTCCCACTAACTCTGATAAAGTTGGGAGGTTTGTTTGTAATGATCTAGGAGCCTTCTAACTTTGTAACGCTTCAATCAATGCCCAGCGCTTGAAAGGTGCAACGTTTCCTCCGCTCTCTAAAGACTTCCTCCTGACTTGACCTTCAGATACGTGTCTCAAAGGAGATAATGGCTGCTAAACCTCGCACTGTTTCAAACAAGAGAAAAAAAAAAACCTTCTGTTATCGCCCAACTAGACTCTTTGTTGAGTTTACAGTTAGAAATCAAACAGCAGCCCACTGAGTTCATTATGAGCAAATGGATTTTGCTGTCTCTGGCAGACCGTGGGGAAATTTTTTTGCACCCATTGCAGGGTGGCTGTTCTCTCGTTTGTGTTTTATTGAGTCTATCGATCATTGTTTCAATCTCCTGCCCTTTCCTTTTCTCCTTGCCTCTTTGTCTTCTCTTATCTTACTCTTCATCATAGATGCACACACACACACACACACACACACACACACACACACACACACACACACACACACACACACACACACACACACACACACACACAGATAGCAAAGAAAGTGAATGAGCTGTGGTTAAAAAGAGGTGTGTAGGAAAGGGATTATGACTTTAACTCGACTCATGCGTCGGCATATAAACCACATCGGTGTTTTTTTATTTTTCCATGTCAACACCTCGCTGTTAACTTTTCAAGGTAAACACATTTTCACATAACACTTTCTGACGTCTTCAAACTACACGACATCCAGATAGCTTTGGCTATCGAACTCACGTGAACATTTTCTCCCGTAACTTTTACATTCAAGAGCGCAGTTTGTTTCACTCAATGGCTGCATGAAAGTTCTACTTTCTGTTGCCTTCACTACAGTAACTTCTCCAAAATTTACCGACTTCCTTTACTTCACATTCATCGCAAAAAACTCCTCTGTTCTCTTTAGATCTTCGTGTCCTACTTTCTACTTCGTTCTTCACTTAACATTCAACATTGGGTTACGTAACATTGTCTGTTCCTGTCTGTCTACATGCAGCTTCACCATCGCACAACTTCCTGTGGCCTTTTTCAGTCATACGACAAGCACCGGTCGCTTTTTTCGGAAAGAAACCTATGGAGGATTTGGATCCCTCTGATGTGATAAAGGAACATTTCAATTATAGTAAGAGTAAAATCTGTGAGTTTACTTACTTTCTTTCTTCTTTTATGTAAAGTAGAGCTGCAACAATTAGTCTAGAAATCAATAGAACATTAATTGGCAACTATTTTAAAACTCGATTAATCTTTTTTTTAATTTTTGTTTAAGCACAAATGCCACCAAAACATGCTGGTAGCTTTCAGAAAAGTGAGGATTTGACTTTTCTGTTTTATATAATTTGTATATACGTAATATCTACATGAATTGGACTTGACAAAATAAGACATTTGAAGATGCCATCTAGGATGTGGGAAACTATAACAGGCATCTGTCACCATCTTCTGTCATTTAAGATACAGAATGATTAACCAAGGAAATTATAAGCAGATGAATTGATAAAGAAAGTAATTATATGATGCAGCCCTATGTTATGTTATGTTAACCAAGAGGAAAAAAAGTATCATTCTGGCATGCAATATTCCCTTAATGTCATTCACTCACTGCATTGCACTTTCAAATACTTTCCTTTCATAGAGCGGACTCATGCTCAACTTTGAAATATGATCTGGAATGAAGAAGCTCCCAGATGACATACGCAAACATTGAAAACTGTATGAGTGATGACGGCTAAAATAAGCCTAAAGAATTGTTTACTGCATGCTGTGCACACTTTGATATTGTACAGTAGTTAGTAATGCACAGTTAGAAACCGTTCCAGACTGTACCAAATTCACCAAGGAGAGGGAGCGCTGGCTTCTCAAAAATAGAGATTTGTAGGTCTACAATGCTAAATCTGCTACAAGGACAAAATATCCAAATTTGTGCTGAATGATATTCCTCCTGGAAAAGCCCAGAAAATTAAAGACTTAATGAAAAAATGCAAAGCTCTCCAACTAATTTCCTCCATAGATCCCTTGTCATAAATAGCTCACAGTGCCTTACATGCCTCTTTGTCTTACATTAATTATCATATCCACATGCCGCATAACACCCTGCCAAGAATCTCGCTTACTTTACCGCGGAAATTCCTTATCAACATTCCTCAAGAATACACCTGCTAATCCTTCACTCTTTCTAAATAACTGCCTCCGTGCGCCGACCTCTTTACAATTCAACACACTGTTACACCGACTTACTCTCGCCCTCAGTACAGCACATTCTCAAAGCCCCCGTTTCACATTCTGTACCCCCTCTTCACATTATGTTACCATTAAAATTGGACCCCATCCCAAAGCTTTGAACCTCCTATAGAGATTATCTGTGATAGTTAGCGACCATATAATGAGCTTTTTTTCCTTTTCATTTTTTACAGTTTGCCTTCCACATCTCCCAGCATTGCTCTTCCTGACATACAAGGGACTCACTGCCGTCTGTGTTCGGTGGTGGTATCCATGCAAATTCATGTTGACTGAACATAGTGGTGACATTCTTTACCCTCAGTGGGTGACCAGAGCAGACTGCACCCAACAGCAGCCAGCATCAACGTTACAAGCCAAGACCCTGACAGCTCCCATTTAGAAACCTAAACTTCTATGATCATTGCATGTTTTTCTAGAATTGTATCTGAGTGCAGTTGAGTTGATTAAAATGTATGAAAATATTCGATCAATGAAGTATCGTATGTGGGTTTGGAGCTCATGAGGTGGCCCAGAGATCCTCCTCCCTGCTGTTTTAGAATTTACACATTTCTCTCGTCAGGGGAAAAGGTTAGCCAAACGGATGTTCCTCCGGCTATCACAGATTCACAGAACTCAAAGACACAATGTCGTGCCGCGTCTCAAGGACACGGTAGAGGTTACCCACAGTATCTCTGGATCTATCCTCTGCACTGGCTCCCATCTGCACACAGTGCATCCATACTGTAGAAGAACACACACACACACACACACACACACACACACACACACACACACACACACACACACACACACACACACACACACACACACAGGGCTAAAACACAATCAAACCGAAATATTCACTCAGACAACTACATTGTTGAGGGGTGATTCTTCCAAGGGGATTTGATAAAGCTAGTGAGTGGATAAGCTGCCAGACATCCTCAGAATAACAAGTGCTCCAGCTCAGAGGCTCCTCTGGCTTTGATGTTTGGCTTCAAACCTGGATTTATGCTGACAGCAGATGCAGAGTGAAGTATACACTACGGCTCCTTTTTTTCAGGTGGCCAAGTTCAGATCCACTATGGATTTAAAACATGACCCTGTTGTTAAATGCCATTTTTATATTATTATTATTATAAAGCAATAATAAGCAGTCACCTGGTCAAGAAGAGAGGCTGGAAGGAGGGTGACGCTTACACTCTCACTCATTCACACACACACACACACACACACACACACACACACACACACACACACACACACACTGAGATTAATCTTCTGGCTTCTTGATACAATATTGCTCAGGTGTTTAAGAGTCTGGAGGAAAAACTATATAACTATATGCTCTATTTTATGGCTCATCTTCCCAGGGAGAATAGTATTTTATATAAATCATATTTTAGTTTTATATGACACTTATGCAAGCAGTACCTCTCTTGTGAGGTCCATACAATTTCCATCATACATGTCTTCTGAAATCCTGATTTTGTCATTATCATCACCACCATGCTATTGTTTTGATCTTAGGTTTTGAGCATCGTTATTATCTTAATCATCTTTTATGGACAGGGATTCCATATCCATGTTCATTTCCATCCGGGCTGTCAGGAATGTGAATTTGTGTGTTCTAATATATTCAAACAAACAAAAAAGAAAAAAGAAATAATTATAGTTTCTCTTATAAATTCAATGTCATAAACTCTGTAAATATATCTATAGCTTTCTCATACCCTCATTTTGCTCAGCTGACCTGACCTGACCCAGGATCCCTGCAGATATCTTTCCTCTGTGAGCCGTTTCATCTCACATTGAGCTTTAGTTGACCTCTGTGATTAGCTTAGCTGTATGGCAGATGGTGGGTGGAAAGCTGGCGGAGCCACACTGTCACCAACTTTAGGGCTCAAGAGGGGGCCCAGGGGTGAGGATTATGATGCCGAGTCAGCGCTGGAAATGCGTGAGTGGTGAATATACAGTACAATCGAGCAGACCGTTGTGAGAGAAGATGAAATTGTCGGTGGGACAAAGAAGCTTGACAGAGAAATGAGGGAGACTGTGCATTAGGAAGTCACAGAG
Organism: Taurulus bubalis; assembly: GCF_910589615.1. Classification (NCBI taxonomy): domain Eukaryota; kingdom Metazoa; phylum Chordata; class Actinopteri; order Perciformes; family Cottidae; genus Taurulus; species Taurulus bubalis. The sequence goes on along the minus strand of NC_136590.1, from coordinate 37,730,680 downwards.
GGACAGAGAAAGAGACAAACATTGAGGAGGCGGGAGGTGGTCGTACTCCTGGCTCACGGGTGAGGGGGGGACTCCTCTCTCGGGCCTTCTTGGTTGCTGATTGACCTCTGACCCCATTATCTCTCAGCATCTCGTAGTGCACTTCTGGAATGTGGTGGCCAGCGAGGTGCCATTCCCTCAGCCACCCTCAGTGCATAATGGGCGACTGTATTCCCAGTGTCACTGCTGCCCTTTGTCCCACCCTCAGTCTCCTGTGCTATGACGCTTCAGCCTTGGGAGCTTCTTTCCGTCCGTTCTTCAGAGACGGCGAATCTGATGTCTTCACTGTCTTCCGAGGAGGACTCACCGGTTCGGCAGCAAGCTCGTGTAGCGACGGCTCCTTATACATCGCAACTGTGAGACAAAGATATAAGCTGTTGGTTAATAAAAAAGGAGGTGATTAATAAGTAAAAAACTGGGTTAAATTGTTCTAAAGTGACACAAAGGACACAAACCCTCTATAACTTTCGGCAGGAAGTGTGCTGCTCCTTTGGTCTTCTTTACCCGGTTGCCCTTCATGACCTGGCCATCACGGTTGATACCGATATACCAGGAGCGGCCAGACTGGGTCTGGCGATAGAGCATGGAGGAGTATGTAACGTAGTAGTTCTCAAACACACTCTCCTTGAACTTACACTCCGGAGTGAAGTGCTCCTGAAATGAAATATGGAAAAGGGGGTGAGAGGTGCATTCATATTAGCAAATAATGACAGAAGAAAAAGAATGTGAACTGTAAAACATATTTTCTCGAGCCTTTGAACATGAACTCCAATGCATGTGAGCACTCACTTGAAAAAACAACAACAACATGTATGTAAGAAGTGAAATACATTAACTAGGTGACTGTTGAGTGACCTGAGGGGACATAATTATATCTGGACTTCTTATTTCTTTGAAAGCATGAACATCCTGGCCATCTGGGAACAGCAAGACAAGGATGCGTTATACATGTAGAAATAGCACTAACATCTCTGCTAAACATAACACATTCCCAGAGGACAAGAGCAGAGAAGATCAAAAGCACAGAAACACTGACACCTACACTAAAATTAAGTCAGTCTATACACACATATTACATACTGCACATAAAAATACTACGTCAGAGACATCCCAAGTTTAGAAGTATAATGTATAATCACTAAGATCCCAGGGAATGGGTTCAGTTTATTTTTGTAGGTTGGTGTTCATGAACGAAATCCTCCCCAAAAATAGTATTTTTTTAATCAGTTTTTCTGCAGTATGCGTATCCACATGGATTGACTGTTCATAGTGTAATATGTTAAGTTTACGTTTAAAGGCGCTCAGTACGGAAGTCAGAGTATTGCCTCCGCATTGCTCTCAACATGGAGATGGTCGGGCCAGCGGCTACAGGAGCAAGCAGTGTTTACCGGAGTTGGAACTGAAGGGTGCACTGAAACAAGATAACTGTAGAATTTACAGTAACTTGCTGGCAGCAATTAGCAAGTAGCTGTAGTATAGTTCACAGTCTGCTTACTGTAAAATCACAGTACCTGTTTGTAGTAATTTTTACAGTAATAATCCCAGTACCGTCATTGTTATTGCAGTAGTTATTTGCTGTACAGAATATCCTAGACTACTATTTAAATATACTGTTTAAATCCTCATTTTACTGTAAATGAATAACAGTAAAATAATTGCATACTGTAAAAGGAAGATGCAGTTTTTTTCAACAAAAGTCATTTATTTTAATATTTCAACATTTTAAATACAAATTTTACATTTAGTTTGCAAAAAAAACATTTTTTTTATGGTATTCTTGAACATGCAACATTGTAAATGTTCCTCTTTCTTCAAGTTACTATGACAATTTAAACATAATAATTTCACAGTAAACAGTAAAATTCAAGCACTGGAAGCAATACAATATTCAGGTCAAGGGGGAAATGTATAAAAACAATTTGAACTGAAAAAAGTACAATTTCAAACAATACAATGTCCATGACTGACTTTATTGTTACTATATTGAACTGGAATCCTCTTCCTTTGGCGTTTGTCTTCTCCATGAACTGGACTCTCTTCCTGAACTGGAGTCTTCTTCCTGGCCAGGAGTCACCTTCAGTGGTGCTCGGTAACGTTACTCGTGCCACGTGGTGTCGCACGGTAGCTAGCAAGAGAGAAAAGAGTCAAAACTTCTAGCCTTAGCTAACTAGCTTACCAACACACACACACACACACACACACACACACACACACACACACACACACACACACACACACACACACACACACATACACACACACACACACACAGCAGTGGCGGGCCGTCAGGGCCTGCTAAGCCTTCTCTGCTGGCCTAAACAAAATCACAAAGTTTAAATTTTTTATTTTTTATATATACATTTTTTTTATAATTAAAAGTTATAGCTATTTTACAGTTTAATTGCACTACATGTATTATAATTATTCTTCCCTATTAGCATATTCTCTCATTGCACACCTCCTGTGTTCCTCTGTTGCCTTCAGTCTGCTGCATGGCGCTGCGAGGCCGCTGCTCTTAGCGTTCCTGTAAAATTTAACGAAAAACGCCTATCCAGGTATACCCAAAGTAAATTGGAAGCTGTACTTGAACTATTTGGAGTAAATGCATGGTCTTGGTCTCTTTTGAAAGGTAACAATATGAAGCTTTTTCCCCTCAATAGTCAGAATCACTTCACGTGCTGCTGACACTGAGTTATATAAGTTTGAACACACTAAAGTATAGGGTTGTATTTCCGCCTGAACATTTCTTTGCAAATAGATGCCTGTAGATGACTATAAATGGAACTTATGCAATGGAAAACACAATGGGACACAAAGCCTGAAGCCTTTTCTAGTCTAAGTAAAAAGCAGATAACAATATCACCGAAAATTAATTTTTTACACATGTTTTTCTAATGAAATGTCTAGGCGTTTTTCCATTTTGAGACTGAAAATATGCATGATATATATACTATATACCTTATAAAGGCTTATAGTCTTGCAAACTAATAGAGGTACTATTTATATTTACTACCAGTATTGCTGACACAGAAATAAAGAAAATAAAAAAAGAAATAAATGAAAAGAAATAAATGCATTTTCATGCTAATTCAATGCCAAACAGAGGATCTGTAAGCAACTGTATGTTCTGATGAAATTGAATTATTGGGATTATCTCCACCCCCTCTTGTTTGTATTCGTTTTTTAGGCAATTTCATTGGCTGTACGAAATGCCTGTCATCCGAGCCGTATGACGTGACAGGCCTGCTAGCATCTGTTTTGCCACACGGCCCACGTAATCATTAACGTGCGCTGTGATTGGTCAGTGTGTCAGTACACACACCCTGGACCTGAAGCGCACCGCTAAACTGCTTTGCTGAACTTTTTTTTCAGGAGAGCGGACGGACTTTGTCTTTAATGAACAGCATCTGCTAAGTTTCCTGCTTTTTGTGTTTTTTCCTCTGCGGTGGCGTTGTGTTGATGTGTCTATGGTGCGGTTTTAAGGGGTTGGGTTGGTCAGGTGTTTTAGGCAGGAAGCACAACATCGCCGAGGCGAGGTTGGAGGCGTCCGACCGAGAAGCTCTGCTGTGTTAAAAAAAAACTTAACCACGGACCCGTGAGCTCTCCCCGAGCCCAGAATGGCGCTCCGTGAAAGCGCATTGATGAACGGGAGCCTCGGCTCCCCACACCTCCCTCCATGCTCTTGGTGGTGCCGTGTGGCGGAGTGGGTGTCTGCTGTCCACACATGGTGGACTGTATGAACGCGCCGTGTATTGAGTGGGTTGGTCCGTGACAATAACTCACGGGACACTTTTTCCCCCCAGTCTGCCATCAGCTGTTAAACTAAACAGACAGCAGGCGTAGATGGCAAATCCACGGCCCGCCACTGCAACACACACACATGCACGGCGTCACACAAAAGATTCCAATTCATTTACAAGTTACACTAAACGCATGCCATGTATCAACTATATGAAGCCAAATGATTCATATAACAATTTTCTGAGCAAATACTACATTTTGATAATGTTAGTAACACTAATGTTAGCTTACTAGTGCAGGAAAGTGTCTCTACTTCCCTCTTAAAATCACATGGCATTACACAGTGACTTTACTTGAGAAGACTGTGCTGTCTGTAAGTAATGTACATTTGCAAAATGCCTGGCAAAAAGGAAATATGAAGGAATAATAATGAGCTTTGTTACCTTGTTGTTGCTGAAGTTGAAGTGGACTCTGGTCAGAAATGTTGTAGCTCTTGCTCCAAAATTGTGTCAAGAGAAGCAAGTGTTCATCGGCACACGGCGTTATAATCTACTGTCATCTTTGTGTAACATAACGGAGGTATAACAATGTCGCTTTCCCCCTCTGTCTGCGTGATAGCTAAACCTAACTGTGTTGAAAATAATGCTAAAACAGATTATGGTGTATTCCCTCTCAAAATTACTGTATGTTGATTCACAGCAACATTTTTACAGTAAGATTCACCCGGGAATGAATTTTGACCATGGTGCATTGCAGATCTACAGCAAGAATATGGCCAGTATACAGTAATATTACTGTGAAAACTATAGAAACGTGTTACAGTGTGGGGGCGTTACGCTTTTGTGACAAACAAGTATAGCTCAACTAATTATTCAAATGACATCATCTGAGATTAAGAAGAGGACAGAAGCATGAAGAAACAGAATTGATGTAGCCAATTTAATCCATTAAGTTCTTCTAGTTGTTGACTATTTGACCAATCGTTTCAACACTAATTGACATTATTAAACAGGATTTGTTTTCCATTTTGGTTAACAAACAGGGTCTTCATCAGAATGAACTGCTTTCAACTCATAGACATCTATGTCAATTACGCGTCATGAATAGACACTGTTATATATTAAGGGGTCACAAACCAAAACGATTAAGAACCACTAGACTCGTTCAGACTCCGGGTATGAAGAAACAATAGTAAGATTAATCTCCTTTAATTTCCAAAAAAGATAATTATCCATTTGTGCTGTCAATTGTCCGAGACTGGCTGAATCTGAATGAACATTACAAAATCAAATTAGCAAAACTTGGATCAAATCCAACAGTGGAGCCAGTCGTTGTAAATGATCATGTTCCAGCAGCACATGCCCTCCCTCTCCGTCCTTAACATCAGGACGACTGAATCCTGCATAATGTTGACTAGTGATATTAACCAATAGAGACAGATATACATCTCTCTTAGTCTCCATCAGGGTCTTGACAGGGTCCTTCTCCTGTCAGAGAGCAAAGCCAATCTGCTGGATTGATTAAGTGAGCGCAGCCTGGCAGAAATGGCTGAGTGGAGAATTTCTGTGAGACTCGGGATGACAGAAAAGGGCCAACGGATCACAACTTGGCATATACGGGCTTTAACTAAGAGCCAAAGCTAGATTGAGAAGGTAAAAGGAGACCTCCAGTGTCACACTTATCACAGATCATCGCCTTTCTCCTTCACACAGAGGCGCCGTCCTTTAGCTGAGAAGGCAATTCAGGACTTTGTGCCCTTTCTCCGTCCACTCCTGCTGTGCTCCCACCATCAAAGACAAGCCCCTATCCTTAACGCGACCAACTCTCCCACATCGCAGAGCTATTTTAAGATCCTCTGACAGGTTTGATATCTTCTGCTGTGCTAACACAAAGAGGATGGGATCGATAGATGATCTGCTTCATTCATTATTAATCAGGCCAGAGAGCAAGAGGGGTGGGAAGTGCGCGAGACAGAAGGGGAAAGGTAGGGGAGACAGGAAAGAGAGCAGAAGTTGGAAGAGGACAGAGGGGTTGCTGGGTAATAGAGGAGATTAAGAAGAGAGCGACCTGCTTCTTTGCATCTCCCTCAGGACCAAAGCTGGGCTGACGAGTGCTTTAGCATATCATGATGTGACACTGAATGTCCCTCTGAAAAGAGAACCCATCACTCCAAGAAAATACCCTTCAGCTCAACCTCCGGGATGGCACTAGTGATAACCCCTCTCCCAAGTCATCCTATAATTACCTAAATTAAATTAACTTAAATTAGCCTAATGATAGAACCCACATCTTCTGTATTTCATTCAAGTAGTCTCCAAAGGTCTGGAGAAAAGAAATGCTCACTGAGAAAGCAGACAAGAAGAAAAATTGTCCTGAAGGTCCAAAGACAGACCTTTTTGTAGTGTTTTTTTCACAAACACCTATACCACACGGCCAATATACCTGTCCCTAACGGATACAAATATGTTGCTGTAATTTTACCCATGTCTGGAGCTCACCTTGAGGCAACCTCCAGAGCTCAGCAGAACTACTGAGACCACCCGGGGGTTTACCGACTGAAGACATCACTCAAACCAACAGATTTACCTGCACAAATGAATCATTGTTGGGGACGTGTTGAGGGCTACACCTTTTTAGGAGTGATGGGGGAATATTTCCATTTTAATGGCTCAGACTAGAAATGAAATCAAAACCATTTGCTTCTCCCGCGACTCATTGAGAGACTTGGGTAGCTTTCCTTCCAATGCGTCTTTAAATTAATTTAAAGGAAAGCAGACGAGAAAGGTAATATGTAGCATCCGTGATGAGAATCCCCAAGATGGGAAGAACCTTTTTATGATGCAGAGCAGCGCCCCGACCCCCCCGCCCACACACACACCACCTCCTTCCTCATCCCTCGTGTCTGATTACATCTATTCTACCTGCTTCAGGAAGCTTAACCCACCATGCTACCAAACACTGGGATTGCACTCACCACCAAATAAGGACATTGAAGTACTAATAACACACACTCAAAGGGCAGATTACCTTCAATCCGATTTGCGTCTTTCCCTACATTTAAGTAAAAGAACAGGGTAGTTATGACTAAAAAGATAGAGAACCATGAATAATATTTAATATCTTGTTTACGCTCATTTCATCGCGCATACACAAGTGTAAAATCAGAACTAATGCCTACTTCTGGAATTCAAAATATGCATTTCTGATGTGCAGTCCCCTATTTAGACAGCAGGGGTCACAGTGTCATACAGGCTTCCTGCATCTATTGACTGTCCCATCAGCTCTCACTGTAATCTACAGGAAGCTGTGAAAGCTGCCCAGCTGCAGTAATCCCACAGTTTTTCCATAGAACAGCATCACTTCTGCAGCAACCCACTCACATGACAACGTGAAATGTAAAGCTCATTCACAACAATCCTCATGCACATAATTTGTATGTGTGTGTGTGTGTGTGTGTGTGTGTGTGTGTGAGAGAGAGAGTATTTGCAATGCAGAACACCACCAGCAGGGTATGTTGCTGATGTTTTTGTCACACCAGATGTAGATACACTCTGCCATGCCACGTTACATAAGTCAATAGGGCATAGACGTGCTTAATAAGAGGGGTTTAAAGAGGATGAGACAGTTAATACTGTCTAGCGAAACACATGTATGGTCTGCCTGTAATGCGTTATGATCGCCCATTGAGGCCCGCTTGGCGAGAGCAGAGTGGAAAATAATGTGCAGGGACGTGTGCCTCTGCTGCATTGACTGACAGATAAAAGGCGCCTGTCAATATAATGTAGCCGAGAGAGGAATTTTGGCTGACTTTCCCTCTTCGACCCACAGTGACAGAGGTGACCGGCGGCTGCCTTTATCACCCTGCTTTGAATTGTCTGGGTAAGATAGAACACAAAAAATGTGTCGCAGATTTTGTATCATTATCAAAACACAAGAACTACATTCAAGTTCTGGAAAGAGAGTGCCTTTACGAGGAATGTCTATATCATGAGACAATCAGAAACAGTAGTTTTTGCTTTCACTAAACTGCTGCCTGGCAAAATGTATGCCCCTATCATTGCATTGCCACTTCATTTTTTCTCTCTTGCTCTGGACAATTATCCTCTCCGCAACATTTTCTAATGTTTTCCACATTTTCTCCACATTTTCTCCACATTTTCTCCACGTTTTCTCCTGTCCTGTGATAAAAGCGATGCTATCTCTCTGCTGGTGTTGTCCTGCATCTCAATGTAATCCTCCCATGAAAAGAAGAGAAAGGACATAGGGCCCAGCTTTTCATCAATAGGTCGGTCTCTCTCTCTCTCTCTCTCTCTCTCTCTCTCTCTCTCTCTTTCTCTCTCTCTCTCTCTCTTCCCTTGTGTCTATCTGCCTGTCTTTCTCACTCTCTCTACCACCCACGCACACAACATCACAGGCCTATCCGGATCACAAACAATAGTGTTCATTATGCAGTTGTCCTTTAAGTGTCTCTTTAATGCATCAAAGGGCCGTATGAAGTGTGTGATTGTGTGCTCTCCCAGGTGAGAGCGGACGACTGTGAGAAAACCGGGGTGAAATCTTTGTTCAATCCAAAACGGCCACGACGGTCAATTTAGAGATCTCTGTGACCAAATTCTCAGTGTGACCGCTGCGGAAACCTTTTAGAAGCCATCCAATGCACAGAGCGTGCTTTTATTCACATTTTCTCATTTATTCTTGATCCCAATCAAGTTGCTTTGGCCTTTGATACTGATCAAAGTCTGATCTGATACTTATATGTTGATTATATATGCATCTGACTCACTGAAATAACAGCTGGAGCCAACTCAAATCATCGGACAGTCCTTATTTTTAACAACCTACTTGATCTATACACTGATGGTTCATGGTTCAAAATGATTATAAGTTTAAATTGCTGATCTGATATAAGTGAGTTTAACTGGGAGAAAGTGACTCCTGAATTTGACACGACGTGATCAGAGAAGACGTATCCATTTCTGATTGTGCAGAGGTGTTGGCTGTCTTCCTTCACAAACAGTGACACCGGCTGCAAGGAGCGCTTTTACCAGGCAGGATAAAAGTTTGCCCCGCCATCAAGTTACTCACATCATTAACATCAGTTAGTTCTTAACAGCTGATGTGACCTACTGCCATAGCGACGTTGATCATTTTAACCAAAAGAAAACGGCGAGAGGAGCTACTACCTCAACGTTTTCGTATAAATTAAGTGAATCTGTGTATTTTTCTAAACTCACTGGTGCGCCTAAATATGTTTTTGACATCAAACACTTAATTTTGCTTTGATATAACAGCAGCACTGCAACACTAAAGAAAAGGAGGTAAGCAAAAGAACAATACAATACTGTAAAAAATTACAGTAAGAAGTTTGCTGATACTGATCCTTTAAAATTTGTCTGGATCTCTAATTATTGGCATTTCTTGTTCAATCTGACATCTGAATAATATCAAAATTGATATTAAACAGCTACAGATTGCAAGAAATTATTTAACCATGTGTTTAATTTAGTTCCATTTAGGTTATTGCATTTGTCTGAGATCATATAACAACAACAATAATCTCACACAAGAAAATTAGATGGACTGTAGCAACTGTGTTCAAAATGTAAAATGTGCACAAACACCTGCATGAAGGAACCAAATATTTACAATTACATGCAAAGCTTATGTCTAAATCTTGATTGGCACAAAAACTGCTTCAGTTTGACAGCCTCCTTCAACACAATCCCTTTTCTCTCTTCTCTCTTACTCGCTCTGTCTATGAGGAGTTTTCCAGAACACATAGATTATAAAATGGGGCACGAATGAGCAAAGCTCTATTTTTATATCAGGATCAGCCATTTCTGGTTGTCACCTACAGGTAGTGAGGTGAAGATGTATGTGTAAGACAAGGCAGCAGTGGACTTGGTCTATAGAGCCTGACTCCACAACCTGACCTGTGTGTGTGTGTGTTTTTGTGTGTGTGTGTGTGTGTGTGTGTGTGTGTGTGTGTGTGTGTGTGTGTGTGTGTGTGTGTGTGTGTGTGTGTGTGTGTGTGTGTGTGCAGGGTATATGTGAGAGGGATTCAAGGAAGAACTGTGAGTTATTCCAGAGAAAGAAACATAATTGCCACCATTAAGCAACAGAAGTGGCAGTCTATGCAAGAACATAAGAAAATAGCTGCGAGTAAGCGACTAGTATCACTGTCAGTCAACTCGTGAGTGACAGTGATGAACTTATTTATTGTAAATGAAAACATTCCACGTCTGTGTCACGCACGCTTTTAAATGTAAAAGCATGAACGTGTATAAAGGGCCATATCGTGCCACCTGCACTCCCTCCTGCACGCAGCAAATTAGCACATCAGATACACTATAGAGAACAATATGCGGTCATAAAATCACACACGCGTGATATTACACAAACAGACAGCTGTTCTGCTGTGCTGCATTTCAACCGACGATGTAGCTGTATGTGTCTGTTTGAGAGAGAGGAAATTCTCTGCGAGAGGTCAGTGTGGGATGCAATGCAGCTATTGACTGATGCTGAGGAAATCCCTTCTCGCCTCTGCTCACAGAGGCAGGGCACCAAAGTCTAATGCATGCTTAATCAGGGGCTCTGCTGGAACTGACACACAGATGACCTCTAAAGAGAACGTATTTATACAGGGGCACTGACATTTTTATTTATTTATCTCTAGTATACTCTGCAACAATAACATGCTCTTGTATTATCCTCTTGTATTCATGTGAAGTATGTATATAGCATACATGTGTGTATTATCTGTGAGTGTTTTAAGAGGAGCAATCGAGTGAGAAAATAATGTCAACACGGGCAGACATTTTCATAATATTACCCACAATGCAACATATTTGAGGTACTCTGGCCACAAAGACTGTCTGGCATTACAATCTTTTTTGAGGTGTAAAGATAGACTGTTTTCTGAGCCTGGTCACTGTTATTTATAGCAACATGTGTATTATTTAATTGCTATTGTGCTGTTAGCTTATACAGAACTGGATGTGCGACAAGTAAATAACAAGTTTCCTGCAACAGCTTTGCATTATGAACAATGTTTGTCATGGTGATGTAAGCAGCGGTATGAGCACTGTCCAGGGTACTGATCAGAGTAAACAGCTCCGCCAGCTGCCGAGATTGGCTTCAACGCGTCCTTGCTAAACGATGTAATGGTTGTACATGATCTTAATTGTTTGGGCCATTTCATCTTGCTAAACTTAGAGCAATGTTGCAAGCACTGTCCATGGTGCTGATCAGACTGTGTCCCTTAAAGCTGTCTCTAGCGCTGTCCAAAGCACTGACCAGAGAGCATGCTGGGATTAGCACTGCCCAGTGAGTGCACACGTGTTTTCACCAGAATTACAGCTTGCAGCTTACTCCTGAAAATGAAGACAATGCCTTCTGCTAATATAGCAGCATATCTCTTGATTGCAGGTTGTAGCTCTTTTCTCATAGTAAGTTAGCTGAATACACCGATTTGCCACTGATACTGTATGAAGCTCAGATGTCTAATTGACGGATACTGAATACTTGAATATCTGACACTTTGTTAGACAGACTTGCAATGATACTAAGAGGTGCTTTGCATCATTGACTGAATTCGACAAAACTAGTTGTTATACTGACACTCTGTCATGGGTGAGTGGCACGGGAAGATTTAACAGGTGCAAAAGTACTGATCCAAACAACAAAAGTAAATAGACATAACCTGCATTCTTGCCACTTTCCAAACTGCCCTGGACTAAATCTGTCAGTTTGTGTACTCAATAGACCCCAGATTGTCCAACAGTAGTTTTACACCCACTCTCCATTCCTCCTTCCCTGTCTTTCCGAAAATAATTGGAATATTTATGCAATACTCTAAAGGCTTACCACCAAGACTTTCCCTCCACGCGTCTTTATACCGGGTTTCCATCCAAATGTATTGCAAACTTGAACAAACTTTTGAAAAAAGAAGCAGAAGCTTTTGTGGACGTTGAGGTCATGCTTTATGCACAGCTTCATTTATTCTGTAATTCTTAATTGCACTTCTTTGCAATTAGTTATTTTATGGATGCACCAACCTTTCCACCTCAGTCAGGCGTAAAAATGTTGATATTTATTTCAGGATTTCTTTTTAATTTTAAGTGTTTCCCCTCAGGTTGTTTTACTTATTATTTTGCACCAATTGAAAATGTGCACAAAAACAGGTGGATGGAAACATGCATTCTGTTTCTCACCTTTTTCGCACACTTAAACATACTCCTGTATGTGTACAGCACACATACCGTATACATGCATCACATACTGTCACATCTAATGTTAAACTAGTTCAATTCTGTTTTACCTATCTATTTAAAATAATTCCATTCAAACAGTCTCTCACTTGTGCAGGCACATTAACCATTCGTGCAAGTCTGGTCGAAGTGTTTTAGAGAGCCGGTGAGTTTTACGAAAGATGAGTGTGTTTGGGAAGTACTGAGCATACAACTGGATGAATGGGATTTGGATTATACTGCGAGAGTTTGTAAGTGGGTGTTTTGATATTGTTTTGCTGTTGTTAAATGCAGCCCCCATTTACTTCAATTCATCAGACTATTCTCCATTTTCTGGCTCTCCGTTCATCCACCCAGCTAAAACCAGGGCAATCTTAATCCACAAAGGCATACTTACCGAGGTATAGAGGTATCCCTCACTATTCATGGCGAGGTATAATCCTGTCTTTGCCCCCTGTATTGCAACAATCCGCAGTCCCACTGGAATTAAGTTGAACTGTGCTGAATTGGAGAATAAAGTGGAAGAGATAGGGAACGACAAAGACAGAGAGAAAAAAAAGAAAACGATTGTGAAAATCAAACTGTAGTGCTGTATAACGACATAGTTTGCTTTTCTGTCTTCATTGTCTGAGGCTGAATGGTTACACTCTCACTGCTGACGCTATATCTCTCTTAAGGCCAAAAACTGTGACTTCTCAGAGTTTATGTTTATGCAAGCACAACACTACGTCACCTTCACCATGCTTTAGCTGCCTCACCAAATGGAGCTTAGAGCAGAGGATAGATACAGTATCTGGGTTGATTAAACTTCTCTACAAATCTGCCCTATTCAAATTACAGTCTGAAAAAGTGTCTGGAAGGCAAAATAGGCAAATACAAAGACCTCATACTAGTAAGAGAATACTGTATAGTTTCTGATCTGAAAACCACAATTAGATTGCAAAAGGTCAGGATGAACATTCACATCATCTCAATGGTGGCAGTATGTCACTTGGAGGCACTCTGGTAGCAGCTTTTGTGATTTATAAACTTCAACGTTTCAGATCCAATCGCTATCTGTGATTTGAAACTCAGTATAGATGGCCTGTAAGGACGAGCACATGTCAAGCCTTTCTGCATATGAGCAAGGGCCCATTAAATTACCAAAGTTTGGCAGTTTGACGGGATGTTCCTTCCCATTAAAAGGCTAAAATAACAGCAAAAATTTGAACAAATTTAGACATGAGCTGACAAAATCCTGACTTGTGCATTTACTCTTCAGCCACAGGGACCTAAACCACAGTGTGACACCTGCTGCGGTTCTGTTTCGCTCAGTGTGGAAAGTTCAGCATTAATTTTGCCAAAGTTTTAGATTGAGCTCCCGATGGGGTCGTGAGCTGTTCCATATATGAGATATGGCACGGTTAAAACACGCATTCTATCCAGTACCTCTGTGACTAATTTGTTTGTAATGAGGCAACACGGGCACAAGCAAAGACAAATTGACTCACAAAATGAGCTGCTTTCATCCCTCGTGCTGTCCATGGTGCCGTCGGGCTGCATCTGAAGGTAGTATCCATGTTGGCTGTATAGCCGAGTAACAATGCCTTTCAGCTGTGGATCTGCAAGGGAGCACAGGTAAACAACACAATATTAGACTCCCACCGCCAGAGGTTAAGAGCAGAAACCACATTCACTGGTTTACTTGGAAAAGGAAAGTGTTTGTCAAACATTTCACCAGGAGTTTTACTTTGTGCAATATCTGAAGTTAGAACATGGTAATATTTAATACATATAACTTTGAATCATTGGATGGATTGCATTGAAATGTTTTCTATACATTCATAGTCTCCAGAGGTAAATCCTAATAAATGCTTTTTATTTTGTGCCATAATCAAGTCAGAATTCAAATGTTCCCAATACTAGCTTCAGAATTGATGACATTACCATTGCCAGCATGTTAACGTTGTCATTGTGCGCACGTTAGCATATTAGCATGTTAGCATGCGGACGCTACCGAGTGCAGCCTCGCTCACGTGGCGTTATGCCAGTATCATACCATCAACCAGTGTTGATCTAGTTGAGAAACATTACATAGAAGACGTGTGAACTCATACACTATCGGTGTGGGTTTGTGTAATACCAGTATCCTCCTTCATTTCCAGTATATGAATAACAAAAGCATTCAAGAAATCAAGTCCCATGAAAGGCCTATTGAGCATCAATGTAAAGCCTTAAGGGAGTTTTCCCAGGAGGGAAGATGTCTGGCAGAACAGATTATGATTGATCTCAGATATCATTAACATAATAGAGGAATACTTGTCCAACCTTAGAACACTTCACAGTCCTACAAAAGAAAATAATACAGCTATTTATATTGTATAATTCTTGTTTGAGATTTTCTCTGGAGGATAGAAAGTGTAAACAAAAAATAGAATTTAGGCTTTCAGTATTCAACAACAATGTCTTAGTTAATTAGTGAATTTCCCATTGTACATTTTGGGATCTATTCACCTAACTCTGGGAATGCAAAACATACAATACATCTAAATTATGTAGCTGCTTGTAATTCAAGTGATGAAGAAAATGCACGTATAAAATAAGCTGTAAGGCACCAGTGTTATTTTTAGGAAGAGCTGGGGTCATCATAGGATGAAATCAAGTGAAAGAGTTGGTCGGTCTCCCACTAAATAAAAGATACATAATCAGGGAGGCTGGGTGGTGGAGGAGAGGATGGAGGGTGAATAGAGAGATTGAATGTTTCATGAGTGGAGTCCCTGCAGCCTACTTTGCGTTCATTTAAGAAACAGACAGAATCTTTGTAGCAGCTCTCAGACGTCACTACAGGCCCCTTCAATTACGCAAAGCACTCTCTCCGTGTTGAGGAAATCTAAGTTGTCTCCTGAGCGCAGCATCTCTGCGCCTCAACCAGGTCGCTCCAACAGCAAGGAGAACCCCGTCGGCCCCACTGACTGAGATGAAAGCTCAGTCAGTGAACTGACCAGTCTCTCTAGACCAGAGGGAAACAAGGATGAAGGAGCAGTTCATGACAGAGCCTCTGGAGGATTTAGGGCCATCTGGGAGCTCCCCTCTGCTAAACCTCGCCCGTGTCCTCACACACATTCCCCAGGGAGGGGCCTAGGGCACTGCGCAATCTGCCCGTCTCCTCAGCCTGGCACAGGAAGCAAGAGAGTGGCAGAAGATGCAGGGAGGAGATCTGTAAGACTATGTCCCAGAGGAAGTGTGCCAGGGTTGAGGCATCAGTGAAAGTGTGACCTACTCCCATTGTTACATGCAAGCATCTGCAGCGCTCCCCACCCTCTCGCTCTCTCTCTTTCAAAGCTGCTTGTCAAAACATTTCAGTATCTCCTACTCCTGCACTTTCTTCTTCTTCTTTATTCCATTTTCCATTTCATTGTCCTTTGAGCTATGTATGCTTTCATCCCACCTAATAACATCACACATCGTCCAATCAGAGCAGGGGACGCCGTTTGTTACTTGTCCCCACAGATGAGAAACAGAGAGATGAGAGGGAGAGAAAGAGAGGGAGATGGCAGGATCAGGGTGGAGAGAAGTGAGCAGAGGGATGGCAGGGGAACAGAGTGAATGAGATGACATTGTCATTTCATCAAGAGTGACGGCTGTATATGCGCGAGAAAGAAAAAAACATTTAGGCAAAACTTCAATAGGCAGCTTCTGCAATATGGCTGCAATCAAAACTCCAATGCTTGGTGTCAGGGGCACTAAAACTAATGTTTCACTTAGCAGAGCTGGCTCTAACTTCAAAATCCTCATCCCGGCGCACAATAAATTCTGATCCATGGTGTAATGAAAGCTCCACAGCTAAAACTATAAAAGTCTGGGTGTTACTGCAGCTGCATTAGAGATTCTAAGATGATAAACCATCTCTGGCTCTTGCCACCTTATTAACATACAAATATTGCAACTTTGGACTATCGAGGCCGAAAGTCATATTTTATAAACCGTTGTACTCAAGAAGACAGTGTGCCTTCATTATATCATTGTGGTAATTTGGACACAAAGAACTCATGTTTTGCTACTGAGACAAACTACTTTTGTTGTTGAAGAAGTTGTGGTCATTTAGAACTGGAAGGTACATGTCAATAAGTTTATAATAAGGTTATAAAACCTTCAGTGTTGTGTGTTTCTGTTGATGGACCGTATTCTGTCATACTACAATAAACATCTACACCTGTGCCTGTGACAAATAGGTTATATAATCTTAACTTTCTTGACTTTAATTACTTATTACTGGAGAAGATCTATAATGGCATCCCAGGCCCTCTTCTGTGTGACTGATTTAATCATCAACAAATCATTCTTTGGGTTAGAAAGGAAACATTTACACCCTCTCTGCCACGGACTCATATCCCTTACTGTGCTACTCTTTACCTCTGCTGAAGCCTCTCCATGCAAATGCTACGCTAATAGTTTAAGTAAACTTCGGGTTGTTTGAGAGGAACATGAGCAGTTATCGGTGTAGACGTAACAACGTGAGTTACCGTAATTAACTGGGGTTATGAATTCAGTGTGACTATCGGATGTTATACGTCGGCATTAAACAGGGTGAGTGTGTGGGCCGAACAGAACGTCATCTCGTAGTTTTGGGGACAGAGCATCCCAGGGCACGTCATAGATTCTACACTGATTTTCGGGTCTCGAAGGCAAAATTTGTGGATTTTCTCCGGAGAAAACTAAATAACTTTTACTGCAATATACAAAAAGAAATGGGATCAATAGTGTTAAGTGACTACAGTTGCAAACTCAAAAAAGGATCAATTTAGTGCTCCTCTTTAAAATAATGTTTGTTTTTCTTTCCACGTAGGTTTGCATCTACTGTGAAATGCTGAAGCTCTCATCTGGCTCCAATATTTGAGTGCAGCAACAAGGCTTTTAACAACATGCAAATTAACAAAACTGTGCATAATCATAACACTGACTTGACTCGGTGTCATCAAATAGCAAAGATGCACTACAGCCCCATGTGTATTCTGCCAACTGCTCCCCTTTCACTGCCCTGACAGCATCTGAGTGTGCATAATGTGCACACACACACACACACACACACACACACACACACACACACACACACACACACACACACACACACACAGAGACACTTGTTCTGCCGTAAATGTTGCAGTACGTTGGCATTATGAGTGAATACATCAAGGCCTCAACAAACCTGTCACATTGTCACCTTAACAACACGCCCCTTTCATCAAAAACATGCCAAGGTCAGAGTAGTCTCTTGAGGAAGAAAAAGGTTGGAAAATGCATATCCATTCTATAAACCAGACACAGTACAAGACATCTGTGTGTACTTTGATATTCTCTTTATTTTACAGGTGGAATGTTTCATACTTGTATAGTGTGTCTTTTATGATGTATTCATGGACTGCAATGAACTGGAACATATCTATTTTTTGTACCTTTCAATCTGCTGCAGGTGATACATTAAAGGCGTACCCGGCAGAGAGGGACCTGGTCAAAATGAAAAAAGCAAAAGCAAAGAAATGTCTTGCATTTAATCCCTATCCCCTATGGTTCAAGCACCAAGGACATTGTATGCTACATTTACTTTAATGCAACTGAATAGCGTTTTTTCATTATATCTTCCCTGCCCCCTAAATGTGCACTTCTTTCGAACCCCACAACTTCAACTTGCAGTATCAAGTCCAACTTTTTTTTTTTAAACTTCAGAAAGCTACAGAAGACATTATACAAATGTTTTCACAGGCGTTCACAGGCAGTGTTTAATAGCCCTCCTCCTGATGACTGAACTGACATTCATGTATAAAATCACTGGAGTTTCCCTTTAAACTTTAAAATAAGAGTGAACCGCCCCCCCCCCCCCCCCCTTCATAATCCCTGGAGAAGTACACTGACAGATCGTGACACCCTGTGAAAGCAGTCTACCTATGGTTGGTGTAGCAAAGCACACAGAGTTGCTTACATGAGCAAAAAGTCTACGTTTGTGTCAGACGGGTGCGTAGTGTGCACATGTTGTCTCTGCTGCTCCACAGGGGTAAACAGAGAAGATGATAACTCGGATAACTACTAAGTACTGAAGTAGATTTACTCTTACAATTTTAGGTACTTTAATTTTCTGTTTCCTTCTTCTAACCCACTTCATTCCAGAGATAACTATTTTATGTGCTACATTTATCTGACAGCTGTAGTTAATATTCGCTTTTACTGTATACAAATTTTACATAAAAAACTGATTTGGCTTTTAAAATAAAACGCCTTGTTGAAGATTACATCAGTGGCTAGTTGAAGCTCCTTGTCACTTTTTAGATGTCAATGAGGTATTAACGGTTCAATTTACATAGCTGAGAGGTATAACTCTCCAATATTGTATCACAAAATCAAAGATTAAAGAAAAGTCCAAAAGACAAATTAAAATGTATCTGACAGAACTTTGTTTTATCATCTTTCGTAACCAATGAATCATTGCTTGACCCTTCAGGTTCATCGTGTGACCTTTTTCAAGAGGCTAACCTACTGAACTTTATCTAAAGTAGTTAAAACTAGCTCCACCTCAACCAGTTCCCATAGTGAAATACCATTTCCACATTGTTGCATCAGTAGTGACAATCTGATAATACCATATATGATAATACATCAGTCACATGGGCAATTCTTCTATGTATGTATTTTTAATGTTGATACATTAAGTACAACAATTAGGTTAAAATTAGTGTATTGGTGCTTTTACTTTAATAGAGGATCTGAATACTTCTTCAACCACTGTTATGCTGAACTAACAAGGACTAACATGCAGTGGAAAGTGGAGCTGTATCTAACAGTTATTGTTATTATCAATTCATCTGCAGACTATTTTTTTCAGAAATGTTCAATTTACAATTAACATTTTGCTTGAAATTATGAGTATATTTATCAATTATCAAAATAGTTGCAGATTTGAACGGTTTCAATATTAAATGCTTAACAACTCCGAAGACTACCGGGGTCTCATTCATAAACAATGTGTAGGATCCCCACTAAATGTTAACGTACTTTCAAAGGAGGAAATGTACGTAAGCCAAAACATTCAGATTGAAAAGACCTTTCGTACGCCTGCCAGTGATCTATTTCCTCTCAAATCAACCTGTAAATGTGCACAGCTGGTTCAGCCTCACATACCGCCCTCTACACGCCCACATTCAACCATGAATGGTCAACGCAAAGCACCTCATGAATGTTGATGCATAGAAATGAACCTGCCGATCAATAGTGAGTCACTACAACTACCGAGAGGAAGGACACTCGTTCCCTCCTAATTATTCCATTTACGCAGTAACAGTGCCAGCGTACCTATCATAACACGTCACGAGTGTCACTGTAGTATTTATATATTTACAGCAATCACACAGATTGCTTCCAAAATGCTTGATAGGTGGACACAATGTATTTATTTACTTGTCTTTTCTCATGGCATTGTGATTACGACTAATAATGAGGATATGGAGTGATCGTGCGAGAGCTGTCTCTGCAGCTTTTTTTCCACGCTTTGCTAATTTACACAATCGTTGTGAAGATTTGCCAGGTTAGGTGACTGGAGAGGGTTTGTGAGCTCAGATACTCGCATCAGAGATCATCATCAGATTTGTGTTCAGTATGCTGTATCTGTCTCGGTGAAATCAACCATGAATGAATAAATAAAGTCGTGTTCACTGCAGCGATTTCACTCACAAACACTTAATGAAAACTCACATTGTACTTGATGTGATATATGCACAGTATTAGGATATTATTGAAAACTACTGACGCTATGTTCTGCACTTCTTTCACCCTGTGTGACGTTATCTTACAGATGATGATGATTTCATTAGCTTCTTCACAGCTGACCACGTGTGTCGGTAGTCCGGCCCTCTCCTCTGAGGTGCGCAGACTGCGCTAATAAAATATTAAGCAAAATTGAATTTGAGGTTTGAGTTGGATTATATCTTTTATAATTAAAATGCGCTTACAGTTATGGCTCATATGTACAAGCACAAATAGCACTGAACTGTCTATGATAAAGAGAATATATAAGAATATGTGATGTATTATAAAGGGAAATTAAATGTGAGAGGCATCATTATAACTGTAATGATGCCTCTCACATTTAATTTCTACAGTGTGGCTTCAATACACCTCAACATCTGCGTCGGCAATTTCCTCAAAATGTTCGTACACATCGGTAAGAGTTTCCAAACAGGTTTGTTTTTATAGATCACAACTTTTGCGTGGGAAGTGCGAAAGCAACGGATATAAATGAGACCCCTGATGATTTGATATTCATGTGAGACAACAACGTGAGAATCGACTCCCCCCGAGGGGTTGAAAATCAAGCCATGTTCCGCAGCGGCTCTTTTTTTGTTTTGGAAAATGGAGAAAATGCATCTAAGGACTCGTAATCAGAAAGGGAGTGGGTTGACATTGTACGTGTGGTGGGATATTAAATGATTGTTGTCACGGTGGAGGATGGGATCTTCAACACAGATGAACAGTGTTTCCTCCTGTGAGCAAAGTAATACATTGTGATCATGACTACACCGTAAAAGGACCTTGAGCCAGTTGAGACTGCTCATAATCATTCATTTTACCACATGTGTCCTAAATGGTGTGGTGTGAGTCATCGACTGTGAGGTGCCTTCCTGTTCCGCAGTTAAAAGAACAGCAGTGGCTGCGCATTATCTTTCAGGGTGAGCACACATACATCTGCCTTGCTGAACTCTCACTAGCTTAGCCAGAAACACAACCTGCAGTCTCGACTGTCCTGGGTGTTTCCCACAGAGAGGAGGTGTGCGACGACATTCATCACTCCTGGCACACGTGTGGGCTTGAGTGACAGAAAAACAGTCACTGATCCAGGTCAGTGGCATGTGGGTCAAAGAGAGCTCCGTGTCTGTTTATGTACATCGGCACGCAGATGTTGTCAGCGCGCCCGACAACATGTTGACTCATCAGCAGGCCCGTTTCCAAGTGACCTCTCCGCACAAAATATGACTAGCAGTTGACAAGCGGAAAGGCAAGTGTGTGTAGAGAGATTGCCTTAAGGGATGTGACTTTAAAAGATTACTGTATGATTACTGTATAAGTCAAAGGGTCGCGAGTGTCCGCCAAAGTGATGTCACATCATTACACACAGCCCTTTGTGGGGGTTTCCTCTCTGAGCACAGCCAATGTTTTCTAACTACATGGATGTGGATGGGCTGAGATAATGGACAACTTTGAGGAGCTTTGAGAATGTGGGTTTGCCGCCAGGAGAATATAGATCCAAAGGTTTCCCCGTCTACTACTCATATGAATAATTTCTGTCATATTCATTGAATGTGCTGTAACTCTGTTACATTGTTCATTCTGTACACATGCCATCTATCACTTCTGTTCATCCGGGGAGAGGGATCCTCCTCTGTTGCTCTCCCGAAGGTTTCTTCCTTTTTTCGCTGTGCAATTTTTTTCCTGATCGATGTGAGGTCCCGGGACAGGGATGTTGTATGTGTATAGATTGTAAAGCCCACCGGGGCAAATTTGTATTTGTGATTTTGGGCTATACAAAATAAACTGAATTGAATTGAATTGTCCGTTTGACCATCCTTGTGGGACGCTGAACCAAGGCTTAACTGGTCATTTAATTATATGTAGCTGCAATTGCTTATTATGGGGTTTTGTTTTTATTTGTTCGCAAAAGTTTTACTGTACGCACACCTTTAATTGATTTTCACATAGTTTATGCATAAGTAGGATGGAATTCCCAGTTGACAGAGACCTCGTTGTTTTGTTGTGTTTGGGAGGAATATTTAATTTGCAACTTTCAGGCTGAGGTTAACAGATGATCAGGTAAGCGGTCTAAGTTTAGAAAAGCAAAAGAGATTATAGTCATAAGAGCATTTTGTTTATTAAATTGTTTTCCTCTAATCCCAGCAGTAACCGGTCTTCACAGGGATGCCCCCTCATCAATTTACATTCAGCACTGATAATCATTTTGAAAATCACCTGGGGGAGCCTGGTGTTACAGTACAACCATTCGCACAGCAATTATGTGTGTGTCTGTATAAATGAGGTCAATGCACATAAGAACCCAAGGTAATCACTGCATGCATCACGGCTGCCATCAAGGACACTTAAACCCTTCGCCGCGATGTAATTGCTCCGAGAAATAAGCAGTGGTTGAGGTTTATCGTTTATCAGCGTAGAGTATGGCTCGGTGTTGGTTATCATGACACTAATGTATTTATCTGGCTTGATTTGACCTCAGTATGTCGCTTGCTGATCTCCTTGTAGCCGAGCTCCTCTTGATAAGGTTGTAGGCAATTACTGGGGGCCTGCATGACTGAGCAGCCAAGGGCATTTCTTCTTCTGCTCTGACCGAAACCAAACAACAGGGGTTTTCCTTGGCTAATATTTTCAGGCCTCCCTGACTCTACCCTCCCTTCTCATCAAGCTCTCTCACTTTCAGCTGCTCTCGCAATACCTCTCACTCTTTGTGTATGCATGCATGCATCTGCATGTGCACTCCATGTATGGAATAAAAAGGGAGTCTGTCTAGTGTTTGATTCTTCTTCTAATAAAAGGAGAACGATGTTCCTCCTTTTTTTTCCTTCTCTAAACTGGGCCATGAGCTACAGTGCTGCTAGTACTGTAATTATCAACCTTGTGGGAAGATAGAGTGCGGAGAGAGGCAGAGGAGCAAGGGAGGAAGGAAGTCGTGAAAGCCAGTTAACAACATTGAGGCAAGACCAAGGGATGCTCTAAGTTTCCCCCCGAAATAACAGAGGAAAGGATGGGAGCAAGAGCAAGAGAAAAGGGCAGTGATGGAGATAAAGATACAGAGTGTGACGAGCAGACGTGAGGAGCAGGGAGAGTAGATGGGGGAAGACAGGTTGAGGAGGAGGAAGAAGAGGGATAGCTGGACGAGGGCGAGGTGAAAGAAGGACTTGGAATGAATGAGGTGTATCACATCAACTGCAGCTCCAACAATGGCCTCTGAATATAAATTCAAGGCTCCATAAATCATGTCATGTGACAATGGCAGCAGTTCACATAAGTAAGACGGAATTATTGCCGCTTATTAATGGTGCTGACAAGAGCGTGTCAAACACGAGCAGAGGCAAATAGGACTCGTCCTGCTTCCCTGACACATTCAATATTCACATATGTGCTTCATTAGCATTATGACAGGTACATATCAGTGACACTTGACGCGGTGCTCGGCACAGGGCGGTTCAGTGCACTGTGGTGCAGCTGCGTACTGCATCCTCACCGGCTTAATCAATAACATTGTAGTACCACATTTGATTTCTTCAGGTTAAAATCTGCCACTTATTCGCCTCGCAAGACCACTGAGCCTAACAGTCCCTCAAAGCCCCCCACCTGTCCTTTTCCCCACGGGCCCGCCGGCAAAGGACACAAATAACACTTTAATATATGCAGAACAAACACAAACATTCCTCTGCACTCCCACAGGGGTCCAGACCTCTGTCAGATCGTGTGATGATCACGCAAGTAAACAAGCCACCGAGCTAAACAGCACAGTGAATGACAACAAAGCATTCGGAATTTAAACTTGCATTGATTTGCTCTCTGAAACACTTTGAAATAGTCCTTACACGGTGTGAAGAAGAAGAAGAAGAAGAAGAAGAAGAAGAAGAAGAAGAAGAAGAAGAAGAAGAAGAAGAAGAAGAAGAAGAAGAAGAAGAAGAAGAAGAAGAAGAAGAACACCATGAGTAGAGACTCAACATTGCAGCTCTTCATGGGAGGAGGGAATCTGTTTAATTTCAGCAAAACACTCCCTGAGTTTAGTTGACACACTTCCGATACACAATGGCATCTAAACATTCAGACGCACAAAGAAGCAGGCACATAAGTAGGCTTAAAGAAATGAATGTGCAGTACGCATACGCAGACATGCATATGCCAGGGAGCAAAACACAAACTAGACATTCCACCAAACACAGTCAGTGTACAGGAGCAGGGATCTATTTTTTACACTTACTAGTGGGGCAGCTCAACCAAAGAGCTCTTTGCTATGTAGGTCTACATTTTAGAGCGCTGCAGCAGATTAGTCAGTTTTCCAATTCAGGAGTGACTTTAGCAGCTGGAGTTTTTTTTGATGGTATGAAGTAGAGAGATCGCACGGCCGGCAGCTGCTTCATCCGGGGCAACGGAGGGATGGATGCACTGGGGAGTTGGTCGGCGGTGTGGACGCTGGTCTGGAGTCAGTCTTGAGCGCTCTCTTTGCTCCATTCTGTCGGCATCTTACTGCGAGTGGGGCTCTACTGCTAATTTAACGATTCTGGAGGTCATCAAAAGAAAATGTCAAAAGAAATCTAAGCTGGCTGCAATTTCTCATTGTTGTCCAACAACACAGCTAAACTGCACTTGTCACGCTCGCCTACAATGCAGAAAAAGGGACGTTTGCCCCCGGTTTGCCATACGTTGCTGCTCTTTTCAATGCCAAATATCCAATTTCCTGGCTTTGTAAAACAAGTGTAAAACAAGGCAGAAACTAGAAACTTTCAGGTACACACATATCATATACACGTACATACACGTATCTATATCAGTGGCGGGCCATCAGCGCCTGCTAAGCCTTCTGTGTTGGCCTAAACAGAATCACAAAGTTATAGCTATTTAGTAATTACATTTTTTTATTATTATTTTCTTTTCTTTTTTTATAATTAAAAGTTACATATATTTTATAATTTAATTGTTTTTCACAAATACACTACATGTATTATAAGTATTTTTCCCTATTAGCTTATTTTCTCATAGCTCAGCTCCTGTCTTGTCTGCTCTTCAGCTTCACATGATACATGGTTTGGATATTTTCATGTCTAGGAAAAAAGGAATAAATGGGTTAACTTAACACTGTCATATGACACAGACACATCTTTTTGGTATTTTATCAAAGGACTTCCGATCTCTCTTGCAGTACATCTCCCATTCATGCCCCTCCTCCTCTCACATCCTCTCTACTTCTCCTTGTCTTCTCATCATTACCTCTATAGGTGTCCTCCATCCTAACTGTCTTTCTCTTGTTAGAGGTAAATTCAATCTGTCCTTGTCAGCTTTAATCAAAGCACTCACAGATTGAATTTAGCAGGTATGTGTGGGAGGTTAAGGTGGTATTCTCAGGACGAGGAAACAAAAGGGTGTTCTTTGTACACACATCTGTCCGCCTCCTCGCTTTGAAAAAGACTTAAGGCCATTGTCAACAGCCGCTCTGCGGCTCCGTCTTTTCACAAGCCAACTCTAAACTCTAACTGCTATAATACTCATAGAAAAAGTCACTGATCCCCCTGATCCCTTTATGTCCATTCACTATATTTGTCTCAAGAGTCTAAAGGAAATCTGCAACCCAGAGACATAAAGTTAGATACACCTTCAAAATTAAAAGAAATACATAAATACATCTCTTAATCTCTAATGGGTTGTGCTTTATATAGGACAAGCTAAAAGATTAAAGCTCAACAGTTTGTTTTTTCATTGTGGTTTTAATCTGAAGTGGGCGTCTTGGAGAAAGTTTAAGGGATTAACCAGATCACCTACTTCTACACAACAGCTGCCTCCCCATTCCCTTCAATTGATGTCATTAGTACCAGATACTGTATTTAGTTCCCTCTGATGAAACAAGTTCGTTGAAAGCTGAAAATCCTCAGAAATTGGATGACCTCAACAGCAATCACCCACTAATCTTTTGTTTGTCTAGTCGAGATGCAGACAGACAGAAAGCTGTTGTTTCTCGTGAAGCTCTCAAAATTTGATTTGGGCTGGATATCGTCAGCCCTAAGAGGTGTCATGGCACTTTTACTCAGTTTGGTTTAGAAGTTCAGAACATAGAGGGGTTTTATTACAATATATAATGTGGTGAAACGTTCTAGTTTCAGAGCAACATTTTACATGTGAGACAAAGAGGACACTCCCTGCATTAAAAACACGTGGCCCATAAACTCCACTCACTTACATTTTATTCATTCGAATTAATAATCTTCTTTTTGTATCATTCTTTAACAGCTATAAATACCCAAAAGACATCAGAACATGTATATACTTGTATAAACTGGTTAAGAAGGCCGGCTCCATCATCGGCTGCAAACAGGATTATCCAGAACAGGTGGTGGAGAGGAGCACACTGAAGAAATGATTGTCCATATTGGACAACCCGGACCACCCTCTCCACACCTACTGCAGGGACAGCGGAGCACTTTCTCCAAAAGACTCATCCAGCTCCGCTGTCACAAGGACCGGTACAGGAAAGCATTCCTGCCCACGGCAATAAGACTTTACATTAAGTCACCTCTGGTCAGATCCTCTGTACATTAATTTATCAACATCAATAGCTCTTGCACTGCTTTTGTTTGTTACTCACTGTACATGTTTATGTTTATATACACTTCATATACACTACACATACTTTGCATTTTTGCACTTTCTCTATTGTTTAAATTGAATTTCCTAAATTGACACACTGCTGTTTCGTTGTACATATTGAGTTTTGCTGTATACATTGAGCATCTTTCATCCCTGTTATCTTTATTTTTGACAATGAAAACCACATTTCCCCTTAGGGATGAATAAAGTAAATATCAGGATTATGATAATACTTTTAACTGTGATGTATGTGACACGATGATAATTGTAGAGCAATTTGATGGCAGTACACCCATATATAACCATACATTAATAATGAACATACCATAAATGAAAGTATTTTCAAAAAGTATTTTCAAAATGTTCAGTGACAAAGTTGTCATTTTAATTTTTAAGGTTATTTTTTGGTACACAGGCAACTTTTATGTTGAAGGAAAGATTGTTCACCTTAAGAGCTATTGTTACCTTCAAGCCGTTAAAACCTTTCATATTTTAAATACATTTCTATAACATTAAGAAAGCAACAATCAAAGTCAAGTTTTTGTTTTGAGTGAGTGAGAGGAAGATCAGGTTTCATTGACAGTGACCTGGGAACATTAGCAACAGCCCACCTGCTACCATCACATTTTGATAAATAAAAATGTATAAAAGATTAAAAAAATAAACAAGTTTGATAAATCGTGATTGATGCATGTAAGTATGTGAGATCACCAGCTTCCAACTAAGCCCTGCAAACCAAACTGAAAATGTGTGTCTTTATTATTCCCAGCAGTATACCACACTTTTACAGCAATTTAGCGAAAGATAATGTGAAAAAAGTATACAATGCATCAATATACAATAAAAATTGTATTGCCAATCGCTTGAATAAATGAGAGGATTTGAACTATATACATGAATGATGTATATGTTTTCAGCGCGTTTAACCTAAGCACACACAGGAGACAGGATGCAAGGTCGTTCGCTTCACATGACCCCTTCCATACAACATACATATGAGAACATAGCACTCATCTGGCATTAAAATAAGTAGCATATGAACGTCATTTCCAGGAGACAGAATTCTCCAACCACCCACCCAGATTCAACCAGCTAAAACACTGCAACATTCAATAGATAGAAGAAACAACCCACTTTATATACAGATTATTAAAGTACTTATGTGTACATACACTGTATGTCTTGCAGTGACCGTTCATATCATTTCCCGTGGCTTCCCGTCTCGTGTTTTTTACATGCTGCCTCGACAGGACTCTGATTCACAGCAATTCTCGTCCCTTTAATCTTCACTGCTTACCCTCTCTCCACCTCTATTCCTGTATTTTTGATTCTCTTCATCCGCATCCACCCCCATCATTGCTACCCACCTCCACCTTTTGATACAGTTTTTCTCTGACATCAGTAATACTTTTCTCTTTAAACCTCGGTTTACCTCCGCACACTCGGCGCCCCTCTCTGTCTCTTTCTTTCTGACCCCTGTCACAGTCAGTAAAGTTCTGATGAGAAGCTACCTAACACTGCATTGTCTGATCAGGTGTTGTTGAGCAAGCGAGTTTGTGGCCCCGGTCCCTTGGGGTCAGTTTAATGCTATCCTCTGCTGGATCTCTCCTTGTAACCCAGTCTGTCTCTCGGCAGCCGGGGCCAACATTTGTGGTCCAACTGTCGACTGGCCCCTCTGATGCTTACACCTACAACATACTACAGTGCAGCTCCCAGCCAAACAGTCCACACGATGCAACACGATGTCTAAGTCTGCACTAAATTTGCATGCATTTGTTTCGAACCACTCAGCTGATAGTGCTGCTATTTTTAATGCATCTTTGTATTTCTGTGGTCTATAGACATATCCCTTCTACCAAAGTCTACGGATTCTTTCTTTGTGGCACATATCTGGCTCATTTTAGATTTAAATTAGAGATGCACCGATCGATAAGCAGCCTATTTTCAGCATATTAGAATCATATTTTCGCTCTTTTTTGTGGGTTATATTTACATAAATGTGCCATGGTTATACGTCGGCACACAGCTGCACGGAGAGTAACGGCACAGCCAAACACACGTACACAAGACATGTCTTCAGCGTGAGGGAAAAGAGATCAAGCTTGCAATGTGTCACAACACAACAATGTCCAAAATGTTTTTTAAACAACCTTATTAAAAGACATTTCAACAGCCAACGTGAATGGAGGTTGTATTAACTTCCATTGTCATGCGTTCAAGCTCTACTCAGTAAAAATGATCGTTGAGCGAAGGTAAATGATGATGCTATCACATGTTCAAATGTAATCTTTGAAAATTTTGTTTTTTGGCGAGAAACTTGAATGCAGTTGTTTGAAGGAGATGTTTTCACAGCAATAAAGAATAGATATTTGAGAGGGAATTATGACCTGTTTAACTTCCTTACACCGGCTCTACGCATCTTATAATACTTCATTAGAACTAGTAACATTGAGGTTAACATTTTAATACAAATACAATTTATTTCTGAGTCATTTGATTTGTGTCTTTTATGCAAATAACCACTATAGATGATAATAACAAAGTAAAGGGGATTTTTCAATGTTTACATTGACTTTGGGGCGGTTGAAATTCTTTTTCAGGACAGTGGAGAAAAAAGTTAATCTGGAGTTTGCCGTCATTTACAGTTCTTCGAAAAATCTGAATATCGGGAAATCAGAAAGAAAATTGCAATTGGTGCATCTCTAATTTATACGTCTGCATATCATTTCCATGCACACATATGTTTGTGCTAAGGTTCTGTGCTCATTTGATCTTACTTAGAGAAAGGTACTAAGGGTGATTCACAGGAGCAAGCAGCTCGATATCCTTCCCTTTTCAAGTCAAATTCCACCTTGAATGAACTAAGTGGGTGATTATTGATTAATTGCTATACATTAATGAGCTGAATTGATCTGAAAAGAGGACAGCAGTGCAGATCACTGACGGGGAGGGCCAGACCTTGAAGGGGTTACTTGTATAGTAAGGGACAGTACAGGACACCTATAGAGGAGGAAGATGAAGAGGAGAAAGTCATGTATCTCATCCGGTGTGAGCTTTGTGCTAACTACATGTATAAGCAGCAGGGTTTATGTCCGTCCCTATCATTTCACCAGCGCCTGCTTTATGGCAGTAGTAAAACATATCTTATGTGTGCTGGTGTGATGCTAATATGACAGCTGAGAAGAACTTCTCCTGTTTAAAAAAAACTAAACACACAGCTGAGGGAGAATCTACAGAATCCTGTGATGGCTGCGTTGCGTGGAGAAAATGTGTAAACTGTATTTCCTGATAACAAGGTATTAATAAGCAGTGTGCAAATGACAATCCATTATGTGCACTTCTTACGGACGTTATACACTTGATGCATAAATGTGGAAGAATGATGTCTAATCTCTAAGCCTTTTTTAGACCCACAGAACTTTTAAAAGTATGTATACCAAAGTCCCAGTGTCTTTCAGGCAGTACTGTAAACGGGACAAGGCAGATTTGTCTTTCCTCTCAATTTGAAACTAGAACAGTAACACTCCTTGGCTGTTTAAATAGTAGCAAGTATTGCCCGTGTGACACCATTAACAGCACATCTACAGGTCTATCAGGTTAGTATATTTGGAGCAAGTCTGACTGTAACCAATTTTGTACATTCATGGTACCCAGAAGATGAATCCTACTGTCTTCGGGGACACTGACCTCACCACGAGCACCACCACCAACATTTTTAGATTTTAGTGACATTTCTGGACGACTATTGTATGGATTGGTTTGAAATTTGACATAATAGCCACGGTTCCCAAAAGATACATTTTAATAACATTGGTGTTCATCGAGTGCCATCATGAGTTTACAGTTTCAATTTGTCCTATACTTTAGTATTGCTAACATGCTAGTGGGAGATAATGAACATGGTCAACATTATGCCTGTTAAACATCAGCATATTAACATTGTCCTTTGTGAGCACCTTGCCATGCTACCATTAGCGTTTAGCATTTCATACAGGCTTAAAGAGCCGATAGCAACAAAAAACAACACATTTTAGTTTACAAAACATCCTAAAAAAAATGGAAACAATAACGTATGCCTGGCAGGAATAGATAATGATTTCATGAAACCATAATATAGTAACTGTGACTTCATGTGAGCGTAGAGCCTTTTCATTCATGTCCACAATCAGCTCCTTTGACACCACCAGACGAACATCTGGTAATATTATGTAAACAACCTAAATCCAGTTAAAAAAAAAACAGGGATTGTTCAGGCTCCACAGAACAGAAGCAAAACAATAGTTCCAAAAACCTTTTTCTAAGAAACAATTCTGTAATATTACAGGATGTTAGCATTGTTATGTCACATTTGCAAAGTCTGAACATTAGGGGTATTGAGGCAGCAACAAGACTTTTCCACACGTCTACTACCTAACTATAGCACAAATGTCACTGAAGAAGCAGTACTTAATTCATCTCCAGTCAAATTTCAGGTGAAGCTTTCTACAATGTTCACAATAAATCCTGCATGGTATCTTATCCTACAGGACATCAGTCTTTTCGCCATACGGTGGACATCAAAGTGTTGGAATTACAATGCTGTTTGAAGCATGGTAGACATATGTGAACATAGTGGTGCAGCATGAAACGAGGACTTTCATTTCATCTCACATAAAGCTCTGCTCATCGCTCATCATTCTCACGTTCAGTCTGTTTAGATGCAGTCTTTAGCTCCGGGGGGGTGGACTCTCTAAATTGTCAGTTTCTTCCTCAATTAGCCATGAAAGTATGTGGCATCTTTATGAAGGGTGTTTGTTCAGCGACATTTCTTTAATATGCATAATTTTACTTGAGCATACTACTTACTAATTGTGCATACAGAAAAGGCATAACATTTCTCAGTCATGAATTAAAAAATGCAGCAGTCTACCAGTCACACCAAAGGTCTAAAGAACATTGCACATTTAAATGAAGAAATCACTGAATTAATGCAATAATACAATTAGGGGGAAAGTTCTCATGGAAACAAATCCACAAGGGGTTACAAATGAAGAAACCAGACAAAAATGTTTACTTTCCATTAAATGTTAAACATAGCAAGATATTCAATCATTTATGAATAGTAATATGTAACAAGAATGTAACAACACACTGCTTCCGCAAGCACAATATCATTTTCTACTTTTAATTGTGCTAATTTGTGTTGTGGCACATTTTTCTTTTTCAATCGACAAGAGAGAAGGTGTAGCTGGCAACACATCACATAATTCTCTGTTGAAGTTTTGCTTTCATAGAGAAAGCACATCAGAGAAACAGAGTTACTCACTGCTGTAGATTTAACTTTGAAAGGTGATGTGACACTGTACGGCAGCCCAGTCCAACGGAATTTGCTTTTTTATTCATTTATTTGTATTGTTTTAATAATAACATATAGTCACAAAATGAACCAAACAATACTTAGTTACTTCATCCACACAACATGCATTGATTTATTTCACATCCTAATTTTCTTAATCAGTTTTCAAATCAAAATCTTAATCGACCAATGTATTTTCCTCTTCCATCCACATCTGTGGTGCTTGTGTGTGTCACTCACTGGATGGTGCATACATTCAATTAATATATTCAAAGCAGAAATCTTAACTAAACATCTGTTAACATGTCCTAGCATCTCTTTGCTGTGGAACATATGCAATCATGTGTTCATGGTAATCGGTTACTGAAATGTGTGCATTTATATTTGCTTTGAATTCCACAATCTGCAGATGCACAATAAAGACAAGAGTATTAGACTGCCTGAAACTGTAAGGATGGTTTTAATCAATTTCACATAGCATTGTTCCTGCAAGTCTCTTCATAATTATATGTTTTGGAAAGCAAAAGCTCCATTATGTGTATGGGAAGTCATTTCAGCTGGGTTTTGCATTCATTCAATAGCTTGTTTTATGGTGAAGTTGCAAGAGGTGGCTGCCCGAAAAATACCTGCTACTGGGAAACTATATAGGTTCTGTGAAAATGACGACGACAACAGATATTAAGTTGATAACTTGTCTCTGGGAGTCTATGGTAAACAGATTGTTTGTGCATAAAAAGTGTCTGTAATGCTGAGTGATGTATGTTCCTAATGGAAAGGTAGCTACAATGTTGAAATAAAAACAATTTGATGAGGAAATGCTGTCTAGCACGTCTTTGCCCAACTTAATAAATCTGTAGTACTTCTCACTATAAATACGTTAAATTTGAAAAGGTGACATTGTGAAAACAAATTTGCTTATTGAATTTAATGATAAAGATGCGTGTGTTTAATTTATTGTAAGAGTATATATCTCATTTGCTTCATTTCCAGTTTAAACTTTCATTTCTAGCCAAATATGCCAACATGTGATCGAGAAAAAGAACAAGCAGAGAAAGATGAAACACATAGCAGTGACTCACCTGGTCTTTTCTCATTTCTTGCTTTTCGACCCCCGCATAGTCGTACTTTGGAGATCAGGACCAGGATCTGTTTCTGGCACAAGGACTTGTTGCTCTTAGGACAGGGCTTGCGCTTGTTGACTACCGGCCGGTTGGCTGGGTCTTCCTTGACCGCCCGCTTCTGTCTAATGAGAGAGCTGGCGAGAGCTGCCATCTTCCCCCCCTCTCACCTTTTGGGAGGGGGGTGTCTTCGTTCCCAGTACCCCCCTTGCTGGTTTGGCGTTTGCTTTCCTCCAAAAACTAGAGTAGGACAGGCGGTTTAGAGAATCCCCCACAGGGGAGATCGGGTCGTTTAAGTGGGCTAACAGGGAAGAGTTTAGTTTGAGGGTTTCCTTGGAGAGTGAAGAACTGGATGAGTTGCAAGTTCACCTGCAGTCCATTGTAAAGCCTCCACTCTGACCAAAAATGAAAATATGACCCAAATAGAGCACACGAAAAGGTGCCACAGTCACATTTTCAGTCTTAAAAATAACAGAAAGACCAAGGTTAGAGTGACAGACTTTCAAAAAGGTGACAACGGGGACATATTTCTACCCCTCTTCCCCACTCATCTTGCACATTAAAATACACCTCAACAGCCAAGTTCCAAAAATGAATGTTGTAAAATAATTAACCTACTTTGACGAGACAACACCAAAGGGAAGGAGCTCAAATTGTTTCACATATAAAAACGCTTTTACTGAAGAAAAGTGAAGTCATTTTGGATGCTAGGAAGCTCTTAAAAGCTCAAGAAGAATCAAACTGTTTGTCACCATTTGTGCAGTCCACGGAGGTCCAACTTTGCCTCCCATTTAAATGTGGCAGCTTGGAATAATGAGCTGAGAGTCCGAGCAGTAATCCAGACGACTTAATTCCAGAGGTAGAACAGCAGGCGGGACATCGGCGGTCTTTGTAGGAATGAAGCCGGGAACAGAGCAGAGACATGGACACAGACAGACAGAGATTCCTCTTCTGCCTCCGATGGCACGCTCCTTTCCCACAGTCCTCACCGAGCCCCCCCTCCCTTCTCCTGCTCCGCCTCCCCCTCCTCCTCCCATCCAAAGTCAGCGAGTGGTAGTGAGAGTATGTGTGCGTGAATTCCAGCAGCCACCATCAGTAGAGGTGACATTCATGAGCGAGAGGGAGAGGGGGAGAGAGAGAGCAAAAAGAGCGAGGGAGACAGAAGGGAGGGTGGGAGGGAGGTAGAGGCTGTGATGTGTGAGAATGAGCTTGACTGGGAGAGGGAATGGGTGAGAGACGGGCAACAGCCACTTCACAAAAACCACTGCTCGCAAAGGCTACAATTTTGTTATTTTTACAGCAATGACCCCCTTAAAAAAAAGAAGAAGAAAACTCAATCATTCTGACTGCTCTTCTGAAACAGAGAGACAGTGCCAGAGGGAGAGAGAGGGAGAGAGAGAGAGAGAGGGAGAGAGAGAGAGAGAGAGAAAGAGGGAGAGAGAGAGAAAGAGAGAAAGGGAGCGCTTAAGGTGCATATTGTGACAGTTCTCTGTCTCCAAGAAAGGAACGGCATCGCCATGTGGTACCTTCCTGTCACATGCACACACACACACACACACACACACACACACACACACACACACACACACACACACACACGCACAGGGCACATCAGCATACTTTGGAGTAGCATCTTCCCTGCTGTATAATTATCTGTCCCTAGTCAGTATTCTTCTCCATTCCATCGCTGACACCCGCTCATACAGCAATAACCTCCACGGTCTGTCTGTGATTTGTTTCCTCGAGCTCTCTACACATGAAATGGAGGCGAAAAATAAAGTGACTTTGTTCCCTGAAACTGGCATTTAGTGTCTGACATATCTGACTGCTGGCTTACGCTAACCCTGACAGAAACATGAGCTCGGACAGATTGAGTTAGACAGCTAACCCCGCCGCCAACACACACACACGCACACACACGCACGCACACACACGCACGCACACACACAGACACACACGCACACACACACACACACACACACACACAAAACAAAACTCATATCACATTTGCTTTCCCTCAGCTCCCCCCACCTGCAAAATAACCCATAACAAACAACACACATGGATATTTTTGCAGAGTGTGTTCATGCAGCTCCTTCATTTGTTCTACTTGCATTTAGATACAAATGCAAGGGCTGACATAAGAGATTTCTTTAATAATTTAGGAACTTCCACAAGTATCAGTAGAGAGCACAAATCATGCTGACATACTTTTGCAGGAAATAGTGGGTTTTGGTAAATGACAATGCCCTGCAGTCAAGCATTTTTCTCATCTTGTTGAGTTGCAACAACAACAAGCTTTATGCTTACCATTTTCATTCTGCAAAACAACCTGCTTTTAGACAAATAGTTGGTTTGGAGAAATGCAGTTCTGAGCAAATCTTTTCAAATATGTACATAGATTTATAGAAATGGAAATTATCGAAGGATGTTTAATATCAGGCACTGCTTTCTTTTGGCTAAATGTAAAGAGGATGTTATTGCTGTGATCGCGTGTGAATTGTTCAGCAGGAAGCATGTTCACCTTCAGTGTCAGAATACGCCGATGCATACATTAGCCTGGTGAATGAGGGCCATTATGTGCAAAGCTCATTCACTGTCAGAAATATCGTCATTGCCCGCCATGAATCTGGAGTACTAACTGGATATAAAAACACGATAAACATCTCCAGTCCGGCCCCCTCAGACTCAAACCCAATAAATCAACTTATCTGAGAGCTAATCAATCCAATTTTATTTGTCACGGCACCTCTTTTAAAAAGCCAATTGCCAGTGAAACCAGCAGCGGAAGCAACTTGAAAATGCACAATCGATTCAAATCGTTTCGAACAATGCCGAGCAAGGTCACTGTCTGTCAGGGCTTGATTGACAGCTGACTGTCTGTTCCCCAAGGAGGGACGTGGGAACGGCGGGGCCGGAGAAGGTGGAACCACCGGTGAGATAATGCAGTTCGTATCGACGAGCAAACAGAAAAGATGTTGTTTCCGCTTTTCTAATGATTCTTTCCTTCCTGCATTCTCCGACCATTCTCAGCCGCGTGCTCGCTTCCTCCCGCCGGTTCGAGAATCAATCTCCTAATGGACTTACAAACATTGCCAAAAGGTTGTTCTACTTTTCGCTTTCTCCAGTCACAAGTACATGCCAAGTTACACCAAAAGAAAGCTAAGTGGGGATTCTCGGGACGGCAGACAATCTCAAGGTTAACAAGTGATTCCATCATTATAATGAAATTTCCTGCCAAAATCTAAGTGGACTCATTAAGAGAAAAACCACTTGTCATGTCTTCCTAAGAGCTATCACCTGTATGAACACACCCCAACCAAACACCCATTATGGCAGGACTCTATGTTTCTGCCATTAGTTATTTCCAATTTATTACCATATAAATGTTAGTCTTTTGTCTTGCTCATATATAATGTGTGCACAGCTAGCACTTGTTTCCAGGAGGTTCTTAAACTCACATCTCATCATATTCAGGATTTGCTGTGCGAGCTGCCTCAGCCCTCCTGTCAGTATTGAACCCTCTCTGGTGAAGTGGAGGAGAAACAATGTGCATAAATCAAAATGAAAGGAGGAACATTTTAAATAGCGAATAACCATTCCGTCACGTGTCCGTGTTTGAATTGTCATCATCTGAGTGACACACACCGGGGGATTAAATGCAGATGTTTTCATAAAAACAATCCATGCCACAATCCCTGCATGCATATCAATTCACATGGAAGCCGAGGGTATTAAAAGTATATCCGCTTTGAAAGTGCTTTATGTTGAAATGTTTTTCCTGGTATAACGGTTTCCACGTGTTCTGTGTTACCTAACGAAGACTTCTATAATCTTTATAGACGGGTGAATAGAATAGAAGAAGTTAGAGTTTAAAGATTCTGGGTTTTTGCTTGAGGAGTGGTTTGTTTCTGTATTAATCCCAGTGGTGAAAAGTAACCAAGTAAATGTATTCAAGAACCATACTACCTCATTCTTCTACTCCACTACCTTTTCAGTAATCCACCAAAGTTTAAACAGTTTCCATTATTTCGCAAAATAGATTTCCATATTTGTGTTTTTGTCTGTACTTTTCTCATTGGGGGAGAAGAAGGTGATGCCACACACTTCTGTGCACTAATCAGGACCAAGTTATTGTCTGTTTTCCATGAAATGAACAATCACGTAAACAATGGACGAACATGATTAATTAAGTGGACAATTATTTGATTGATCCCAAAAGAAATGGACATAAATCAATCATGAAAAGAATCATCAATTTCAGCCCGATAAAGCAAAAATCCCCAAATTATGACGTTGATTCAATGTTCATTGATACTGAAATGTAGGCAGCGTGGTTGCTGCAAGGTGTCCTTTAAACCAGGTATGCTATGATATAATGTACCTATCCTGAAAAGCCCGAGTTCAGACATGCACTCGTGTTTACGTAAACACACACAAAGCCAGAAAGAGTTAAGCACATCAAAACAATTGGCCTAGTTCTGTCACTTTCTTCCCCCTCTCTTCATCACTCTCTCCCTCCTTCAGTCCCCTCTCAGCTCATCGCGCTGTCCACAGATGACAGGAGGTATTCTTCGTTAATCCCCCTCCATTATGCGACCATGTGGAATCTGACTGAGGCCCGCTTCTTGCATACAAAAATGATATTTCCAATGTCTATGACCCATGGGTGAGTTGCTCATTAACTTTGAGCAGCACATATCATTCTCAGTTTCATTCTTTATTTAGCCCTGTTCAGATCAGTGTCCGCGTAATTAGGTTTTAATCGTGAGAATTACTTGGTGTGTGAGACAGATGCAGATTTTTTTTTTCCCGTCTGTCTGTTTTTTTTGTGTGTGTTTTTCTTTTACTGTTCAACTGATCTTGATTTTGACTTGCTGCGAATTCGGCTCTTTTTTTCTGTCTTCTTTTTTTCCACCACATTGCGTGTTTGGCATTTTAAGTAATGCCAATTATGCCGGATTTTCTAAACGAATGCTTTACTCAATATATTCATAATTATTTTACATTTTGTGTTGCCATGCTTTGTTAGAGAAGCAAATTAGAAACAGTAATCTATCATCGTTGCCATTTAATACATTGATATTCTGAAAAATAACGGTTGTAGCTGCTTTAAGAACTCATGTAGACCCAACATGCACAACATGTTCCACTCACAGGCAGAGAAACCTATTCATCTGGTGTTTACTTCCAGCGATCACAGACTTCGGTCTCATACTGCAGTCTTGTATTACAACCATTTGACCTGAAAACAAATTCAAAGGTTTAACTTTTCTAAAGTTATTCTGTATCAGTAAACCGCAAGAATGAACAAACAGGAAGATGAACTCAACTCTTCCACATTCTATGTGCAAGTGGGACGCTATCTTTCCTCATTGCCTTCATCTCCGCTGTTGCCTGAGGTAAAATCTCAGCAGGTAAATCTGCAGGATTAAACTTGCCTCAGTCAGAGGGAGGGAAGATTACTTGATGAAAGCAGATTTTGTGTTGGTGCTGCTTAAAGCCCACTGTCCCCCCAGCTGGTTCAACCATCTCTCTCCTGTTGGATCCCTTCACCGCTGGCAGCCACTGCTGGGATGACTGATCGAGCTGCTGATGTGAAGGAAGACAAACGGTACTTTTACATTTGTTTTATTTGACCTGTGTCCCCACAAGCATCCGGAAAATTCTTTAAAATGTTGTGGTAGCACTTTATAATAACCACTATTTAGCAAAGTGAGTAAACATTTAATTCATCATTTATAAAGCATTGTTCCAACATGAACACTCATTTGTAACTCATTAGTATGCAATTCATAAACACAGTTATAAATGTTTTATTCTTGATTAATAAGCTTGACTATTATGCGTTTCATGATTGGACTATCATACTTTATAAATGATGTATTCCCCATTTGTAATTTGTTTTTCTTTGCCCGCAAAAGTTATACTTTCATGTATTCCCGCTAAAAACGGAGTTGATCATGATCATTTATATGCTCTAATCGTGATCTCGATTAATAGAAGAGTAATTGTGCAGCCTTATGTCTGTCATAATCTGGAGGAAAACATTTTATGGTATACACAATATTCTTTATGCTTAGCACACTCTAAACAGCTTCTGAAAAACGAGAACATTTGATTTAATTTTAATTAAATACAAATATATGATCAAATATATTTCCTATTAGAGAAGACAAGCTTGATGAAGGTCCTGTCAGCGGTGCCTTCAGTCTGCAGCCTGGACCTGACGCCGAGGTCTGGATGAAGCAAATGGTTGCATTCTTTATCCTCTAAAATAATTGTCTGTCACTCAGCATTAGGAGTTGTTTAATTCAGTCTAATGATAGTTTCAAAGCACTTAACTGTGTGACATGAAAAACTGCATTTGAACTTTCAAACGTTTCGACTGTTTTGTCTAAAGTCACTGGATGCATTTAGGAGACTCCTAATGATTAATCCAAGCCATGCAGGGATGATCTCTGCTGTTATATCATCAATCACTTTCTTCCTGCTTCTTTCTTCATTCCTCATTTCTATGGTATGAATGATGTGAATGAACGCTGAAATAGGCATGTCAGATGAGGATGACCTTTCATTTCATGGATTAGGAATGGGATTGAAATGTTTGGGTTTAAATATTGACTCCTGATTTATGAACTAATCTAGCTGGAACCGAATCTCATCATCCCTCCAAAACTGTTCTCAGTAAACACAGAAAGTGAAGGAATGTGGAAATGAAAGTGTGTTTATGCATGTGCATATAGTGTGCAAAAATGTACGTAAATACTGCAGTTTTTTTATTTATTATTATGATGTATTCATGAATATATGAAGAGGTTCCACGGAGAACCACAGCTAAACAGGCATGCAGAAATAATGCCAGCAAAATGAGGTCACCTAAGTGGGTTTTGAGATTGGCTGTGTATTCAATATAAATATTGATTTTGTGTAGCTAGAGGTCTCTCTGGTGTCCCATCAGTCTTTTTGGCATTTCACTGCTCGACGTGTACTGCAGATCATAAGAATAACTTCTTCAGGATTCAGCACACATGACTGCATAAATCTATATTAGTCACATTCAGAAATGGGTTTTTTTTTATTCTACTGATGACAGCGAACCATGCCAAAATTAATGAAAATGTCTGTATGTGCATGCTTCTGGTACGTATTTACACAAAGGCTGATATAACATTACTCCAATTTGGGGAGAGGAACTGATGTAGAAACTCAGCTTGGACGGTAAAGGGGAGAAGTGGTGGGTAAAAGCTGACATGTCTTTGGGGCTATCAAGTGGGAACCTCCCATCACAGATGTTCTGCTGAATTAGCATCATAACACCTCGAGAAGGCTCCAAACTAACTTCTGGCACCGAAACACCCCTGTTCTCTCCACACGGAGCACTTTCTGCTGGTTTTTACTGTTATTTCACACATTTCTCTAACAATCTAGAGTGTCACAAGGTGAGAGTAGCTTAGCTCAATTCTTGCTCAGTTCTTCTCAAATGTGGGAGCAGACACTCTAGTGCTTTGTACTCATTAGCCTAGCATTAACAGCTTTTAAACAAAGGTGTTTATAAGTACATGACAAATCCATGACGAGATTCTGTGGCTTATTGAGTCAGTGACACGCATGCATGCGGGCTTAGGAGCACAAACAAACTCCCCCTCTTCACATCTAAAATCAGTCAGAAAAAGCTCTTCAAAAGATGTGTTTCTCTTCATAGCTAAACCCCTCGGAATAGGAATAATATTAAATAAATATGGAATAAACAAATGTGTGTACAACAACGCTTTTTTAGCTGCTAGCTGTGTGCCTCCATGGTGGGTATTGGCGTTTTTTTGGTCAGTCTACCACTTTGGTCTAGACTGAAATATCTCATGAAACATACATTCATGGTTTCCAGAGGATGGATGCTACTGGTGATCCCGTGACCTTTCATCCAACACCACCAACCATGAGGTTGACATCGCGTGGTCTAAAGGATATATTTCCACAATGTTTGGTACAGTCATACATCCCATTTGGTGATTTCATCATCAGATCATTTCAATTTGTCTAGAAGTTTATGGCAAAAAACGTACAAAATGACATTCCCATCAGCATCAGCTACTGGTCTCGTACTAATAAGCACATGTTAGCGTGTTAGCATTATGGCTGCGTTCCGAATCACAAACTTTGTCTTTTTACTTTTTAAAACGTACTGCAGCTGCCCTTACAAAGTATGCAGAAACATTTGTCCAAACATGCAAAATGATTGATGAGTGATGAAATGCCCTGCCATTTGCAAAGAATGTCAGCCAAAACAAAGCAAGGAAAATAGATGCAATGCAAGAAAGGTGCGCACACCACTGGAAAACAATGCTTTTGCAGGTGAAGCATCTCTGTGTGATTTCTCTGTCAAAAATGTACTCCAATTTTCTACATTTGCAATAATTTAGTGCCAATTCTTCTAATTGTATTAACATATTTGTATTCCACAGTCTGTGCAGGGTTATCTTTCTGTGGGGTTCTTTTTCCACCCTTGATCTCTGTGCAAGGTGCACAGCTCATCTGTGTCACTGAGGCTGCTGGCATGGACCTCAGTTTGTGGTCACTATCTATTTCCAGCTGTTTTTCTCATCTGTCACACATATCAGGTGGTCACAGCAGCCATTGAACAAATCCACTTAAAGCCTTCAGTACTGGTGTAATTATTTCTAGTGCCACCTTTGATGGCCCCTAGGGTTGAGTCAGAGGAAAGGTGAAAACATGTCATTATTTAGTTTTGAACTGTTATGTGCCCACGGTAGTTTCACTCTTTTCCAGGATCACCCTTCTTACAGAGAGAGTTAAACACCTGGCCGCCCAGTGTAACCAGTCTGATCTGCTGGCCAGTCAGCAGCCTTTGTGGTGCAGCTGGGGGTTAAGGGCTTTGCTCATGGGAACCTCAGTCGTTTTAATGTGTTACAGGGCAAGCACTGTTCTCTCATTTCCAGTAACACTAATTAATCTCTATTATTACACTAAATGAATTAGTAATATTTGTTTAAAACCAGCACTAGTCAGTTTATTTCCTGTATTTCGGGAACACAGCTCTGAAATATGCTTTCATTTTTTTCTTCTTTTAATCAAATATATATTTAGAGCTTTATATAAAAGCATTAGTTGTGAGGCTTAGCGCAATGGGCATTTTTAGTCAGATTACAGTTGGAGACATAATGTCCAACAGTGAGACAGCACATGCTTGATTATAGTACTGCAGAGAGCTGTAAACAGATTGAAAGCTCCAGAACTCCCATGAAACAAGCATGCCCTTTTACAGTTTTGGAGAGCAATAAGCGTGAGGAAATTAAAGGAGGCGATAAAATAAAAAGGCAAATGGGTGTGGTTGACCTTTAAAAGACAAGATTATCATCTGGAGAATTAAACAGTTTATTAAATTAGGCTGATAGCACCACAGTTCGCAGGTGTCCACATCAACATGACACTTCATTATTTTTGTAGCAGTGTTTTATGTGGGTTAATAATTCTGTATAGTACCAACAATTTGTCATACACAGTGGGAGAGGAATGTCCAGGGATTTGTTGATTATTAGGCGTCCATTAGACCTAGAGAGCAGCATACAGTATATCCTCGACTACATGATATAATGTGAGATATCTTAAATCCACATTGATGTGGAATGAGATTCCAGTTCAATAATTGCATGCCAATGTTTTTGGTTGTGGCAAAAGCAACAATAAAGCTGGACTCAGTCTGCAGAAGTTTTGGTCCGATTTATCCCTGAGTCACCCCTCCCAACAATCGGGGGAGAAATCTGAGCCGGTGAAAGTGTTGTCGCGGAAGTGTAGCACCCACCCTGTAGTTACCCTTCACGTAAACATTGTTTACTCTGTCCAC
Source organism: Taurulus bubalis (assembly GCF_910589615.1). Lineage (NCBI taxonomy): Eukaryota > Metazoa > Chordata > Actinopteri > Perciformes > Cottidae > Taurulus > Taurulus bubalis. The sequence continues at coordinate 37,687,972 of NC_136590.1, read as the reverse complement.
ATGTGTGCAATATTTTGTAACTTTCTTTTGTTATCGCCATGTTGAGAACCATTGAGAAGCAATCAAAATCCTTGTATGTCGTATCTTGCACCTTTAAATTACAGATTTCATGAAAAAAGAAAGATTTGAAATGGGAATACAAAATGGGAAAACACTGCTTCCAATTGTATTTGTGATCAAATATTGCAATGTTTAAATAATGTTGGCATAATATGTCACATATACTTGAAAACCAATATATTCCTAAAACATACAGTATCCACTTCAAATTCACATATGAGCTTTACTCCTTTTGTCTTGGTTGCAACGTAGATGGCGTAGCTATCCATCATATTTAATAATGCCAAACAGTTTGGGCTTTAAAGAACTGGCGATAACAAGAGAGAGCGCTAGAAGCAGAAGCAGCTTACTATCAGTTTCTCTTGACTTTTAGCAGGTCATCAATGCAGAGTTCATTCCAATCAAGCCAGTCTTAATTGCATCTCTTGGTGAATCCCAAAGACTCCTCTGCAGCATGATAGATAGCTGAGCTGAGAGTTCCACATTTCACTGCTCCTCTTCATAAGAGAGTACTCTTTGATGTTGCAGAGCTCCGCTGCAAGACAGCCTTTGAACCAGTGGGAAACTGCAGTGGATTAATGGATATTGCAGTCAAGTCTCTTGCTGGGGGCTTGCTTGTGCTATTATGAGCAGACCATGCAGATCTTTGTTATTATCAATTTACCACAAGTCATGCCCTGCATATGGCCCAGTGAGAGGCAAAGCCATGCAGCTCTTCTGTTTGTTTTTCAGATGTGAACGGATGGTTGTTATGACAAGGCCATGCTCGGGGGCAACCATACAGAGGAAGACATTGTTATCCATGTTTCAGACTCCAGGACAGTGTGTATTGCCAGAGTCCATGGGGGACTGGAGTTGTAACAAGGCCTGTAACAGCAGTTGTAAATTGTAAGCAGTTTGGTTCTAGATCAGAATCACAATCAGAATCATTTATTGCCAGGTATGTTTCACATATGAGGAATTTGTCTTTGCAGGTGGTGCATATTAAAGACAATCAACAACAATCAGCACAGTACAAGAAATAGAATCATATTGCATGTACAGTATAATATAAAATATAAAATGCAGTGCACAGACAAACAGATAGCAGTACTATAAACAAGTGTACTGTAAGTATACGTGAAAGTGTAATGGGAAAGTGACAAGTGTATTTAAATATGAGGTATGAAGGGATGTGCAGCGGAGTGACCGGTAGAAGATTGTCCAGACAGAGTCAGTCAGTAGGGGACACAGGCTCTGTTAATGAGCCCGACTGCCGACAGAAAAAGAAGTTTGTGTGGCGTGAGGTCTTGGTCCTGATGGTCCGCAGCCTCCTGCCAGATGGAAGGGACGATGATCGTAGATGATGTGCTTCGCGTGGCAGGATCAGATTATAGCCAATTTAGATGCAATCTGTTTCTTCTTTACTGTCTTCCAGGTTGGGTCCATATTTGGCTATTGTGCAACAATCCAACATGTACGTTGCATGAAAAGCACACGGACACAAAAGATGCATGAATGATCAAACACAAGTCGGCTGGCATATGATAATTCATTACCTGCTGTGATATGAAGACGTGCACACACACACACGCACTGTCACATAAGCAAACCGATCCAGACAGTGGTGAAAATAGTTTTCCTGGTTGCTATGTCAGATCTACTGAACAAGCACCGTCCCACCTGTGAAGACCAATTAAATGACACGCACGATGAAACCTAATAATTGCCTCTACAAATCAGGAAAGTACATTTCCCCGAAAACATTAAGTGGCAGATCTCAGGGAGAACATTATATTTATGTTTGGTTGTATAGTGAAGTTTTTCTTTCTTTCTTGTGGGTCTTAAGCCTGCATGGTTTGAGATTAGTTAGAAATATTTTTCTGTGCACAACACAAAATAAGAGCCAGGTTATATTTAATTTTAAACTTCTGTCAGCGCTCACCATGCATGCACCAGAGAATTGCACTGCACAGTCAGAGCAGGCTGTTTATCTCACGTGAGCCAAGTTTAAATCCGACTTTGAGTGCATTGAGGTACAAGCCAGGGCACAAATTGAACTTGACTGTATGTGTGTGTGTGTGTGTGTGTGTGTGTGTGTGTGTGTGTGTGTGTGTGTGTGTGTGTGTGTGTGTGTGTGAGAGTGTGTGTGTGTGTGTGTGTGTGTGTGTGTGTGTGTGTGTGTGTGTGTGTGTGTGTGTGTGTGTGTGTGTGTTATATAGGGATCTTGTGCCAATCCCTGTCATGTAATTTAAGTTGTAACTAAGGGAATACATTATGCATGAATGAGTCCTGGGTCTGCAGAGGAGCCAAAGTAAAGCCACTCAGGCCAGGGAAGAGTCTACAATAAACAGGTCATTGATTATGTTTTCCACCTCTTGTACTGTTTTTCGTGTTTGATAAAAATTAATAAAAAAGAGTTTAGAACGAGACAATGTCATGCTCTACCTCACAGAGAGCAAGAGCTTATCCCAGCATGCATTGGGCAGGTTGTCAGTCCGTCACAAGGCTAACACAGAGTAACACAGTCAAAGTCATATTCTCACCTCTGAGGGAACAGCACCTTCATGCAGTGAGGCTGCAGTGCAAGTCACTGACCCACTGCTATTCCAAATTGTTTAAAACGTCGCTTTAGTAACATCTGTGCTCTGTAGCTTAATGCTGGCAAACCAAGTAGTGTGCTTCTGTAGCTACAACTGTGCATTTCATAAGGATTTATCCTCCAATTATCCTGATATAATCACACATTATGCCCATATTTGGTAGGCTGAAATGTAACATTAGATGTTTGACATCATGCAGTGAACTAGTGGACGGTGTTGAGCACTTACGCCCCCAATCAGCCCTTGGATTTGCATCCCTGCCGCCACAAGCTAGGTGCCTTTCAGCCAAAACGGCAGTTTAATCCACCAACTCTGTCCTCTCAATTCCCGTGGAGGACGGACAAATCCTTGTTTACCCTGAACCCTCATCTGTCACCACATATTAAGCCTGTCTCTCAACAGAAGCCCAGACACCGGATGCAATTAAAATATTCATGTGATACCTTTTACTCTCACCATTTGATACACAGAAATATCCCCACAGATGCTTCTCACTCACATTGACACAAGTGGATGTGTGGTGAGTGCATACAGAGTACAGATGTGCTTTTGTACACACTCTCTCTCTCTCACACACACACACATGCAGACCAAGTGAATGTTTATGTCAGCTTATCAGATCAGAGTCATGTTTAAAGAGGTCATGCGCAAATAATATATTGTTTGATTTAATTTAGAAATCAGAATCAGAATTCCAAAATGTTTATTTCCAAGTATGTTACATATATAAGGAACTTAGTGCAATAGTAAAAGACATAATTTAAAAATAGAAAATATGAAAATGTACACTAAAATGATATAAACAAACAAATGAATTTGTCAAACAAGTATGGTATTAGAGTGTGCAGTAGAGTTGTAGAGTTGTGCAAAGGTGTGTGTATAACTGTAAGTATTTGTCCTGGGTATGTAAGGGTCCGAGTCAGTGGGGGTCCCGAGCTTTGTTGATGAGGACGTGTGACCATCTTCTCTATGTTTAGAGAAACGTCATGATTTGGGTTAGGATCAGCATTTGGGTATTGTTAGGATTGCATCATTGGTTAAAAGTACTAGTTTTTTAAAGGTTCTTAATAAAATTAGGAAATTAGAAAATTAACTGTGGTCTCTGAGGGTTTATTGTTTCGTCCCCCTAATCTCACTCTGAAAAGACATTAGAACACTTACATGTAAACATGTTTGTGTTTCAAACAACAGATGCTGTTTTTTTGTTCTCGGGTAGATAGTCGTTGTTCGACAGTGCTATCTGTGGAACAGAAGCTTTTATTTGAGGAACAGAACATATTGTAGCTCTTGCTTTAAAATTGAGCACTAAACATTTACATCCTGGGAAGATGGGGGTTTAATAGCCCACTGAATCTGCCTCTAAAGTAGACCTCATAAGCTTTTGGCAATAAGCTGTATAAATTGAGATGAATCTCAAGTCACAAATTGCTGGAAAGAGGAGCCATAAAATGCATTACACTCAAGACTGTACAGTAGACTTTATGGACCTCAAGACAAGTGGAAAGTCCAGGCTCCGTTTGAATTGACAGTGAATCAAAACCTGAACCTTGTTTGCGTCTTACAAACGAGTACAAACAAATAATGCCATTAGTTGATCTCAGATATATTTTCAGTTTTTGTTATTCCCATTTAATACTTTTATTGGATCATGTGGGAACCTTCTGGTGGGAGAGTGCTCCCTTGTGTAATTACTGCCCTTGTTTGCGCCCATCTTGTGCGTCATGGTTTAACAAATAATTTGTCACACCCCACTAGGAGTCGGTTTTCTTCTACCCCAAGCTTTCTGTCTTTTCCTTTTTCTCTCCGTCTGCGTCATCCATTGTGACTGTGTGTCTCATTTTCTCCCTCTGTGTTGACATTCACATCAGAGATGAAACCAATATAGTTCACCAATGAGTTTATCTTTATCACATTTAAAACATTTAAAACTGTTACCGGACCACAGAAAATGTTCCAACATAATTTAACCCTGTATATGATCAGAAATGGCAGCAATTTTCACAAAGGGGATCTAAATGTGTCTATTTCTGTTTGTGCACTTTATTTAACAATGCAGCGGGGAGAACATGTTGCATCATAGAGTCTCCTGCATGCTAGAGCTGATCAAATGGGAATAATACAGAAAAGGGAGCTGGACGTAAGAAGGATTGGTGAAGGAGCAGTTAGAGAGATGACGCAAGCAGAGAGGAGAGTGGACGTCTGAGAAGAGCAAGAGAGTGAAAGTTGATGGAGAAGAAAAAAATTATTACGTATTACACCCTTGACTCTTAATCCATTGGTTAAATCAACTTCTAAGCAAGAGACATGTTTGGGCTGCAGAGGATGCTGGAGCTCCAGTGTGTGATTCCAGATGCATGCAGGCCTTGAATAAGACGTTGCTTCATTTGTCCATCTTTCACATTATTGTGTAGTTTGGTTGATAAAATAAATGATTACATTTTGTCATAGTTCTCGTAATAAAATGTAACTTTTATTCAGTCATAGTCCTGTTTTCGTCGTGTAAAGATGGTTTAGTGTTCAAATAAACACTGTTTTCACAGACACATATTGAATGGATGAATACACAACATTTGTCTTCATGCTAACAGCTTGTGTGTCACCAGTAACCAAACATTTCTACCAATATACACAGTAATACTGAGAACAAGGCAGGAACGGGAAGGACAATCACGCGTGTATACACACACACAAATACAAATAAAGGAGACACAATGTAAATCAACTAATCATTGACCACTGTAATCTGCCCCTAACACCCCAACAGCTCCCTCTTTTTATTTTCTCCCCAGAAACTATTAATACTCTCACTGTGTTAATTGAGATTAATGGATACGGGCAACAAGCAGACGTGGTAGAGCAAAAGAAATACCATCATGAGTGATGGCAGAGAGCTGGGTAGAACAAGGACGTAGTGAAAGATGGATAGATTTCATTAAGGCGGGGAAAAGGAAACTGAGGTATAAAACACCGTCCTCCCTCGGAGCCAGGTGTTCTCCAAATAATGACTGTTTATTGTCAGGAGGCGGAGTGTAGCACAGTGTACAAGAGGATAGCAAAAGGTCTCTTTGTTTTACATGAAATGAAAGAAGAACAGAAGTTATTGAAATGTTTAAGGGTTGTATGTTTCAACCTGGACCCTGTTTTCGCATGATTTCCTGTCCAAGCAACTAGTGGGGACAAAAACGTTTTGAATTATTCCTGTAATGAAGGAGAGCGCTGGAGAAGACAGCTGCTAAACATGCAGTAATGCAGTAACTCCTCATCGTCGATTTACGTCGACTAACAGCGCTTGTTTTGGCCCATGATGTAAGTGTCTGACAACATGAAGGAAAGGACCCGACAGAAGAATGAAAGAGTTTTCTTACCTTTTGTGCTCGATCCAGTTTGCTTGTCATTGAGTGTCTCGCTTTGAGAAATCGCGCATCGCAGCCACGTTGTCGAAATCATCAATATTCAAACCTGACATTGAAAACCTTTTAGATAACACTAAGCTACACTTCCTGTGCTCCAACACATCAAACTCTGAAAAACATTAACGTCCCGTCTCACTTCTCTCTCCAAGTCTCACTCACGACTTCACAGCTGTCTCACGGCAAAAAGTCACACAACACAATAACAAACAGAAAGTGTAAAGTTGTATTTTTCTCTTTTGGGTCCTTTTCATAATGTTGTCAGACCCGTATAATCTGAGCCTGTCAGTGGCCAAAACAAGCACTTTTAGTGGACGTGAATTGAAGGTGAGGAGATGCCCTGAGTGATCACATTGCAGCCTTTTTAGTGGCATGCCGTCCACAGCGTTCTCCTTCAATACTGGGCCAATTTTTAAAAAAAATCTCCCCCATTAGACAACCCATAGGAAAATAAGGTCTAGGTTGAAATGTCCCAAAGTTAGCCTTCTGCAAACAGGCTCTCCTGCAGCCTTCATACCAGTGGAAGCAGCGTCTGACGGGCGTGACGTGGCCCGAGATGGTGTGCTCAGTGGGCATCTTTGGGGACACGGGAGAGGACGGGGCCGTGCTTATATAACTTGAGCTGTGGAAGATCGGGGCATCCACACCACAGCCTGGAGAGGACAGACAGACAGTGTTTTGTGAGGGTGGGGGATGGGCGGTGGTGGTTGAGGGGGTACGGCAGAGAACATTCCAGGAAACTCAGAGGCATAATCTTCTTATCCGTGGCAAATTGGTTCAATGTGTGATGTGCAGCGTGTTCACGTACACGTGTGTGTGTGTGTGTGTGTGTGTGTGTGTGTGTGTGTGTGTGTGTGTGTGTGTGTGTGTGTGTGTGCGCGCGTGTGGCAGTGATATGTTTGTGCATGAGAGGTTTGCCTGTCCTCCCTTCACATCACCTCCTCTTCTTCATCCTTCACTCGCTTCCTTGTCTTCTGTGTGTGTTTGACCCCCAACCTCCTCCGCCCTTCCCCACACACTCTCTCCATTTCATCGCACACACCGGATCAAGATCCTCTCATCTGCTTTTCGTCCTCATTAGTGCCTCTTTTCCTCTGCGTCGGTTTGTTCTTTCCCAGCGATCAGAAGATGAAAGTGACCCAATGAGAAAGGCAGAACGAAGGGAGGTTTCTCACTGAGACTGCTGGTGTTCCTCTGCCCCTGGCCACGGTGGGGATTCTTGTGAGAAGCAGGGGTGGGAGGAAGGGCGAGAGGGGAGGGGTGGGGTGCTCTGGACCAGATTCTGCTGATTGTAGGAAATTATATCCTCTAATTTCACCTGCGACTCCAAGAGACAAAGGCCTCAGGGAGAGAATAGGATAAGGAGGTATTTCACAGAGTTATAAGAAGGAAACAGAGAGACAAGGAAAGAGGGAGGGGGGGGATGAAAGAGGTAGAGAAGATGGACATGGGGCATAGGAGAGGATGTAACAGGAGAACACGGTTTGGTCTGAAGCCAGTCAGGGAAGACAGAGAAAGAGGACGGAAAGAAGAGAGGCAGCCGGCGAGAAGAAAAGTGGTCCTGCGAAACCAAACCATGTCCTTAAGGATCACCCATCCAGCGCTAGCGCACATGCACACTCACAAACATCTGTGCACGTGGACACACCACTTTTACCCACCTATACACCCACTTTTCATCTTAACACCTTACTAAAGCACCATTTGCCGTGCCGGTCCCTGTGTATCCTCCCATCTTCCTTTTCGATCCTGGTTTCCCTCTCCTCCCTGATAGTCTTACTCACAGACCGTGACTATCTCCCACTGACAGAGCCACTACAGGATTAGAGGAAGATGAAGAAAGCGCTGCGCAGTCAGCCAGCACCTCCTGCTGTACACGAAACGCAACTGACTCGCAGGTCTGCTGCATCCTTGAAAAACGCAGCAAGGGCATTTCTCGATTCAGACGCCTGCTGCCGTGTTCTTTCATTCCCCCAAAAAATTCAGCACATTTCAACCTCAGACGGAATTAATGTGAAAGAGGACGATAAGAAAGAAGAAAGTTATTCACTATGCATAACAAACTGCATTCCTCTGTATTCTGATGAACCTCGCAATATTATTCTGCATCAGGAAATGCTCACATCTGATTGGTGAGTGGCGGGATGAAGGTGACACAAGTTATCTACTGATAGCGCAGGAGATTATTTGCGGTGTAGTCGTTTCCAATGCAAGCAAGAATGTAACATCTCGAAGCTGTTGACCAAAGCGAGTAATGAGATGTAGAGCGAACATGGTTAGTCCATTAAACAATTAGTTGATTGACAGAAAATTAATTGGTTATTATTTTTCTCTAATCAATTTACTGTTTGGGTCACTTTTGAAGCAAGAATGCCAAACATTTGAGGATTTGCTTCTTTTCTCTGTTTCATATTATTCTTAATTGAATCTATTTAGGTTCTCTAAGCTCTGTGCACTTGTGATGGGATTTTTTTTAAACAGTTTTATGACAAAATTATACTTATCATTAATGAAAATAATTATTTGTGTTGTTCTAAAATACAAGTAAAGCACAAATGGGGACCTAAACATAACATCACTTATTCACTTTAATGTGAAATATACAGAATTAATTGAGGGGAGGAAAGCAAAATATTTCATTCAAATGTGGTCATCTACTTTACTAAATCAATGGGCGACCCACATGCCCTGTGTCCCATCTGTGTTATACTAATGCAGCTATTAAATATAACACATTGCTCTTCTCAGATCATCATATTGTAACGTAATTGCAGTGTTCGTACTTAATCCAGTCAGAATGGATTTAGACTGATTTAAAAGGTCTTTGGCAAATTTGGATACAATAAAGAAATCTGGGACACGGCAGTACGTGCAGTTCCCTTTGTGTTTCACTACTCTGATTCAAACAGCAGCTTCGAGTCGAGCTCCTCGAAACTAAACAGTCAGACGGTGTTTTTTTTTTCATAAGCAGATTGAGACAGAGTCTTCTCTCCAATATTCAATGCTCTCCGAGACCCTACAAATGATCCAGCCACCTCAGCTCGCTTGACTATTGAACTTTTCATGTGGCCTGTGCCAAGTGCGGAAATGTACTGACACAAATGGCCAAACATTTACTACTGCTCTTTTTTTTTGGACCTCTGTTATTAGTCTGAGGTCTGTGAGAGTGAACAGTAATTCAGAGAGGAGAGAGGAGACAGAGAACGAGAAGCTGAGTGAGCTTGGCAGAGCTGCAGCGTTTTACTGCAGAGGTTTTAAATCCTTTAACATGATTTCCCTCATCCTATTAAAGACATAGCTATGGATAGGGAGGCTGTAAAGTGTTACATACAGGAGGGAGGGGGCTGAGTGAGAAGGAGAGAAAGGAAAGGCGAGGAGGGAGAGAGATTAAATGGGTGTTAAATATAGGGAACAAATCATCATTCCAGTCCCATTTCTATCGACAATCAGGCTTCTAAATGTTCTCTCCATCATCTCTTGTAGATTGCATTGGATCATTATTTGCTTTCCTCAGCTATTCCTTATTCGTTATTCCTTATTCTTTACATGGACATCTCCCTTTTGATTCCAGTGGCTGTTTCTTCAGTGCAAACCACCAAAAATGAGCATACATAAAAAAAAAGACATCTCTGCAGCAAATCTTTATTAGCACATATATGTAGATGACAACATATTGACATATTGTATTGCTTTGGATGAGAATGTCATAATGGCACAAAATAGTTGAGCATAGAGTCAGATTTTAATAACAATCACAGTTTTAGTGCATGGTCCCCAGCTGTTAACCTCCGGTTCTGAAAAGTGAAGCCAATGCAGAAGTGCTTTAATTAAACTTGCATTGTTTCTAATAGCCAAAAGGGGGCGACTCCTCTGATTGCAAAAATAAGTCTGATTGCAATATAACTTAATGTTGTTCGATTTAAACAGGGATTGGTTGTTTACAATGTAACATTATCAGAGCTCGGCAACTAGGAAAGCATGAACATTTTACTCTTAACTGTTAGAGTATTCAGACGGTGTTAGCCTTAGCTTGTTTGTAAAAATTTGCTATTAGCCGAGTTAGCGCGCTGTGCTTGAATAAAACATAGGGGCGGTGGATGAGAGACTGAAATAGAGCAAACTGAAATATTGAGTTTGCATGTTCTCACGCTGCCTCACCTGGTTCACCTCACTGTCTCTGCTGTTAGCTAACTATGTATGTGTGTGTGTGTGTGTGTGTGTGTGTGTGTGTGTGTGTGTGTGTGTGTGTGTGTGTGTTTTAGTAACGTTCACAGTTAGCGATACACTATGACAGTGCTCACATGAAATCAGCCCAGAGTGACTGGATACACCATTAGTTTTTGGTTATAATAACTGTAATATTGAAAAAAGACATAGAGGACTGAGGACAGCTGATGAGAGACTCTAACGCTGAGACTGCACTTCTAGTCAGAATAAGACACAAAAGAGGAAGGAAGTAAGGTCTAAAATAATGGCTTCAACCTTCCCTCTGTCGCCACTTAATTCTATATTCATATACAACATAAAGCTCAGAAGTTGTTCACTGACCCCTCTGACTCAATCATAATATCCTCTCTCTGTCCCTATGGTTTCCACCAGGATGAAGGCTTCATCGAGGCATCTTTCCTGAAGCAGTACATCTGTCGGGAACGGGCTCTACAAACTCAAGGTCTAATTAAATCTGTATTTTGTACTATTTTTCACTGTGCAGTTTTATACATATTTGAACTGGACTTAACTTGTTGATTTCTGACCGCTAATATGATTCTTACAACGTTTAGTTGTGGTTTTGTAACGCATTTATTGGTCATGATTTCTGCTTTATCATCTACAGACATGATGGAAAAAAAGTCTGTCTGATAAAATATCTGCACTTCTTTAACTTGCTATACTGTTGATGTCCGTCTCTTGTTAACAGCCGCTGGTCTGCTTTTAGCTGAAGCTTTGCTGTAGCTTAAGATGTCCATGTCTGTGTTTGTTTGCTGGACAGACAGACAGACGTCATCGTGGCAGCTTGAGTATCACATCCCTCTCCGTCATTCTCAGAACAGCAAGGAAGCATCATAATGACACTGTCTATTTAATTCACACTTAAGACCCTTGTAGTCCTTTGCTTTAAAAACAAATAAAAATTAAAAATAGTAAATGCCGGCTTGAATTGTGTCCTAACAAATGCATACAAATCAATAATCTCAAACAGCATTAGTGCCCAGAGATGCAATATTAAGTTGAATCCAGCAGAGTGAGCTGTTCTCCAACAACTGAGGAGTGGAAATGCGTCATCTCTCCATAAACCTGCTCTGGACCCTGAGATATTGGTTATAGTTAACATTAGTTACCACTGTGATACTAATGGGTACTAACATGCTACTACATTATACCCTCTACTGCCTCAGTTACCTTGTGGTATCTGACACGTCATTAGAAATGTGGAGAGATTACCAGGCTTGTAAATGCTCTCTCCATCGTCTCTTGGACTGGATGAACTTTGCTCTCCTCAAATAGCATTCCTTCTTCTTCGCATGGACACCTCCCTTTGGTTAAGGTCAAGTTAAAATGTATTTTGTAGGCTATTTTGGGCTTTTCTGGACAACACTGAGGTGTACAAAGTGTAAACCTTATCTCATATGCTTCATTTAACGCACATCAAAGGCATTCTCTTCATCCATTCTTCTCATTACACATCACTTCCAACCTTTTACGACCCAAAGCTTCAGGAGCAGCAGTCACAACTTTGGTGTAGGCAGCGATGAGCTTATATCACCACAGCTGACTGCAAGCCAGTGCTAAATTGCACTACTCTCCCATTCGAGTCAGGTGATGATGAAAAGCTTGATTCTGTGATGCAATCCAGAAAAAAAATCAATAAATAAAAAAACACTCTCTCCCACTCAGTTTGTAACAGAAAAAAACTCCAGGGCCAGCAGTTTAGAGGGATAATGCTCTGTTGTTAATGCTATTCAGTAAGCAGATGATTCTCCTGCAGCTGTTGGCTCTTAAATATCCTCGCTAACTTATGATAAGTTGTCAGAGCCCCAGGGACGTTATCTCCGCTCTCATTCTAACATGACACCAGAGATTTGCCCTCTGCTCAAGCTGCTCAAGGACTATTGAGAAATGGTTTTCCTCCATACTGACCCTGAGCAAGAAGTTGTGGTTTATCGGCTTTGCCTTTTTAAAATGTAGATTCTGCTTTTTAACTTTGTCGCAATAAGACATTTCTAGCTTTAGTGTCAGTCATTTATCGAAGTCAGTGCATGTTGGACACATTGATGGCTTTTTTTTTTATTAGCTATCAAATTTCCAGCTTTGGGAATCGACTCAGAGAGAAGACATGTTTGAAACTCGTCTTAGTAAAGAACATTTCTGATACACATGTGATCTTTAACTTGGTATGTATCCAAAACAATGTGTCCTTTGTTAATCAATCAACTATCAACATTTTTTTTTTAGATTTGTTTTGAGTACCTCGAGCCCCTCAATGAATTGCTTTGTTTAATTCATTTCCATATTATTGTATCGTAAAGTTAAATGACGCATAATTGGTTTCCTATTGTAATCCCCTTCAGCGATGATATGACATCATTGAAATAGATGTAGAAGTTGCAAGTTTTGCTAACAGGGCCGATAACATAATGGCAATTTAAATAAGGTACCTTCAGCGTGGTGTAATTCTCATTATTTGACAATGGAGACAGTTAAAGCTTAATAAGGAGCGAACAATAAGCATATTAAGAAATGTAAATGACAGCCAAAATAATGAATCTTTCTGAACTTAGCTTGGAAACTAAAGCAAACAATACTGATAAACCATTCCATCTGAGGTTACAGTAAATTATACTTATGATAGTAATTTGAGGTTTTTGAAATAAAAAAAATAGTTGTGAGAAACATCGCAAATGAAATACATAATTGAATGTGTGTGTAAGCTAAATTAGATGAGTGTATTGCTTATTTTGTTTTAAAAGATGAATTGGTGTATAATAACGTTTTCACAAATACATTATATTGTGTGGTGCTCTTGATATTTTAATGGACAATTCAGTTGAATAAATTGCCTTGGTTCATTTCACAACTTCCCAGTATGTTTGCACACTCAATTAACACTTAGCATCACTGCACATATAAAAAGAATTGTGTTTATGCAATACAAATATTGCGACATTTGTTATTTGAGATTGTGCATGTAATTGCATTTATTGCATTTTGCTTCGGACCTTAGATCAAATCAAACTAAAGACTAAAATAATGAAAGAAGACGGTGGCATTGCTTTGCTGCAGAAGCAGGTTAAGTAACCCAGACATCCTCCTCCTCCGCAGCCACATATTCTACTTCCAGGGACATCCTGAGGCATTCCCGGGCTAAATGGGATATTTCATCCCTCTATGGTGTGCTCTGAGTCGGCCCCGGATCACCTCCCTGTTGGACATGCCCGGAGGGCATCCAGTCAGGTGTCCTGGGGGCAACCTCATCAGATGGCTGAACCGCCTCCACGGGCTCCGTTCGGCACAAAGCCACATTGGCTCCAAGCTCTTCACTTTATCCCTACGAATCAGTCCCTCTGCGACTGACTCGTAGGGACAATATCCTGGGTTTCATCATCTCACTCATGATGACCGTGGATGAGAGTTGCAGTGTTTGAACGTCGATCGATGACTGGTAAATTGAGAGTGTCACCTTCAGACTCAGCTCCTACTTCAACCGCATCCCTGCGGACGCCACACTGATCTGCTTGTGGATCTCATGCTCCGTCTCACACCCTCCGCAGTGACTACAACCCCAAGATATTTTAACTCCTCATTCAAAGGGGGCAATCCACTATTTTCCAGCAGAGTTGCCATGGTCACACAGTGCAATTATGCAAGCAGAAGTACATCATTAACAATTAGTTGTGTTGAGTTTCAATGTCCAGAGAGAATTACTAAATGAAGAGGATGTTTACTCATTCTATAAACATAACAATTCAGCCAATATGGAGAGTGAAGTATAGTAATTGTTTCCTTCAGCTCTACTGGGCGGTTTAGCATCGTTCGGCTGATTGGTTTGGTTTTATGGTCTGTAACTTTACTGGTTCCCTCTCACTGATCAGACCAGTGCGTGGCCAGTATCGGACAGCAGACAGTTAGCCACTAGCTGGTGAACAAAGTGGAGCATTTAGCTGCTATGAGCCAGATAGCAAAATAGAATTAAAAACAGTGAATTATCTACCATATATGGTCAGTGTTGTATTTACAGACAAAGCATGCCTCCATATAACTTTCCTCTAGATTCAGTTGCATATAGTTTTAACCAGCAGCCGTTATATTTCCAACACAATATGTAGTCATTCAAATACTTTACACTAAAATATCGAGACCTGAATCCATCAACACTACGCTTAAAGACTGATTTTCAGCAAAAAAAAACAAGTTTGGGGATCAATTATAAAATTCAGGAAATGATAAGGAACTATGTGACATGTAGATAAAGTGTCATCAATATAAATAGGCTAGTGTCTTTTAGATACATTTAAATATTGAAATTAACAGATGCTTACTCTGACATCGTCATGTGAAATAAAAATAAATCATATTTCAATCAATCTTATATTGTAACGTTGGGAAATGTACAAATGCCTGGCGCCAAAAAGAAGGGGGGGTGGGGGGGAATCTGACGTCAGCCTGGTGCAGATCCTCATCTCAAAACAATCAAAGCAAACCCCCTAACCGGTGTCTACTGCAGATTATTTTGTTGTTTTCCCTTTCACATGTCTATTTCAGCAGAGCAAGCGCCTGTTCATTGAATTATGCGTCGCACCTCCTCGTCATGACAACTGGCTGTGAGATTGAAATATTGTGGCGTCCTGTGAGCGAGAGAGGCGATGAAACCGCACTGAGAGAGAGAGAAAGAGAGAGAGAGAGAGAGAGAGAGAGAGAGAGAGAGAGAGAGAGAGAGAGAAATAGAGTCGTGGGGTCCTCTTCAGTGCAGGCATCGGGCTTTAAAATAGTATCACTGCATCCAAATATTTACAGCACGTATGGTGTTATTCTAAAACCATGAAGGCTAAACGGAAGATGCCCGCGCTGTTTCTCAGCCTGAGCCTCTGTTTTCTGTGAAGAGCATCATATACCAAGTGAAACCCAGAGAGAGAGAGAGAGAGAGAGAGAGAGAGAGAGAGAGAGAGAGAGAGAGCACCACGCAAGCGCGTAAAGAGGAGATTGGACACCTGATTTTTCTGTGGTTTCTTTAAGCGCTATTTCACCTTTGAAGTCAAACAATCTTTGGTTTTTTTTTAAGGCGCTCGCGGGACAGATACCGTGGATTATTATCGGCATGGACAAACGGGGGAAAGAGGACAGATCACTGCGTTGACTTTTGAGGCAGAGAGCAGAGTCTTGACGCTGTAGCGTTACGCATTTATTTTACTGTGAGCGCTTCCTCTCCCCCCTCCTCACCACCCCACCCCCTCTGTTTGAATCACACTCGCTGCTGCATCTCTCAACATTATAAAAGTCAAATATCTGTGGATAAAAGAACAGAGCTGGGTGTTGTCGGAGGGGGATGAGAGGAGGAGGGGGCAGCATGAGGTGTGCTTTTTTTGGAAAAGCCGGAGAAAGACGGACACCGAGAAGGTGTACTGATGTGCGGAAGCCTGCGACGCGTTGCCCTCCTGAGAAATAATTGCGATCGGGGAAGAAATGGCCTAGTTAAAACATCATCGACACGCCAGCAGAGGATAGACAAGAAGAATCGTGTTTAGATGAACGGGCCATCATCATCGTCATCATCACAATTCCAGTGCTGGCATCGAGTCTTTTAGGTAAGCCGTAATGTGTCCACCACTACCTCCTAAAACGTGACTGGAGATTTTCTGTCTATCATGGGTTTCATGTGTGCGCAATCCGTACGCTTTGGTGACTTCGCACATTGCGCACGTTATCCATCTTGACGCACTGTCACAATTGGGGAATGAGAGTTCAATGTTAATCCTCGTGCCACTTTGTTGCTATAGCACATATTTTCTTCCCTTTTCAGCGGGAGCCTTCGATTGGCCTTGCCTGTTGATAAGCTGTCACATCTGTAGCACGATCAGCCGACTTTGTGCTTTCAGCATCTTCTGTCGTTTTCACCATGCTGCTAACGAGATGATATCCGTGTGATTTAATTGGAATCAACTCATCATGCAGGCTGTCAGTCAGCAGACTGGCTGCTCTTCTCCATTGGGCTCCAATGGTGCCCTGTTTCCTTTGCTGTATGTTTTTTACGTAATGCTTTGATTACATGTATTGATGGCTGTAATACATCTTGATGAGATACACATGCTGCTATGCTGCAAGATAACTAATGTCAACCATAGCGTGAGACAGGCCTTGAACTCGGAAGATGTCCTCTCTCATGAACAGACCCACAACACACAGACAAATACACACACACACACACACACACACACACACACACACACACACACACACACACACACACACAGTGTGCAAAAACACTCACACAGACACACACTGCCTGTGTCCTAGAAGATGCAGATAGGATTGTGAATTAAATGCACACACTCTGATGATCCAGGGAAAGGCTCCATTAATATTCAGCGGTGGTTGGGCAGTGCTCGGTTAATGGCAGACAACAGGACCTCTGTTCTGACAGGTCGTGGATGAGAAATGGTATATTTTCATTTTTGGGAAAAAAGTGTGTTTCTCCCACTGATTTGGTGCCTCTAGCTATGGAGGAGTGACATTTAAAATCCATCAGAAAACCAATAAAGTGATTTTGTAGACTTTTGCAGAATTTGGCATTACTCTTGTTCATGTACTGTTGGAATAGCTGTGATTGCTTTCTTAAAACCGGCGTCATGCCCACCTGGTTAATGGTATTTGGACATTTACTCAAACAGAACAGAACATGGCTGAAGACTTCTCTGTCTAGGCTTCGTATATGCCATACATTTGCCTTATCCAAATGTTGGCAATACATAGAAGAGAAAATAGAGAAAATATTTGGCAGAAATGGACCAAGAACTTAAATTACAAAGCCATTTGGGAACATGTAAAACCTGTAGTGTTACCAAGATAATACATTGATTATCTATTTCTGAAATGGATCAATTTGATGACTAGTTATTCACTAGAGGGCCTGGAAGATTTGGTGGCATTATATTGACAGGTGGTCCTTTGCTATACAAAGATGTTGTGCAGTGACATCACACATACTGTGATCAACAGTTAATATGTGTAGTTTAATACGGATACAATTCAAACTGCCAGCGTTGTTTATATTTCTAAGACAAGATATGATGATTGCAACCATTCCCTTAGTACTGTATCCAATAAATTACAGCAAAAGGCCAGTGATGCTAATATTGCAGTAGCACAGTGCCGTTTGGTTTCCAGAGGGAAGATATACAAGATGAATGGAATTAAAGCTGCAAGCAGCGATGATCAGGCCATCGCACCGTTGTGTATGTTGGGGGTACATGACCGTTGGGCCTGGTCGACGTAGCCAGGCACAACGATTCATAAGGGGGCAGCTAAAGTGAAGGGGTGGAGCAAACTGTCACTAATGCAAGGGGCGTGGCTTACGTGTAGGGGCGGGGCAGATAGTCAATAATAAACAGAAGGGCAATGATGATGAGATTGGACAATGTACGCTGAAGTTGCAACAACTTGTGGTATGGCAAAAGGCATGTCATTCCCGCCACGGCAACAACATAAAAATGCTAACTTTTGATAACTTTTCATTTGAAAGTCTTTAGATTGTACTGACCAAATTTGAAGTCGTTTTGATTAAATCTGATGGATAAGTTAGATAAAGTATCGTAAAGTGAAGGCTAAAAATGGCTTGAAAGTGCACATTAAATATAAAATGGCCAACTTCTCGTCGGGTTACGGTATACCTTCAAAAGACTTCTTGGTACGTTTCCTTATTTTACATCTACATTTAGGTGAAACCTCAATGAGTGGCTACATTTAACAACTTTATTGGATGCTTTTGAGCCACACTCAATATATTGTAAAATGTGTCACCACGTGTGATATGTGTGCACATTTTCAGTATTTTTTTTGTAAGTTGAGCCCCTCAAAAATGTGATTCATTGGCATAGATGATAATTCCTTGCATTTCAATACGGTGCTTGCACCGAGGTTAGTGCTTGGGCCCTAATGAAAATAGAAAGAACGACGGCTTAATGGATTGGATGACAACGTGAAGAGGAGACTTTCAATCTAGAACAAAATGTGTTTAGTCTTAATGTTTAATGAAGTACGTTTGGGTGAGCGAGGTGAAGTGTCGGAAGGTGTTCAGTGTGATATTCTATCTTACATAAACATGATCAAAACCAGATCTTTCTTGAAGGAGGACAGGGTTTTTGTTAAATTATTTTGTAGTGTATATGCAGTAGCTATATATCTGATTTTGAGAGAAGGCAGCCTTTTGAAACCAGTGCTTGTTTCCATCACTAAGGCCTAGCATTTAAAATTGGGACGGCTGTAGTTCAGGATGAGTGGTCGTCCAGCAACCACAAGGTAGCTGGTTCAATCCCCAGTCCCCCCATAGTTTACATGTCGAAGTGTCCCTGAACAAGACACCCAACCCCTAGCTGCTCCCCGGGTGCCTCTCAGGGCAGCCCACTGCTCCCTAACCAAGGGCATATGCTGGTGCATTTACCCATCAAGCTACAGGATGTACCTTCTACAATGTGTGTGGTAAGTGATGGTAAATTGAAGTGGCATTAGTTTCTTTGTTTCACTGTGGCCATCTGATTAGGAACAAAAGTATGGTTAGCCTTAGTAATACTTATATTCCTGTAGATAACAATATCCAAGTCCTTACAAATTATGCAGCTACCAGATAATCTTGTCTTCCGTTGTAAAAAGAAAAACAGTCTTTGTCCAAGTACATGTACTCATAAACTCCTCAATTTAAAAGCAGCACAGGCTTTACAGTATCATTATGTTGCCATAACATAAAGAGTCTGCACTGAAAAAAGTGTTAGGAAGCAAGTGATCTCTGAGCAATGTAGCAATGACGCATTCACACTTTGAAAAGTGCAAAAAGTATTACGTATTCTCATATTATTAAATATTCTCTTATAATACAGTTGCACTCAAAGTGACTTTGCCATACAATTTTAATGTAAGAACAGGCTGTCACTCAGAGAGAGGCTGGAGATATTTTCTCTTTATGACCTAACATTGTCTTCGCAGGTCCAACTGGTAAAGTCAGTCTGGTATTTTAAACCAGCATATTTGGTGTAGTAGTTCACACATTATCCACTTTATAGCTGAGACATTGAAATGGAAATTTAAGTGATGAAGGATGCGCATCACATGACCAAGGACCAGGTGTTTTAATTGGCCATTAAAGTTAGGTCCTATGAATAAATGAATACATCAAATTGATGGCATCTTGTATTTTTTAAATCCTAACACTGCCGTATGAAATTGTCACTGTGCCTCCAGGCCATCACCTTCCATGATTTCAGTTTTTTTGTTTTCTCTTTTTCTGGGGTTTCTTCTGCGGTACCCTGTCGTTCCTGGGTTTCATGTCACAACTCTATGAACTGTGGGACAGTCCCTTAAGGAGACACTGCAGGATTTTTGCACGTAAAAAAAAAGTGTGTTTCAAGTGCTCAAAAAGTACACAGGAGAGTCCTTGTGTGCTGTGCTCTCCAATTGTTTTATTGTGGGACTACCCTGAGCACTCAGATACTGGATGTTTCAAGAACATTCGTCAAAATCTGTAATATCTTTTGGAATGAGATGTCTTACTTTGGGATTGGAGTAAATCTATAGTCTCACTGCTCCACGGGAAACAAGTCCCATTGACTCGGGGTCCAGAAAGCTGCACACTTATAGCACAAAAACAGACACATCACGTGACTTCTTGCTTTTTTTTTTGAGCATTGCTATATTATGTTTTTTATGAGTGTTTGAGTCACAATTATTTCGAGGCAAGAAAGCCAGGCCCCAAACAGCATAACAATCCAGCCCGTATTGCCTAATACAGGCATGTAAATTAGCATTTTGCTATAAACACTCAACACAGTGCATCTAGTTGTTGTGCATAGATGTATGCTACAATTCTAATGCCACTGTGATGTCCAGATCAAATAATACAATATTTGACCAGCTCGGAGGCGTGTTCACGGCTATTGTCGATACATCCTCTCTACGACCGGCTAGTTTCACACTAAGCTACAGCATCTTTACATAAAACATTTACTGTGTTCCGGGTTAATGGTGTAGCGGCTGTAATGGAGGCTTCGAGATTTTAATTCTGTGTGAAGATGTCAAGTCAGAGAAACGGGAGGTTAAAATGACCCAGCTCTCAGTCACGTCACGACCAAGGGGGAGAAAAGCAGGAGAATAGTTTGACCTGACCCATTATCCGTGAGCAAAGTAAAGCTGGAGAAAACGCCTGTGCAAATGCCATGGTAACCATCTTGTGTAACCTCCTTTGAACAATATCACATCACACTCATCAATGAGATACACCAGGATAAGTGCTGTCCTGTCTTGCAAAGTCTGCGAAGAATATCACACCAAACACCATTAAAATATCTGGTAATTTAATGTGTCTTTTATTAGCAGCAGCGACGCAAGCCCATTAAAACGAGACACACGACCTTTCCCGAATTGCAAAGTTCCACCCTTCAATTCATCAGACATGATCCATTAAGCAGCTGTAACACTTAGTTCTCTGATATGTTGTGGGCAGTGATACACAAGCTTGAGCTGGCATTCAAATATGGCATGGCATGTAGTCTTAAAGAGAAGAAGGTATTCTCAAGCAGTGGTAGTGTGTCATTGAACTGCACTGACCATAATTCACCTTGCTTATGACACAGCACACACATTAAGCAGCTGGTGCTCTTTAGAAAGGTGTGGGCAGTGTTGACACGGATTGGACAGGTATGCAGTTTGAAACGTGGCCTACATGATGTATTGGGGAAGTAGCCCATTTATTATTAATTAAATGTCATAGTTTCTACATTTGCAGATAGGGACATAATAGCCAGTTAATGTTGCAGGATGAAGATAGCTAATGCTAGTTTCATTGGCTTTGGATACAGTGAGGAACTTTAATGCCTAATGGGATACGGTGCTAGAGGAAATGTTAATAACCATGCCCCCACCTCCTCTTTACCTCGAGTGCAGAAGTGAAGTGTCGCCCAGTGGAAATAAACACACACAATATGTCCTTCCTGTCTTGTGAATGGCAATGCACTCAGTGCCTTGTGGAAACCCAGTGTAGCTTCTGTACTATAAAGCTGAAGATGTACTTAAAGAAAAAAAATGAGTAAAGATTAGCATCCATCGACTGAAAAAAAGAAGAAGAAAAAAAGACTGCATCCAGTGTAGTAACTGACTATGAATTTTCTGAATCCTCATTACATAACCCGAAAGTTAACGCAGCTGGAAAGAAGCTGTTAGACAACGTACTCCGCAGACATTTTAAGACATACGATAGCTATGATCTGAGGCAAACACTGACAAGCACTGAAATTAATAATACTCTGCAAATTACTGGGGTCTGAGAAGGCTTCTCCAATTCCACCATTGACATTGACATTGGTGGGCATTTTGTCTTCAAATAAAACAATCTTCAAATAATCTAGTGTCAGAAAGGTGCAGAGACATTCACAGCATATAATGACAGACGTATAGCCTGTTGTCAAAAGTCGAGACATCCACCTCAGAACCATACGCGACTCTTGATAGAGCAGTGTCTCGTTGACACATCCCTGCAAAAGGTAACACCACAACCTTTGAATGCAGAATGCATTGCAATATGAAAATTACAAACTTTTGTTTTGATTTTCATGAAAATATTTGGTGTTCCAAATAAAACTAAAGTACTGTACTTGACCTTAATTACCAGAACGTCAAAGTAGTTGCTCTGTTGAAGCCCTGTGCAAAAAACAGGCATCCCACAAGGCTCTTCACTTAAATGATGAGCGAGAGACATTTTACAGGTCTAGTGTTTGGGTGCACATTACATGTGTGTTACATGACATCAGCTGGTTTAGTCTTATGATTTCTGTTGACCTGGGTTGAGCTATTGTCACACTGTGGATTCTGAACCACTTAATTGGCCCTTATATGCCGGGAAATTTAAATTTTTTTAGCGTGTGAAGGATTGTTGGTTTCTGCACTGAAGGTCAGCTGTGCACACTTCCCTTAATCTTATGATGTTGTTCTGTAGAAGTCAAAAAGTTCTGGTGCTTCCAGATCTCTGCAGCAGTCATTTAAATAGAACCTCGTTGTTCAAATAAAGCAGGAAATACCAGGGTTGCTCTGTTCTCAAAAGGCCAAGACCTCTAGTTTGAAGGCAGTAAACCTTAATGTGTATCAGCAGTGCTAAAGGTTGGTCTGCAAGTTACACGGACAGTTGCAGAATCAGTAGGCTGGTGCAAGTGGACGAACCAAGAAAAGCGAGATAAAAGCTCGGCCAATGCAGATTAAAACAGATTTATCTGGACAGTAATATGAGAGGGAGCACTCTGTCCCATATCATCTTAAGAATAAAGAAATGTTTCTCCATTCAAATTGGCTAATTTACTGTATTTGCTATGACCTATTTAACGAAATATGTTTATTTTTGCAAAAGAAATTGTAATTGAGTGTGGACTGTGTTATAAGTTTTTATATTAGGAAAGCAAGAGATTTCTGCTATTGTGGGACTGCATGAAAAATATATCAAATCACAAATCAAATCAATTCTAGTAAATTCTCACTTCACTTTTCTTTTTTTTGTGTTTTCATTTTGGTAAGAAAATCAGATTTTCAGGCTTTGTTATGAAAACACAACAATTGTTTTGTTAATTACCTCTCAGCGCTTCGTTTTATTTTCCCTGTGCCCGGCAGTTTGCTCATGAATAAATGCTGTTGGTTGCTTCAATACAATGTGAAATATTAATTGTATTGTATTTGTCGCCTTCTGTATATAAATATAAACTAAATTAATGCCCGGTGTAAATATAACACCACAGCGTCCCCGAGCCCTATTTTCCATTATATCCAACGCTCCGTCAAATCACTTGAACTTGGTGAACATGAAGATCAGTTTTCGTGGAGTTACATTGTGGACCACTAAAACCACTACTTTGTGCAGTGCTCTTGCAAAATGTCAGGCAGTTCAGTCAGACACTTACATCAAAGGATCCAGGACGATTTGTTGCAAATAGATGTCCAGATGCACTTGGTGGAAAATGCTCTGCATTTCAGGGCGCTCAATAGAGGAATCTGAGCCGTGTGGTGTACGACCCCGTAACGGCAGCAGTGACATGAATAATCACAGGAGCGAGAGTGTGAGCTTGTCTGATTATCGAGACCACCTAATGACCTTGTTTTAATCTGAAAGGTGATTGTAAGTCAGTTGATACTGATCAGCCGATGGCATGCAGGAACCCAGCGCCTTACCTGAGCCGACATGAGGCTCCATTCCTCTCCATGAGGAAGCCCTGAACTCAAAGGTGCAGCAATTAGCATTCTGGCAATTTATTAACAATCCTTCCTTTAATGTTGTGTTTTGGACTTTTTATATTCAGCTGTCCGGCTTAATGAGGCATAATGTCTCATTTGACTTTGAGGTTTCACTGCCAGCTTATTATAAATACAAATGGTGCTGATAATATGTTGCTGTCTACCTTGCATTGAAATATTTTACCCAGCACATTGCATTTTAACTAAAATGTATGAATCATTACATCAATGAACAGAAGCCAAAAAATCAAATATTATGCAAACAGTGTATCCGAGGAATCTCACGTTATCATAATTTAGCGAGCCATAAAGTCTTGTATGATCTGAAGTGACACTGCAACCCAATTTGACATCCACCGCCTTTTATTCAGCTGATCTCAGAGCAGTATCTTTGGAGGACAGAAAACCTCGCAACACTTTTGGGCACACAAATCATTTCTGCAAAATGCATCACACACAAACGCATCACCAACGCAGCCAGCCCATCGGTCAAGGCACGCTCTCCCGTGAACGTGACAGTCCTCTTAAGGCAACAGCAGCCGTTTTGTGTTGTGGCAGCTGGAATAGTGGTGCCAAAGTAAACTGTATGTATTTACTTAAATGAATGATGATCCTGAGTCAAATTTCCCCCAGCGTGAGACAATGAAGCAGGCTTATGTTCCAGGACGTGTTGTTGAACTCTTCTGGCCAGAAAAAGAAGCCGGTCTGCTTCTCCCCTCCAGGAACAGAAGAGCAGTGTGTAGCTATAGGGGTCGGCTACACCACGCGTAGATTTATGGGTTATTACCCATCATTATGATTGTCTGTGGTCAAACATAGTGCTAACCTGCTAACCCCCACACTTACAGCATTAGATTTCTTTAGGTTTTCATTTGTGATTAATCCTCTATTTCAAAATCTGCAAGGTTTCCCCTATGGCGTGCATCGAGAGTCCCAATTAACAGTGACAGCTCCTTCCTTGTCCCGTCAGTACATTGTCCCCACGTACATGAGGTTAGAAGGGCCTTTATTATGGCTGTAGACAAACCATTACAATTATAATTGATTTGCCCTGTGTATCCATTGATTTATGCCCGAGGGTAATAACACATGATCTGCAGTATGTGTTGCATCTCAAATAGTACTGTAGATACCCCCTGCTTTATTTTTAGCCGTCATCACTTGCATATTTTCAGACGTTGTCGATGTAAAGCACACTGAATGGTGATGCTTTCCGAAAGACATAAAAGAAAGTACATTGCAAATAGGTACCTTGGTGAGGAGTGTCTGTGAAGTCCTTGATTACAGTACCCTCAGGGAGGTTTTCTCATTTTTCATTTTTTTTTATCCAATATCAGCAATTTAACAATTCTTGTTTCCTCCTATATCAGCACATGCCAACTACAAAAGGCTATTGTTAAGTGTAAAAGGCGGTGGTTAAAGCAAAGATACTGTTGTTTAAAATGCTGTCAGGTTGAGGCAGCAGAAACACTGGGTTGATTTGTCGACATCCATGGTTACCATGGTAACAGCAAGTGCAGTGTAATGCTACATTGAATGACGAATGCCGACCATGAACATCTTAAGGATTATGACTTTAGGGTTGGGGAAAAACATTTTTATAAACTCAAGAGACAGGTTTGATTCGGCAAGAGTTTTACATGAAGGAAGGACTGCTCTGTGATTAAGAAAAATGCTAATTTTATTTCTCAATTTTTCTTGTTTTTTTTAAAGGTGCATCAAAACGTCAGACTAAGATCACGTTTTCTTTTTTGAATAAACAACAGTCGGAAAAGAGAAACCAATGAGACGTTTTTTGTTATTCCTGGGATCCCCTGACGATGTTGGGGTCATAACTGCATTTACACAAATAGAGCTCCTCTTGTTTATTTTCAGAGTAAATGGGTGGTTTATTGCCAAAGAGGAGAAGCACGGCAGGTTGTCCCAGCCTTTCTGAAAACATTTTAATTATTAATTTGTTTGGATACTCAGAACACATCTGGACTACAGTGTATTACTCCAGCAGTTAGGGAGCCGTGTTTTAGCAACAGTAAAGGACACAAATTAAACCAACAAAAGGATACAAACTAAACCAACAAAAGGATGGAAACCAAATGGCTGGAGAATAAGTACAATACAAATCAAATCATGAAGAGGAAGATGGTGTAATCGCATCAAAAATAATAAATTCCACATCCCCTCTCAATTCTTTCAATTCAGTGGAGCTCAAATCATTGTACCTCTTAACTCTCTCATGCACAATATATTTTATATTGGACAATTAAACATTTAAACTAATAAAAAATACAGCAGTCATGCAGACTTTACATGCAGGGATGTCATAGTCTGATCTATTTTGTGATATACAATTTTCTGCTGTGGAGTTGTCTCTCTGTCAGGCCAACACTGACAACACACATGTCACTATTTCTGACCAAATACGTCAATAGACTGATGATACTTGGATGTTATATAAGTGGTATCGTCTGCCAGGTGGCCCTGCAAGAAGACACAATGGAATTCTATTATTAGAATTTTCAAAATAACTTTAAGCATTGAAGACATCAGTGGAAAACATCACGTCCTTCCAGATCCTTCCAGATCTACAAAGGGCCCAAACCCCAAAATAGATGTAATTATATGGATGGGCTATTCCTATTTTACTCATCATTTTGATTTTGTCTTCTTATAACATTATATTTAAACAAAGACATATATACCAGGCTTTTATTCAATATTATACAATATAAAATATGTGGCCTCCCTCAAGTTGTTCATCTGGACTTCTATTCAATGCAACATAATGAGCATCATCTCTGATGTTAAGGAGTCATCGTCTTCAATATCGTGCTCTATAGCACAACCCTACCTTTCATTATGAAAAGCTGTGTTGATAATGGTTTGAATAGGATAATGGTTATAGGAGCCAAGGGATGGCTGCTTTAAACATTACTGTTGCCAAGGAGATGGTTCTCAAATAGGGTGTTTGTGTGGGTTGGGCAAATGATTGCTTATGAATCATTTTAGTGAAATTGTATATCGAATGAAAATGTTGCACAAAAACGTTTTGACCAAAAGCTTATTCGAGGCAAAATGAAATGCATTTGAAGTGGAATTTCATTCCCTTAGTTTTACTTGTCCAGGTATCTCCCCTTCATTCCCACCTGTCATCGTCCATGAACCTTAACAGATACATCTGCAGGTGCGCTGGAGTCCTTTTGTCTCATTGCATCTACATATCACTCTTTGTCACTAATATAAGTCAATGTTTCTACATTTCTGTTGCAACTCGAGCCACTTCCTCTTAAATCTCACGCTACTTCTCCAGCACAGCCCTCATCTGCCCACACTAGTGCAGTATCCAAACTCTAACTGCTCGTCCCTATACCCACCACCACCACCCCTGACAAGGCACTCCCGTAATAATGAGTATTATTGTGTAAATGGCATGTGAGTAGTAGCAGCCATGTGTGCTTTTTCTAGCCTCGTAATTCTTTGCGCTCATATGATCTTACGTAAGAATGAAGCAGGTGTGGCTGACGTGTGTCTCTCTGCCACTCGCTCTCAGATGCTCCTTAAAGCAAATTGCTCTGTCTACTGGGGATTGGGGGCTAACCGGTAACACAATACCTCATTTGTAGTACATTTTAACAACACACAATGTAAGTGGATACACATTTAAGAAACGCAAATGAAGAGCTGAAATCAGAGTGTTTTAACCAGGTTACTCTTGCAGTACTCCTGTTGACATATAGACAGACAAGTGTTAATACGACTACTGCAACAACTGGATTCATGTCTTAATTAGTATACAGGGCTATTAGTGCAGACATAAATGCACCCGCTATCATGTGGGTCTGTCATTTGCACATAAAATTAATGTTGGTGATGAAGCTTCATTACGTAACACAGCTGGCAGGAGAGGTTTAATTGGCTTTTACACTTTGCATTCAACATTTTGTTTCCCTGTTTTATTAATTATATAACCTGATAGTTTCTCTGCTCTACAACACTTGACAAACTATTGCATTGAATCCAGTAAAGCAGTAAATTAGAGAATATTTCCTATATTCAAAAAAAGCACAATAACATATTTGTTCAGATAAGTCAAGATTTTTGCCTCCTAGAAACTGATCTTTTCTTTCCCAACTGTGGCTCATAAAACCTCCGCAAACAGCCAAGCGACTTCTCTTTTGACACGACTGAAATTGAATTGCTTTGAAATGAGTTGCGAGGGAAACTTGATGGCAGAATGGCTGTTTGAAAATGTGTACAGTGTAATAAAAAAGTATTGGGACAGTGACATGTTTCGATTTGACTCCTGCACATTTGGTATGAAATGAAGCAATGGCTGTCAGCGCTGATTTCCAGCTTCAGGGACGGGTTTGCTCGTAGCCCAGATTTTGTACACAACATCCCAACTGTAGAACAATGCAGCCGGACGTTGATCCAAAAACAGAGAGACAAGACAACCAAGGAGTCTTAGGGTTAGATGTCAAGGTGGCTGTTAAAGTGTCATTTATTAATGTGTTATTATTACATCATGTTTCATTGTTCCTGTGCTGTAAGAATGAGGTCATCGATGTAAAAGTCCTAAATATTGTGTTTAAAGACCCTTGCATATGCTGTAAGTATGTATCATCTTCACAAACTATCAGTGTGGTGGAACTTTAAGAAAGGGGATTACAGGATGATGAGCTTTAACTTGACATTCAGCAAACCACTTAACCACGCATGTCACCCCTGCTGCCTGCACCGTTCTCTGTTTGAGCCATGACAGCTACTTCCTCTATCTCTGCCGCCATTGGTCTTTACTCTCTACTCCCCCTCGCCTCGTTTATGCTATCCTTTTTCTCTTTCCTCATTTTGACCTCTCACTCTTTTCATCCACCCTCACAACGATACACGTTCGCCTCCTCTTTGTGTGATCACAAACCTTCTTCACTTCTGCTGTGAGTGGGTAGAACTTGCAATACCCGAAGTTGTAATAAAGCAGGAGTTGCGTTTGAACTGTATCGTGGCAACAGGCAGAAGTTGTTGAATGAACCTTAACTATAAAAGGATTGATATATTAATCAACTACTCTGGTACCTTTATTTGGAAAGCACATTTTTGATTTGATGCTATCAATCCAACAAGACCTTTTGAAAAATATACACAATATGTTAAAGTTGACGAAGCTATGAAATATAGAAAACAGAATTATATATTACCGAATACTTTAAGCTAAAAATAAATGTGGCAACCCTGGACTTGTTTGACGACAGTAAACTGTAATGTCAGGTTGCCAAGCATGTTCTTAAGTACATCTCATTCTCACAGAGTCTCAGGGCACCCAGTGGCATATATTGTACATTTACAATGCAGGCCTTTGCTCAACAGTGAGTTTGAAATATTACTCCGCAGGCATTATTATAATATTATTATAATATTAGTGATTTGTAAAGTAGCCCATCCCCAAAGATTTTGTGGCGTTTTATTTCACCAACTCCCCACTAGTCCCATCAAGACGTTCTCCACATAAAGGGAAAGGGATTTGCTTGTCAGTTGGATGTGGCGGTCACAGCCGGTAATGAATTAGTCAGACTTGCACATTGCCAGAGAAATGTTCATAACACATCCACATCAAGAACATGAGACACACATTGACAGTGTATTACTTGGGAGCCCTCAGACAAATGTGATACCTTTGAAAACACAGAGCAGAGTATTGTCACTCAGTGTACCTCCTTCAAACTAGAGGCTAAAGCATGATGTAAACTTGTGTGAAATTGTTGGGCGCCGGCTTGCTGTCATCACTTCTCAATGATCACATTTAAAGTAGGCTAAAGCAACGTCTGGCCCGTGGCTACATTCAGACTTTTGGTTTCCTGTCAGCCGGGGATCCTCGGGCTCTGTTCACTCTTTCTCACTCTTGAGTCAAGAATAAAGCTGATTGCAGTTTTGCTGGGAGGGGGGGGGGGGGCTAGCGTTGAACGTGCCTGCCTGAGGAACGTAAGCTAGTTAATTCAATGTTATCCAGTAAATCTCCTTTTAAATTGCCCCCCTCTAGACATGCTTTTATGTATTGTTTTCATCTTTGCAACAGCCTTTTCCGTTTCCTCTATTTTATTTTTCCTAGATAATAAAAAATAAATTCAAAAAAGATTTTAGAAAAGATCATCATTATTCTTCTTTTTTTTTAAACATGTAACAGGATATCAGTGAGACTGCAATCAAGTCAATATGGCTAAGCTGCCCTCTCTATTTAACTTAGTGGGCCATTCTATTCTTAAATTAGCTTTAAGCTCAAGGCAAAGCAGCTGTCAGACTGCTCCCTCAAACTGTGTGTATCGCCCACAGACACCTATACACATGCTAACGCAGCTAGCGTTTCACCTAGATCATCGCTAATTAGTGTGTCACCAGATTGTGCACACTACTTGGCTTCAGTATGACGCATACTTCCACTCACTACTACCAAAAACACTTACGAAAGCGGATAAATAAAAAGTAACAGACCCCTAGAGGCAGCCATGTTCATCTATTCTATCCCGTATTTTAAGAGTTTCTGGCCAGTCGCCGTCAGGATATATTATTCTGTTTGTTTGCTGGTGTGGAGAATTGTAAGATAAAGGGGTTTCCATGTGATCTACAGGTATTAACTAGAGAGAACAGTGGTGACTAACAGCAACATACTGATTTTCTGGTCCAGCAATGACTGAGAGCCTTTTGTCTGACGTCTCTTGCAGTCATTTCTCGGGTTCATTGGAGTTATAATAAGTGTTAAGTGATATTTCCTTGTGGATATTCCCACATTTGTCCAGCTGCAGTGTGATGAGGATGGGAAAGCAGTGGCAGATGGAGCGGCCATGGTATCTGACTGAGCTGCTCTTTGAGTCTGGAGAGCTCATGGTAAATAGAATAAATTGTGGGATGAAGCTCACGGACCCTATCAGCAGTGGTTCTCCACAATTATAGAGTCGCAATGTACTTACAACCTAAGAGGTTGATTTCCTCAGACAGATTAATGATAGCAGCCTTTATGTGGCACACTACTATTAAATAACTGGTTTATAACACTCCATAATAACACTATAATGTAGTAGTAAGCAGCTATAAGTGTTTGTTAGTGTATTCATCAAAAACTATAACTCCTGCTGTTGACTCCCATAAGTGAAGGCTGCTGTATAGACAGATAATACGTTAGAATTACTGACAAATACTTACTGTCAAATTCTGAGTAATAAACTCATGAACATGTCCAAATATTGGTTCTGTCTATGTGGTTCCTTGTGATGCTTAAGTCCTGATCAAATAGAAATGTTGGCCTGGTGGTTGTACAAAATTAAAGGTCAGGGGGTCATGATTATCATTAGAAATCATTCTCTGGGGACAATAAATATGTATTTCAAATTTGATTTCAGTCTGCTTGCTCTGGCTTTTTCCGTCTGTTCTGACCTGGTTGCTAGCTGACATTAGCTAGCTGAGATTTGCTAGCTGACATTTGCTAGCTGACATTTGCTAGCTGACTTAGCTAGCTGACATTAGCTAGCTAGCTGTCTGAAGATGCCCGACTCATGGCACACAAACAGCAGGAGCAGAGGAATCAGTGTACACACTTTGTTTACTCTTTCTGTGTTAAAACTGACTGATTGTCAAAGTGAATGTCCGTGCTCTGTTAAGTTGAAATATCTGGCACTGACAGGCTATAGCTGTATTAAATATGTTGTGCATATGCATAACACTGAAAGACTTGCAGATGGTGCAGGTACTATTCTTGCTAAACTGTCTTGCACATTAAGGCATAAAAATAGATATCAATTTAAATCATGTTTTTGTCATTGTTATGTTAAAATCATGAATCCAACTAAACTGAGTTTTTCTACTTTGTTTTGGGTACATTTAGCCCAAAGTGATCGACTAAATCTATGTAATAACCAACATCTTAAGGCTTACTAGCAACAAAGAACAAAAATAAACATATTTCTGTGATAGGTATATCCTCCCAGGGTTATGACTGGGTACAGACGTTCTCATCAGCTACATGAAGATGCAGCTTTAATGACGCTGTTGAAGTCTGCTGTGATTTTTATTTATCTCTACAACTTGAAAGAATACACTACAAAAATGAATTTGCATCTTCCCAGAAGGTTCATCAGTGATCCTATTACAATAATCCTAATAGGGTTTCAAGCTCGATTGACATAAAGTCTGTCAAATCTCTGCCTATAACCCTCTGCAGCCCTCCTCTTGTCTTCGGAGGATTCAGTCTTCGTTATGTGGCGTGTTATATAGTCTAAACATATTTTCGGGGCTTGACTGTTTTCTTTAATTAAAAGACACTTTTTAAATCAGTTCGGCAGTTAGTGACATTACTTTTAAATTGTGTCCTAAAGTTAATTGATGACTGAACAGGGTGTCTCTTATTTGAGTTGGCTAGTTGGGTCTCCAAGCAAATGCATCACACTTCCTCATTAACAAGAACAGGCAGAAACTGCCCTATCAATGCTGAATATTAAAATGAACTGATTTACCCAATGCTGTAGGATTGTCAAATCTTTCACCTCCGCCCTGTTGCCTCAGCCTCATCGGTGCATCATATAGTTGTTACAGATTACAAAGAAAAGGAACTGACTCTTCAATTGGTGGCTTCTGGGTACCGACTAAATTTATTCTGATATGATGCTGCACTACAGAAATGGCAGACATTTCTTTCTCTCATCTCTTATTATTCTGGGAGGTTTCTTAGTTGCTTCAATGTCTAGTGTGAAAAGAGGATGAGGCCCTTTGGCTGATCATACATATATGCAGTCTGACAAGTCTAATCTGGGCTCCAGCTATCGTCTCAATTCATCAACAAAAAGATTTGATCTCATCTAGTCCATTCAAGATTTAAGGTAACATTGAGACCCCTACAAACTATTCGACACATGTAATGCACATCTGCAATCTGTGCAGTTTAGTCAAAGCTATTTTTTTTTTACATGCCTACCTTATTCCTATCCCCATGATACCCTGTGTGAATTAAAATGTCAAACTTTTCAGGTTAACAGGATTCTGCCAATTTCACTCTCAATTGACCCAATTGTCTTGGCAGTAAAGATGCTCAGCGGCACCTGAAAGGGAGGGTGGACTTTTATTTTATCCAGCTGAAATGCTTATTGTTTACATTACAATATACTTTCATATTAGTGGAACATACAAACCTATCATGTTAGGCCTTTACGATTTATCTGTGAAACTGTGCATAGAGAACGAATCAATTAAGGAATCTACGCGATTTGATTATGTTCTACTTCTGCTGTTTTTGAGCACGCTGGATGATATTGTGATAAGTATGCGTACACTACCAAGGGCGGGAAGTGCAAGCTGAAGAAGTAGCCTTGGAGAGTAGCCTTGGAGAGCAGTAGTAAACTAAGTTATTTTAACGTAAGTGATGTCGTGATGGGGACTTTGAAGCTCTATGTGCTCTATGTTCCATCTTTTTTAAAGTGAGTCTATGTAACCTCTGCTGAATAGCAGCCACTGTGGCCACAAGTGATAATGGTAAATGCTAAAACATGAGAGTATCAGTAAGGAAGTAGAGCACGGACATGTTTACGTCAGTGACACAGCAAAATGCTATCTTAAGCTTTTTAACACGAGCCAACATTAATTGTCTCAAACTACTGGTCACATAAAGGAAGACTCAAGTAGCAAAATCCTTGATGTATTGAATTGCTCAAGAGTGTGTTTTTCAACTTTTCATTCACAAGAGGAAGAGTATGATATTTCCTCTTTCAAAACGTACATAGTCTTGCTTTCATAAAACCTGTTAGATTTTTTTAAAACAAATTACTAATAAGCCTCAAAGCTTTTCAAATTACTTCACCGTTGGTAGCAATGAAATCAAGTAGCTAAATATGGTACTGTGATGATCAGATTATTCTGTTTACGATGTGACAGCCTGTGTTCCCATGTCAGTTATTTCCCCAGAATCACTAAGAAAGGGGAAGGCACCTGAAGCAAACCACTAAGTCTTGCAGATGCCGGTTCAGTGACAGAAACAATCGGAAGACGTGCCCATAATTCACGCAAGGTATCATGGGTTTAGGAATAATGTGCATTTGCTTTCAAAGTCATTGCATATAAGCTCTAAATGACACTATTAATGTCTCTTGCAAAAGGAAGTTATTGTCCCCATTAGATATCAATGCATAGAGACAATGGATGACTGTATACATTGTCGGTTGCAGGAGAATACAACAAACAACCATCTGAGCTTTGTTTTCTTTTTTTAGATTAAAGAGTCCCTTTTTCTTAGCACGGTGACTGTGGATTGCAGCCGAGCAACTTCAGTCAAAAACTCAGAACTCTGTTTCTGGCTTGCTAAGCTGCTTGTCGGCCACAGATGTTGGCTAGCCGAGGAGAGCAGCTTGACAGCTGAAGTAATGCATGTAGTTTTAACAGTCAAAGTGGAAACAAAGCAATATAAAATCAACATGGGAAGCATTTTCCGCAACACCACCATTCTGCAAAAGTTTTCCCAAACCACTCTGACCATTCCGTTTTAAACATACCCATAAAAGTGTCCCACTGGCAGAGACATTACCTTCTCAAACAGCTTCAGCCGGCAGAGCTACCTGTTATATAACAACAGCTGAAAACAGCCTGGTGATTTGTGTGTCAATTTATCTCATTTTATGCGTGTAGATTCACGCTCAATGCCATTTCAGCTCACGGATGGTTGACAGGAGCAGATGTTAGGGATATTCGGGTACTACCATTTGCAAGTCACATCATGTGAGCGGTTGAGAACAGACCAATTTGTTCTTACCGGAGAGTCTCACATGCAACATTTGATGCCTCATAGGATTTTAAGCATGTGTCTATACATAATTGCCACGGAGGTAAGCATTTAAGAGAACAATCTGACAGGCTGCTTGGCCCTCGCCTATGCTATCTTAGTCAGTAAGGACATGCTTCTGTGTGCATCCCTGGAACTATACTGTGCATATTGAAGGTGTTCTGACCTTGAGTTTGTGCTCTATATTCAGTCCCATTTACCGACAGAATATGACGAGCACAGATAGTTGCAAGTATAGAAAATGTGAGCAGTGAGCAATGACAGCAGATCTTTGTCATGTAATGCTTTTTGTAACCACAGTCTTCATACAGTATTCTGTTTCGTGTACATTGTGTAGGTATTGATTGAACGCATGTGTCTGCCTTGTTTCCAGTATTCCTTAGCAACTTACATTCCTCTTACTAATTTGTAGCTGGTTGATCAACCACTCAACGGAATATGAAGCCACAGCCAGCAAAAAGACAAAGGAATAACCACGAGCATGGCTCTGTTGTTGTCTTCTTAGTTTATTCTGTACTAAAACAGAAAGGTAAAAACGACAATTTGTGGTTTTGTGTAGACCTTTTCTTCGGCCGGGAGCAGTGACTTCCCTCTGCTGGTTACCTTGCAACCTCATGGCAGTGTTTCCCATTAATCACCTGGATTGGCGGCCCGCCAAAGTTTATTTTGTCCCGCCACAGTTTCCTAATGAACTGAAAACATTTGTATTCTTCTCCACCGGTGGGCTGGCTGGCACTGTCGCATTTCAGTGATGGAGCCCCCTGTTAACCAGGGCAGACTGTCCTCAGTGGTCTGCGGCAATGTTGACAACCCATCAGTCCCGTCTTAAAAAACGGACATTATAACGTTTACCATACTTTGTGAGTGTAACTTTTTTGCTGTGTCATCATCATTCTTTTTTTTCTTAAAGAAAATGTGTTAATGATTTTATGATCTACTCGAGCACAGTGTAAAAATACTATGTAGCCCGATATCATTTGATAATAATTATGGATGCAATAATGTTTTCATTACCTTAATGTTACAGCTGGTAAAGGTGGAGCTCATTTGACCTACTTTATATACTTAATAATTAGGCTCTACACACATGTGTAAATGTGATCAGCAAAAAAAATCTAAATATGAGATGTACCGGTTTTAATTGGCAGCCAATCTATCGGTGCATCTCTACAAACTGATATTGTCAGATAAATGAAGTGAAGTTAAAAGTACAACATTTCTGAGATGTAGTGGACTAGAAGTATAAAGTTACATAAAATGGAAACACTCAAGTAAAGTAAAAGTATATGAAAACTGTACTCAAGTACAGTATTTGAGTAGCCTAAATGTGACAAGAGCAATGCATTCTCCATAAATCTAGTCTCTTAATGTTGCTCTCAAAGTGCACCAGATTGATACTTTAAAATGTACAACATTTTCTTCTGTGGAAGCATGGCCCTGGACCACCTATGAGGGGCCGTGGTCCATCCAACATTGTCTTGCAAAATCCTGCGGAAAACACTGTAATGGGGATGACAAGCACAGTTAAGGAATACTGTAGTCCACCACATAAACCTCCTGGAAAAACCAACGAGCCGGCCTACCTGTTGCCTGTTTCCACTTGACTTTCTAAGCTTTCTAACTTGTCTTTCTGAATATAGCTTTATATCAGACAGACATGAGAACGGTATCAATCTTCATAATCTAACTCTCAGCAAGAAAGTGATTAAGCTTATTTCCCAAAATGTCAAACTTAAAATGTACTTGTCTGGGTAAATAAGGGAATGCTAAAATTAACACATTTACTTCAATTCTTTGCCTCTTATTACAAATAAGTCTAGTGGTTTCTCTAAATCACGCAGTGTTACCCCTTCACAATGGGTCCTTTACTACAACGTGGAGAGAGTCATGTACTGTGTATAATTCACATTAATGTTTTTCTAAGTTGGATTTTCAGCTTGACTATGTATGCACACTAACTTTCTCCATGAAAATGCAGGGTGTCCTTACACAACTTACATCCTGCTCAGAATGTACTTGAGGGTTGTTATAAGATGGAGTCACTCAGAGGGCTTTAATTAAATTAATATTTTTTTCCCACACAACTTGTTCCTGTTTTGTCCTTATGAAGCAGAGTACCACTCACATCACTAACTTTGAACATTCTGTAATGCTGCACGCCATCTTTCAGCTGTCATCCCTTGTGTCTGCTGGCTGGCAGCAGAGTGTGGATGTTGCAGCGTTGAGGGGGGCAGGGACGAGGTGGCATTCAACCAACAGTGAGCGCCACATAAAGCCTTTATCACACCTAAACGGCTCCGTCTCCCAAAGCCAGAGCGAGATAAGCACTGCCCATTCATCTGTAATGATGTGGAAGCAAGAACCAACTGAACTGAGTTGAGAGGGAAAGGCTAACTCTGACACAGTGGGGATGGCTGAAAAGGGTGCAGGGCCAATGGGGTTTGCCTCGTTCACTCCTCAAAATGATGTGTTTATTTATTTGGTGTTCTCTGTGGATTCAAGATGATTACAAGATGAGTGTTGTTTTACACTTCAAAGTGCTGTAATTATCTGCAATATAAAATGTGAAGCAGGAGCCACATTACACCATGGTCAT
Source organism: Taurulus bubalis (assembly GCF_910589615.1). Lineage (NCBI taxonomy): Eukaryota > Metazoa > Chordata > Actinopteri > Perciformes > Cottidae > Taurulus > Taurulus bubalis. The sequence continues at coordinate 37,651,045 of NC_136590.1, read as the reverse complement.
TGAAAAAGTTTCCCTTTGGACTACAAATTGCATTTTTCCAACAAGACCACATTTTCTCAGACACTTAATGTTCCAATAAAATGGAAGTTATAGAGCTTCTTTAGCTTCTGTAATGTAATATTTGAGTGGTGCACAGACACAAGAGGGATTTAAATCAGTTAAGGACTGTTGGCTCCACATTCACTTCTCTCACCTTTTCAAATCAGAATCAAAATCAGAATCAGAAACCGTTTATTGCCAGGAATGTTTGCACAAACGAGGAATTTAGTTAGTTCGGAAGGTGCATACATTAGACATTAGACATTAGATGAGACAAACAACAATCAACGACAGCAACAGTGCAATGATGTCTAAATCAGATCAGGAGGAGGACAAGGGAGAGATGAAAGGGACACTTTGCAGCTTTTCAATTGGCTCTGTGTCACTGCAGCATGTGCAGTAGATAGATGAACAGCACCCTCCATGCCACCAGCACCCTGAGCGCCACGCTCACCCGCTGGCAAAAGCCTGTCGCTTGTTCTGCGTCAACTGGGAGACTTTTCTGTCCCTTATAAGAATTAGACCTCAGCCACATAAAGTTTTGGAAATGAAAACAAAGTTTTTGCTCACTGATATCCAAACCCACATCTCTTTTATCTCGCTCCATGTCTCTTTGTTAGCTATGAACGACAAACGGGGAAGTGTGGTTTTATATGATAACTGGATTAATTTTTGTAAACACAGGATGATTCATCAAATATTCATATAACAATAAACCCAGGGACACAGGATTTAAAATGGGAGAATATGTTCTTCATTTCACTGTCTTTAACCCTGCCGCCATGGGCTCACTATTAGCTTCTGTTCTCAAGTAATAATGGAAAACCCCACAAGTTCAAGTTCTTCGTAGTTGGACCCATTCTAAAGTTCATGTATAACTTTGAGATTTCCAACCTATTTTTTAATTCCCCCCACCGCCAATGTTTCTAATAGCATCTTAAGGCAGATTACATTGAAATGTAATGTATAATTTGTAACTTGTTGACTTCCCAAACCTACCAGGCTATCTTTGGTTCTTTTCACAGTTCTGTTCACAGTTTTCACCTCAAGGTGCCTGGGTGATGTGATCACAAGTTTACAACTCTAAATACAGCTGATGTCCAAAATGCATTAGGGAGGCATCACACAAGCCGCTTTTGTAGATGCAATGTACATTATTATTTGCAACTCAGCAAGGATATGGAATGGTGATAAGATGGAGGCTGTCACTAAACCTGTGTGTCAAGCTTAATGCAGTCAGATGGCATCACAGTGGCAGAAAATAAAAGACAATCTATAGACTAAACATAAACTACATGCACATGACTTTGAATGGTAGTTGTGGGTTACGTTAGCTAGCTGGCTAACAGGACAGTTGAAAAACAGGTACAATAACACAGGGCAACAAATGAGCGATTGAGAAAGAAACCTATGGATACAGTAAAAGTTGTTGTGCTGAACACAGAACACTGCAACATAATGACATATTTGCTGGTTTCGTATGTAATGAAGATGTTTACTTCCTATTTTAGACACAATATACTGTCGGAAGCAGGGATTGTTGCTCGTTGTTTGCTTCATTTGAACTATTAACTAATTCTCACTGACGTCACTATTTTCTATTCAAATAAATAGTCTTCAGTACCACTAAATCGCATGACATGACAGATATACAACCCTTGGTGTCTGCTGCGGTAGATAGAATAGCAAACTTTAGCCCCGGGGTAATATAAATGTACTACATCTGCAGTCAAGTGTCATTATTCCTTCTCTTTTGATCTAACAGACACTTTATCTTAGGTCGAATCAGCTTACCTATATTGTCCTCTTGTGCCTTTTAAAAAAACACTGACAGGGTTTAAAGAGCACACTTATTCACACGCTGACTCCAACCTGCAACCTGTCTGTGTCTTACAGGTGTAATTGGCTTCCTGACTGCAGCCCTGGATCCATCAGGAGTTCCAAAGAGGAAAACGGATGAGACCACAGAGTCTACCTGAGAATGCTACGTGTCTCTGCGGCTCACCATGTCACCATAGGAAAACCGTTAAGCTGTCCCCTTCCACAAATCCTCTTTTTTCCTTTGTTACTCCCCATTACCCACTGAGTTTGTGACCCCCTCTCTCCACACAGCTGAAGTCCTAGTGATATGACTAAAAGAGCCTTTATTTTGGACATGTTGTTTTTTCCTCTCAATGCTGCCAGCCACCAAGGCTATGGTGGGAAGCGTCATTATAATTCTCAGCAGATTGCTAATCACTGCCTGCTGTGGCTCCTGGGACTAGTGCTTCACCTCACCCTCTCCTCGTGTCAACGAGTTGACCTGAAACACCCCATAGTGTCCACTGGCTATGGAAAGATACGTGGCATCAGGAAGGATCTCAACAATGAGATCTTGGGGCCCGTGGAACAGTACTTAGGCGTGCCGTATGCCACGGCACCTGTTGGCGAGCGCCGCTTCCAGCCTCCTGAAGCGCCCGGCTCATGGCAAGAGATTCGCAATGCCACCAATTTTGCATCAGTGTGTCCCCAGAACGTCCACGGGGTTTTACCTGAGATCATGCTCCCAGTGTGGTTCACAGACAACCTGGACGCTGCAGCGACCTATGTTCAGAACCAGAGTGAGGACTGCCTTTACCTCAACATCTATGTACCAACTGAAGATGGTGAGTGAGACCAAACTCTCATGTTAGATATAGGAAGAGGTTACGTTAGCCTGTTAAACTGCATTTAAAGTGGGTCAGAAGAAGGTGAGAGTAAGAGTGAAATCCTCGGCCTTCCTGAACAGATTAGTTTGTGTCACCACTGTTTCAGAGCAGCTTGTATTCTTCTAATCATTTTAATAGATATCTGATCAGTTAGCCAGGATTATATTCAGTGGAAAAGGAGCTGTTAGCCAGAGCCAAAAGACACCCAGCAGATTACCAAATATATTCTTTGATAATCTCCTGGTTTTGTATTAATGCCAGTCTCCGTTAGTTTTGGTTTCTCAATTACTATTGGTCTATCGGTTTTCTAGACGCACATACTCCAGCATCATCACAAATGCAATATTTCTTGTGCTAACACTCTGTGAAGCAATTAGATACCACTTTACTTTTATTTCTCATATTTAATTAATTCTCACATTTTATCAGATATTCAAAATTCATACAGAACATGCTCTATTAACTAGCTGCTCTTTGTATCAATTAGCCACATCGTAACATGCTATGTTTAAGCTCCACTAACACAAATTTGCTTAAACCATGCATGAACCTTATATCTTGACAATTCGCTCATTTCGCTAACCGTAACCTTTTGTCTGATCAATGCAGAATAAGTGATATATGTTTTAAGTGACTGAACAAAGTCCGCTGCGGATGTAGTAAATCACATAATGACTCACTGACACCATTAACATTGTGTTACTTCATCCAGTAGAGGAGTACAATTATTCACGTGCACAAGTCCCTACATTTAGGAAGTTTCCGAAAAATTACAGTATTTTCCTTTATTCTGCTGTTTCTGATAAGTCTATTAATTTCTTGCCTTTTTTAAAATTTGTTTTATGTATGTGTTGTTGAAAACATGTATACACTTTTTGTTTCCTCTCATAAATAAAAAAAACAGAACGTATGTTCGCCTTTCATATTAGATTCAATGTTATAAATCGTCTACAATTACCAGAAAAATACAAACTTTCAGGCTCTCTCATGGGCTCAAATGTGTGTTGCAGACTATGGAAGAAATTTTTGCAAATTTACTTGGCAATACTAATAAAATATCCTGCCAACCAGGTGATTGGAAAGAACTGCATTAGAGAGTATAACATAATAATAATAATAATAATAATAATAATAATAATAATAAATAAGGCAAAGTTTACTTTTTTGCATTATTTTTATATTATATTATAATTACTAGAAACTGTCAAAGGCCATTTTATTAACATGCCAGTTTAATTGTTTGAATGTAATGGTGCTTGTTCAGGTTCGTGTTGCATGTAATGCTGTTGTAGCAGCTGGATTAGGTGGAAAAAAAACGATTCAATGCATTGCCAAAAATAATCTTGCTTAGGCCTCCTGGGGTAAAATTAGCCCAAAACTGAAGATTGCTATAAAGCAAAACCTCCACCTCTTCATGGGCTATCTGGTGGGTGTACTTGCATTAATGATCCAGTGGAGAGTGTTTGAGAAAGCAGATGGGCAGGTAAAAGAACACAGGATCAAAGTGTAACTTTGGAGGTAAAGCATATGTTACTTATGATAGTAAGCAAGGCTAATGATGAAATGTTAAAAAAAAAAGTCTATGATTAATGGGCACACCTGAGAGTTTCGGGAGAGAATTGTTTATGCATTCCTGCTCTTATACTGCATGAAGTCGAACTCTAGAATGAGTCTAGAGTGGTGCACAGCTTTGTTGTGGTTTAACACGAAAGCTGAAACCATAACCTACTTAGCCAGATTGTGTCAGGGTTGCAGATTATTTATTTTTGTTGATGAATGCTCTGTGGCCCGACAAAAAGATGGAAACAGATTAATTGCTAGTGGAAAATATGAAATATTACTGCAGTATTAAGTGAGACCAGAGCACCAGAGATACTGTGAAGATGAAATTAGAAATGGGGATTGAAAAAACAAACAAAAAAAAAACATTTTAACTACTTTTAACATAGGACGTGTACATGCATGCTCTGCGGTTACAGTGTGTATGCTGTACACAACTTATGTCACACACACTCTCCGAGAGGCTGACGTAGAATCTTTTGTGTTATTCCCAGGGGATAAGGTGTGCAAATGAGTGAGACTGATTTAACATGTAGCCCTGTCTGCTTGTCAGAATCTGTCACTTATTGTCAGGGGTCACTGCTTACACAAGGCTGATGCTGTCCCCAAGGATATGTTTTGCCCTGTGTGTGAGAGAGAAATAGAGACTGAAGGAGACTAAAATGCCCCTGAAATCAAACGCACCACATTTTACACGTAACTGCTGTCAGAATCTCACAAATAGTTTTCATGGCGTTAGTGAGACTTGTGGTTATGTCACATAAGTACCAGCTTTAAAAGAGAGAAATCTATTAAACGCTCTAAACCTCCGCTGTTCGGAGCACCTCGATTCTGGCCTTGGGACCTTTGTTGCGTGTCCCACTATTGGATGGATTGCGATGAGATTTCCAACAAAGATCCATGTCCCTGTTAGGGATGATTTTTTTTTTTTTATCACTTTGGTGGTACCTGACATTTAATCAAACACCGTCAACATTTTTGAAACGTCCAAACTTATGACATTCCCATCAGTGTCAGTTGTACTTCGTGTTTAGTAACTAAACACGGTGAACATTATACCGTCTAAACATCCGCATGCATTTAGTTCAAAGCCCTCCTATGCCTGCGCACAGCCTAACAGAGCTGCTAGTGTGGCTGCAGACTCTTGGTGGTGTTTCAACCAGACTACGCAGATCTAGCTAGTGGGTTAGCTTGCTAACGTGGATGCAGTAGGTGATGGTCAAGCATTTTCTAATGGAGGATGTCAGGTTGTGCTGTGCTGTGTTTGGCAGAGAGCAGTCGCATTGCTACTAATGGCGGGTGTAGGTGGGCCAAAATGAATTGGCAGCACAGAATCATACCGCCTGGATCTAAATGTTTTGGTGCCAAATCTGTTCCCCTTAACTCAATTTTGACACATTTTTATTATCCATAGAACAACATTGTGTATTATCTTCCCATCCTCGGACAAATTCATAGACAAAAGAAAATTCACAGCTCTCTTGTCTTTCTGCATCTGTTCACCCCTCCTGCTCTCTCCTCCCTGAAATCCTCCCTGCTTCTTCTCTCTTCTCTCCCCTCTCCTCCATCTTTATGCAGATGGCGGTAGAAGGGGTCACTGTTCTGAATGCAAATGAGCTTTGTGCCCTTCCCCACCAGGCCACTATGTAGCCTGCTACTTCTTCAATTCAAATGCAATCAAAATAACTCATTTGAATAATGTAAATAACACAAATGATCTTGTGGATTAAACAGTGAGTTTCACTCTCCCTTTATCTCCCTCCTGCTCCTTACCTCCTTTTACAGTGGTCTTCCCTAACTCTCCTATGTGGCCAGGCTGCAAGGCAAGAGAACTGTCTCACTGCATTCCTGTTTCCTCAAGACACACTTCGGCTATGGGCCTAAGATCCTTCATTTTTATTTTCGCTAGAGCAGCCATTTACTGTGCTCTTTATTAAAAAACATATTTCAGGAGGCAGGACAGTGGAGGCAGGGAGGAAGGCGGATGCTGGGGGCACAGTAGAAGAGATGGAGAGCAGAAGGACAGGACTGCATGTGCTGGGAGCTGCTGCCTGGATGCAGAGGGGGTTGAACCGAAGCTGTGTCTGACACCTTGTCAAGCAGACAGGCCACCATAGACATGACATACTGCAGCTTCATCCCGTTTACCGCACTGAGGAAATAGAGAGGGACGGGAGGCAGCTTGCGCTCTGGCCACTAGCTCACTGAACCGAACAGAAATGCTGTTGACTGAGAGATGGAGCTGCATTAGGTCAAACAGTACTGGGACAACCCAAGCCAAATGCTCCCGCATAGGCCAATGCATTTCTGTGACCAGTGGCCCATTACATTATGAGACAGTCGACCTACCGACAGGCCTTTCTACTGAGGCAGAAGGGAAAGATGTTGTTTTAAAGTGTGTCTGTTTCCCTTTGGCAACATCCTACTTTTTGTCTTGTCTAATCCATCCTAGTATTCCTTCAAAAGTCAGAAGTTTGTTGTCACAAGTTAAGATCTAGATACTGCCATGAGCATTTCTTACAAAGCAAATCACCCACATAGCAATGCTATCCATTTCTATAGAGGAATACCAGCAGTAAGACAGACACAATATACTGACAACCAGCACTGCAATGATCAATTCAATAGTCCGACAATGGAAATATAGTTACACAAAAATAAAATACTGAATTAATTGTGCAAGTGATTTTTTTTTTTGCCATGCTAGCCACTTTGATCCGGACATATTTTAACAGCTATTGCACGGATTGCCATGGCCTTTGATTGACACATTCATCTTCCCCTCAAGATTAGTTGTTGATGCCCTGACTTTTCATCTGCTCAAATATTTTTATTTTCCAATGCTTTGGTTTCTAAGCATACCCTCAGAACTAATGGGATTCCCATTAACTTCAGCTTCTGTGTGACGGTAAGATGAGGAGATAAGTGATCCAGATTGTGCCCACATGCGGTCCACACCTCATTGAGATATGAACTCAATGCGGGCCAGGCCACCTCGGCATGTGGTCCGGCTTATGGGATCTAAATAAATGCGAGCAAGAATCAATCTCGGAGCGTATGTACTTGATAGTTAATGCGTCCTGGCATAATAATGGATGAGAGCAGTATCATTGCAAAGACAAGCGTAACCACGGCCTTAGTTTTGTTGATCTGACAAAACTTCACTGTGACAACAACAATCACTCAACACTCAACAATCAAGAATAATAAAGTCAACAGATTGTATGATAATGATTGTCCTAAACCCAACAGTACTTCTTATTTCTGTAATTTAGGTGAAGGTGGAGTGCCCTTGTGCTGTCATAAGATAAAGTTGCATGGTCCATTACGAAGTGCGACTGTCTGTTTGAGCGGAGTTTATCCTCACGTATAGGTTAGCTCTTTATTAGGCATTAGAGAACGAATGAAATCAGAGAAGTCTCCATTAAGCGGCGAGGTGTGGTTTTAGAGTGGTGCTAAGTAGTGGGGAAGTGCTGACAAGACGAAGGACTTGTGTGCCTCACTATCCATTACCGGTCTGTCTACCCGTCTGCTCCGTACCCGAGGACCAACTACTGTACCATCTCCCTTCATGGCAGGAAGTGCTCTCTGGATCAGGCGCCTGTATGCTAGTACTCATAGGATGCAGCAAATCCATTCAGCATTGATCCTTTTCCATTTAGACGGAAGATAAACATTTTATATCAGGAAACCATATTCATAGAGAGGGATGGGTGAAAATGCAGCGGTGGAATGCAGTGATGCTCTTTGTCAATAGACGCAAAGTACTGTGAAAGGGGCATATCCCGTCACTTTACTGTGAGGTTTCTAGCAGAATGGTAGAAACAGACATGTCAGCAGAACTCTGGCAGAGTGATAAACCTCTTGGCAACCCGACATATAGTATTTTTTAATACGAGGGACGGCAACGCCTCCCCACCGGAGAGCAGGGAATGTGCTGCTGGTTGGGTACGGGGAGGACAGCAACAGATGATAAGGACACTGTTAGCATGCTTTGTGTAGCGTGTGGAGGTCTAATGTGTGTGGGCCTGCGTTTTTGTGTGTGTGTGTGTGTGTGTGTGTGTGTGTGTGTGTGTGTGTGTGTGTGTGTGTGTGTGTGTGTGTGTGTGTGTGTGTGAACGTGTGAAAGGTAGTTTGTTTTAATAGCTTTCTCTGAGACCTGCGTATGGAGACAGTGACTGAGAACAACACAAAAACGCATCGGTAATTGTGGGCTGATGGAAGGTTCCACTGACAGAAACCAAGAACAAACAAACTAATGGGATCCTTATCAGTTAAGACTTACAGAGGTTGACGTGCCAGGGCGTCGGTTGGTCACTGTGATAAATGCTTGTTATTGGCCGTGCCCTATGGAGCATTTAAACGGCGTTACCATTAGAGCTTAATGTGAGACTCCTCTTTGACCTTGGTGAGGAGGATCCTGTCACAAGCATTTATTTGCAGGCAGTGCAAATATCAAAAGCAGCTCCCTCTTTGCTAATTTGGAAGGAAAGACTCACATATATGCCGGAATCTCTCCATGCACAGCGAGTATACAAAGTCACATGTATTCAGGATGCGTATCTGTGTCTGCCCTTGCGTGCGTGTGTCTTCAGTGCTGCGTTTTGACATTCGAGGCGCTCAAGATCGTGCAGGGACTTTTTGCCTCGGGACTGCAACACTGTCCTGAGCTGAAAGCAGGATCCAGAGAATCTTGGCATTCCTTTGCCTTTTCTGACCGAAGAAAGTGATGGCTTGATTTTGCTCATTGATTTTTCTTTACAGAGCAGCGGGGTGTGTCAAGACTGATAGGGAGAAGGGTTGAGGAGAAGTGGTCTCTGGGGTCATTTCAAGGCAATGCGTGACTAGATCCTAAGTAGTTAAAACAGATGTGTTTGGGGTTATCTTTTGAGGAAACAGTGTGTCGTCTTAGTAAACATTTGTCTTTAGCTGTACATAGCCACTGAAACGTAACAGAGCATCTCACCTTTTGCTATTTTCCTCTTTTAATCTTCTCCTTTGTTTCTGTTTTAAATGTTGTCTTTTGTCCTCCCCCCCTTCTCTTTTCTGAACCTCAGGTCCGCTCACAAAAAAACAGGATGAGTCTACAATGAACAGACCAAGGGATGAAGGTATTTTAATTGCATGGGTTTTCTTCTTCCTCGTGCCCCATTTTTCAAGCTCTGTGGGGAATTTTGTGTTTGTATCTATATTAATAATCACCTTAGACTCATCACTCTATGTGCACGTTACATTATGCATTGTTAAGTGCTTTTATCAGCACACAAATCTGCCATTCCATCTCACTGGCACACGTTGAGCTAAAATGCATGAAGACAGAGTTACATATAAAGTAATTGTTCTTCATTCCCCACAAATTCTGCTTTTTGAGTACCTGCACAGGGAGCTAATTTACTTTCCTTTCTCATGTGCTATGTGGTTGATCAACCACACACTGATGTTCTGACTATCCTGTGTGATGCTTCACTAAAAATCAATACTCAGTCCACTTTCACCGGCCGTTTCATTTTTGTAGTACACTCCATATGAAATGGTCCGCTGATTTAGTGTCCTTCATAATGTTATTGGGCTTTCTCCAGTTTTTCATTTTCAAAGGAGAAAAAAACAGAGGATTTCTGCATATCTCTGCTATTGCTGTACATTTTTTCAAGTTCACTGCAGTCGTATGTAAATGCTCTCACTACTCTTTACTGATGCAGCCAAAATCTATGCAGACAGCGTGTGCATCTGTTTCTGTACACGTGCCCAGACATACTGTATATTACATAGCATTATGCATACATAGAGTGCATTACATTTCCATTTGTGCACTGTGTGTCTACTCGAGCGCAGTACATGTGCAAATCTACGCCTGAGTGCATGTGCTCTAATTTGTGCCAATGTGTGTGGTTTTTCTCTTCTCTTTTTTTTTATTTTGAGCTCTGTGCTATTTGGGTATTGAATTCTCTCTTCCTTGCATCTCTAATTGCTATGGTTTAAAAAGAGACAGATGTAGCTAATCCAATTGTGTGGTTTCTTAACGGTGAAAACAGAAGGAAGGATTCATGCAGGATTGCCTAGGAGAGGAGCAGAATGATAGAATAGAGATGAAAGAAAAGGAAAAGCTGAGCACTGAGAGAGCACAAGGGAGGGCAATGAGGGGGATAGAAGGGAAAAAATAGTCATAATGAAGACAAGTGCATGATGAAATGACATTTACAAAGCTTTGAAAGTGAGAGAGATGTAGAAAAAGAGAGATTGAGAGGGTGGATGAGTAGGAGACTGGTAGAGCTTGACATTTATGCCAACACCTGATGGGTCCTGACAGGATCAGGAGGGATGGATTCCTCTCTTATAATTGCTCAGGTATGGATTGGACACAGGTTCCCAAACATTGTTGGAAAATACTATTATTAGCATCTTGTTTTTGAAAGTTATTTATAAGAGACTGCATTGCTTGGGTGTGGATTTGGATGCAAAAAAATATTCAAGTGCTGAGTCAGGCTGAAACTTTTACGCCCAAATCAATTGAGATTTCCATACGAGAATGAATGAGAGAGGATAATAAAAAGCAGACAGTAGGCAGTTTCTTTTGGGAGGTAAGACATGACATTGAGAATAGAAGTGCGAGGGGGATTGAGGAGGATAGTATCAGGTTAGGAGGAGTGAATAATTTGCCAGTGTTTTGGAGGCAGGCAGGAAAGACAGAGAGCTCCTTGTTGGCCGTAGAGGCCTTGGATTTGGGCTGAGTGGAACACTTTCACCCTGCGACCCTGCAACCCTAATCACCCCTCTGTTTGTGTACCGTGTCCCTCACTCCAACAGACATCCGCCTTACCAAAATACCATCTGTCCCATTTAAAAAAATCATAAACCAGACAGATATTATTCTTAAGCTTACCTGATGAAAGTCCAAAGCCCCCAAAATATTGTCAGAATAAAGTGCGTCCAAGTGATGAGATATAGACTACCAGAAGTTTTCTCCTTTTGCACCACTTAGACCTTTTCCTATTCACCTTACATTAAGGCATTGTAGGTATGCATGAGCTTTTTATCTTTTATTCCAAAACGAATGGATTTCTTTTTCTTTTCCAATTTAGTTTTTTTTTTGTTTTTTTGGTTTACCCATAGCGTCTATTGGGCTTAGCAAATATTTCAGTAATAACTTTGGTGTTTCTGACTAAATATTCTTTAAATTTACAAAAGCTGAAAGTATAATAAAAGGATATTTAGACTAAGTTCTGGATTCAAAGATCACGATTGTTAAATGTGAACAGAACTGGTTAATCTATTAATATAAAAAACTTAAAAAGCTTTCCAGGACAGCAATAGACACCAATTTAACTTTGACAAAAGAAAAACACTATCGTCTTTCAGCCTTTTGGAAAAACCAATGAAAGAATGTTTCAAGGGGAAAAAACATTTCCTGCTCAAGGCTAGTGGAGCAGAGGCTGCTTGAAAAGGGTGCTCCCTATTAAAGGCACAATTTGTTAATCCAAATAAGAAAATACTAGAAACTCTTCTGTCAGTACTTAACTCAACTCTAGTCATAATGAACTTTCCACACAATGTTAATGAGTGTTGATGAAGTGCTTCAGAACACGCAGAGAAAAACAACAACTACCAAATCTATCGACAGGCTACTAAACATTTAACAACTAAATTTAAAGTAAATTTAAATTTTATCTCCAACAATTTCACACATCAACGTCTGTTTCCAGATGTTGGAAGTACTGCTGGTGGGGAGTTGGAAAGAAGTGAGCATACCAGACCTCTGTAGCACGCTCCTACTAGTTCAACACACCTGAATCTCCAACCCAGTCGAGTTGCATTGTGGGCATTGTAGGCGTTTGACAAGGAGGAAGAATATATGGAATACAAAATGACTAGTTCTCGAGTTCTGCGATTCTAAATCATCGCAGCAGTCTTTTAAATTAGTTTGGATGTTTGACAGCTGAATGTGCATCAGATATGTTTACATCAGTAATCTGTGTTAACATGGCAGTAACATTGTATTTTATTAGCTCAACAAAATACTGATTGGGCCTTTAAGATGGCTGCTATATATATATATATATATATATATATAAGTTGGTTTTCTCTCAGGATTTAATTTACGGTATGAGTGTTACTGTGAGGCCTGCTGTTATGTCACTCCTCTATACAGCCCTGGTAATGCCGGGATAATTGAACTTGTTTACATATCCTCTGGGAAATCAGCCGAGCTACAGAATACACCAGAGAAGAGCAGAAAAAGAGCAGCGCGTCACAGTGTATGACTGAAAATCTTTATTTTTAGCCAGTCTGCCTGTGTCATACATTTGATCCATAAAAGATCTCTGCGCATGTGAAGCCATATGTGCCATTTTTCCATGTTCCCCTTGTGTGTGTGTGTGTGTGTGTGTGTGTGTGTGTGTGTGTGCGCGCGACCGTGAGTGACGCATCCAAGTGCATGTGTAACCTGAGATTCAGGTGGTGATGCAGGCGGGTGTGCAAATACGTGAGTAGAATTTGTTACCACGGCAACAGGCATTCAGTGAGTCGGTGCAATGGAATGGCTGGTGCAGTTCTATTAGCGAGAAGCAGTTTCCATAGCGACTCAACATCGCAGCTGCCTATGCAAGAGTGTGTGTGTGTGTGTGTGTGTGTGTGTGTGTGTGTGTGTGTGTGTGTGTGTGTGTGTGTGTGTGTGCGTGTGCGTGTCTCTGTATGAATCCTGTGTGAATTTGAGTGTTCATTAGCGTACCTCGCTATGTATGACTTGATTTGTAACATTTCAGATTTTTTCATCCTTGCTATCGTGTTTTTTTGGTGTGAACCTCCCATCCAAGTCTCTACCCCATCAGTTCTCTTACACTGCCCTATTTTCATCTCCTTCCCCTCGCCGTCTTACTCCCTTTTATCTCTCTTTCTCTCTTCCTATCTGCCTCTCTCTCTCTCTCTCTCTCTCTCTCTCTCTCTCTCACTCACTCTCTCTCTCCCCCATCTCTGAGTGCTGAAGCTCATCAGGGTAAACAGATGCTGCGGCTGTTATTTATGTTTCCACTTGGTCTGGCTTTCATACAAATTATCCACAGGCCTTGCACAGTGCAGACGCTCAGCCTAACTGGGCTGCACTGGCAGCTCTCGCAGCCTTATCCACGCTCAAACACTCGGAACATACCACAGACGCTGCAAAGTAGGGGGGTTAAGGAGATGTAAGGGGGGGGACACACACAGGCTGACAGAATGAACCATAGCAACACACTGATGGGCACAAAGACACCAATAACAGAGAGGGCATCAGAACTGGCTGCACCATTCGCTCCACACATGGAGGGGTAGAAGTGTTTGGGAGTGTACCATCACGGCACAGGACAGGGGAAACAGACATCACAGAATGAAGTAAGCCAATTGGAGCCGACATTAAATACTTGCTGCCAACTTAAAGGCAGTGCACTGAAAATGTTCATACTTCTATGAAGTATCTTTATCTTCTCTGTTCCAGTGAATCACTGGCTGCAGCAGGATCTTTTTACTTGGTCGACTGCTGCAGTAACTAAGTTTGAAGTGGGTCGACTACCCGTTGCCTGTGGACGCTCAACAGGAACTGTCAAAACGTGTGGGTGTGTGGTTTTTACCAAAGAATGAATGAACATGAAAATAACGAACGCCACTGTTTGTCTGCAGATATTCGAGATCGCCGTAAGAAGCCGGTGATGCTGTTCATCCACGGGGGCTCCTACATGGAGGGCTCAGGGAACATGTTCGATGGCAGCGTCCTTGCTGCCTATGGAAATGTCATTGTGGTCACCATGAACTATCGGCTCGGCGTGCTCGGTAAGTTTGGTGTGCCACACATCCCGTAGGCCTTAATCAGGGTCAGAGTGAGCTTCTGGTGCAAATGTTTACACACTTTATTTGACATGGGTCATCTCACCTTTACCGGTCCCATGTGTCAGAGAGCTGATGTCTATCAAAATATGTGTTTGAGAATTGTGGTACAAAGCACTGTGGAAAATAGGCATATGAATGTCAGTTCACACTTGTAATGGCGTATAGTATACTGTAATGCTATTTGAAATTTTGACATTCCACTCAACTTAAATTATTACAGCAGTGTTGACATGCTACAGCAAAAAGAACATGTAAGGGAAAGTGCAGACATCATGCACAAATGAGGTATAAATGGTGAGCATCCCAAGGGAGCTACTAGAAGATAATGTCCCATCAAAGCAAAAGCAAAATTGCTTAAGCAGATGACATTGCTTTACTAGTGTTATCTATATACAGTACATCATTGTTGTGTCTTTCTTCTAATGTCATGTGAATTCTGTTGGTGCACAAGCTAAAATATTTCTTCAAAAAACATTTACATCTCCTTTGAATTTTCATTTTTTTCTCCCTTTCTTGTCTACAACATATGATGTGGTAATAACTATGAACCTAAAACAGAGACCCAAAGCTGAGCCTTTGCTACAAGGATGTCTACAATTGCTCTTAAATTTAGAAAATTGGTTTTAGGGCAAATGTTGTAAACCGCACAATAGAAATGTTTTAAGCTTGAAATTGTTCAGTATGAAACCATTCGACAGTGTATAGCTGTCACCGCTGCCCTTCATGGTGGAAGTAAGTTCCAGAAAGTACACTGTGATAAATGTACCTTTTGTTTAATGCAGATGTTGCTCTTCAGCAGAAATTAAGACTAAAATCAAGCAGTGACTATATCCTATCGGTTTCATGAATATGCACGTCCATGTATTGTCACTGTTATTTTGTCGTCGTCATTAAGTGGCAAATCTGACAGAAGAGAATAATATAATCTGCAGAGAAAGAGGAGGATGATAGCCACAAAAATTAGCAGATCAGTTGCAAAAATCAGAGGTTCCATGCTCCACATAACTAAATAAGTGGATTTTGTTAACCTATCAAAAAAATGAGGCCGTGGCAACTTTAACACTTGACCCGGCTGGTACCTCTAAATTAAGGACCTGAACCCGAACCAGTCTCAAACCTTATTTATATCATCCATTGTCAGATGGGTTTGGGTCAAGTAGCAGAAGATGAATACACACCTGATGTTCCAGACTACTGGTGTGGGACATAGGAATATCTTTATGTATAAAAACAGTCTGTGTGTGCAGCTCCTTGATCTGTTCACTCAGGGTTATTTCTGTGCAGCAGGGATTTCACATTAAAGCGCAAACAGGTGTGTTTACTGTGTTCACTTACCCTTTTTTTAAGAATTAATTGTTGTATTAATATGCACTTCTGCAGAAAACAAAAACAGCCCGGATCAGACTCACTATACAGTATACTTCAGAGACATCAGCAACTACTTAATGCCTTTGGTGTACACTGAAAACAGAAATAAATGTGTGTTTGTTGCTTTCAGTGTATTTTTGGATTAGGGGGTATTCTATTTGTCCATTCTGTTGGAGCTTTACAGTCCTTGCATGGCCTGTGGGCTGAGCTGTGTGTGTGTGTGTGTGTGTGTGTGTGTGTGTGTGTGTGTGTGTGTGTGTGTGTTTTTGTTTGTGTGCGTGTGTGTGTGTGTGTGTGTGCATCCAGCCTTTATACTGCTGGATATCAGTGGAGTCAAGTATTTACATTTGCTGTCATCTTTTGGAGATGTTTGCACACAGACTATCTGACGCTGGCATTTCGGTTGCCAGGTTGGGTAATCAGATATTGTTTATTGCATCACGCCTGTTTCAACATATCAGAATAATGATAAACAGAGAAATGGGAGTAGTTTAGGATGCCATCCAAGAGCTGCAGAGAGTATTAACAGAGGGTAACATGATCCAGAGCGTTATTGAGTGCCAATGGAGAGGGGACAAGGACAAACGAAGAGTTAGTGAAAAGAGGACCTGCAGCTTTATCCTGCTCGATTTCAGCTTTTTATAAGTGTTTTTTTTTTTCACAGCTGCAAGAAAAAAAACGTGACCGTTAACAAATTGGGCGTGAGATTCAGTTCACATTTTGAAAGCGGGTTTGTTGGATGGAGTATTTGAGTTACACTCTGAATGAAACACTCTTCTGGTATATCTTTGTATACTTCCTTGACAGACAACTCCTCGGTCGAATTTACATTGACATTGCTTCTGTGATTCATGTTGGAGATGTTTTGAAGTTGATGCTTATGCATTGTGTCTATTGCACTGAACTTTCTCACACTATTGTTAAAATGCATACGAAATCCATATATATACTGTACATGTGTAGAGCGCTCCTGCTGAGTGATAATGAGGGATGACGCAGTGTCCTCGATTCCTTTAACATTGTTGAAAATGTTGTGGGCGAATGTGTGCTCTCCCTCTCTCACTCTGAGATATGCTTTAAATGGGTTACTGTACTAAGGCGATTATCGTAGCATGTGTATTTGTATGTTTATGTAGCATAAGCATGCATGTTTGCCCATGTGCACACAGATATCTTCTCGAACATGTAACAGTGTGTGTGTGGGGGGGGCCTACTTGGTTGCGTGCCGTGCGTAAAATATATGTATGAATAATGCACCATCCATCTGAATTTTTAATAACGCTCCTCTCTGACACTGAATTTGAGTCAAAGTGAGAAACACAAGCATGCCGTATTTTAATAGTTTTATGTCCTAATCTTTAGTATTATCCTGTACTTACACACACAGGAGCTTACATATGCCAACCTCATTTCATACAATGCCTGCGTCTTTAAGAGAGGGATAGCGAGTCAGGAATAAGGGAAGAAGTGGAAGCAGGGAATAGAGACAGATGAGCGAGGGAGAATCATAGAGAGACAGTGAGGGAAGAGGAAACAGAAGGGGGGAGATGGGAACAGTCTAAAAATAAACCGTCAGAAATGCTTTTTTAAATCGTCAGTGATGCAAAGTATTCATTCAAATAAACGCCCTTGTAGTGTGACCACAGCACCCTTCCATATGATTTAACGCCATATGTTTTCACCCCAGTATGACACATACACATGTAACTTTCCAGAAAATATACTTTTCTTAATAATTAATGATACACCCTGTCGTTGTAGAGTGAAATGGGAGAATGAGAAGAAAATGTCTGCTGCACACAGCCTGGTTCAGAGGTTTGGTGACAGTTGAGATTCCAGATTGCACCTCGGCTCACCTTCTCCTACCTTCCTCCTGCTCCAGGCCCAGAGAGCCTTCTGATTAGTGTTGCACAGCCATCTGTTTGGACTAATCAACTAATTAACTAATTAATGAACTCTGGGGAAAGGCCCACCATCGCAGCCTCTGAGAGCGAGAGCATTTTTCACCTCAGGAAGAGAGATGAAACGCTTCTTCTGGAAACGTTTCTCTACCCAATTTCAGCTTTTTACTTGTAAGTAAGAGCAACCCATTTAGTAGTAAATAACACCACATTTAATAACCACGGATTTCACACTGAGTAAAATGAACGTTTAAGTTCAGAACATACTAATTGTGCTGTCAATATTCTCAAAATGTGTCATGTTTTGTCCATGCTAACTCCCAAATAGATCAATACTGGTGGTCAATTTGATTTGTGGTCTATTGATTTCATTTTTTTGACCACTTGAGGGAAGTATTGTGTTTGCAACAAGCTGTAAACACAACACTGACATATTGTTTCGTTAAAAGGGTTATATGGTGAATGTATTCGATGTATGCATCCATCAGACACAGCAACACTGATATTCATTTGATTGAAGGGCTAACCTGTTAGCAGCTAGTTGCTTATGTACACATCCAGCAGACACACAGCAATATGAGTATTTATTTTGAGTCATATTTGTGGCCTTCTGACAGATGTAAATTAAATATTTAATCTCTTTTAAACTCTGATTTGGTCTCCACCAAATTCTGAAGGAATTATCTGGCTCTTTAGCTTCTACATGCTCCACTATGTTCAGCAGCTGTTTGGTTGTTTCAACAAAAAAAGGTTGATGAGAGCAATGAGACTGAACCAGAACTGTTAAGGTGCTGGTTATAAACGCAAACAATGAGCAGAAAGATACTAAATGGTTCCATAGAGCTCAGCGGAACTACAGAGTTTCTGGATAATTCTGGTGATAACTCTGTGAGATCCTCTTTCATATTACATCCATTGTTGTTATAAATGTATTAATAAGAGCAGCTTTTAGGTGTAAGCAACCTAGCTTATAGTAATATAAAACGTTTTTTTATTTTGAGTGTGTTTAGCTTTGAGTTAAGTCGTATTTTGCCTGTGAATATTACCTCTCATCTGTTATCTTCAACAGTTTTGCCTTACTTCTTTTTATAAACCTTCAAAATGTAACCAGAGTTAATATTCTCTATAATATTGAATACTTTACAGGGGCAAGATACAATATTGGGAGCATTTCTGTTGCCCCCTAAACGGCTCTCATGGCAACGCCGGAGCCGGCGGCTCGTAGCTAACAGTGCTAGCAGCGTTAACAGTACAATCGATGGCAAACATGCTGACAGAGTTAAGTGTTTACCCTTAGGGGGAACCGGAGGTTGGGTGAGGTTGGGTGCTACGCTTCCGCGACGACGCTGTCGGGCAGGACGGGTCAGCTGAAACTGTATGAGAGCAGTGCAGAACAGCAGCCGTGGGCTAACCAGCGGGACACGCTCACATGCACGGCCATGCACTAAACGCAAGTGCAGCCGGCTGGCTATGTCAACCAAGCAAGGAGAAGCTCAGGTTACAACAGACAGACAGAGAGAGAGAGAGAGAGAGAGAGAGAGAGAGAGAGAGAGAGAGAGAGAGAGAGAGAGAGAGAGAGAGAGAGAGAGAGAGAGACTTCATTCTCTGCTCTAGATCTTTACAAATAAATAGCAAATAGTTGTCTTTTTGTTTGATCTCTATATGTATTGATACTGTTGTATTATTCTTAAAATAACAGAACACAGCAAAAAACATTTCTCTTTTGCTTGTGTCAGCTGGTTTGCCCATCAATCAATTGAAAATGATGAATCCAAAAATAATGTGCCCATGTTTGCGACACACTAGTAAGCGCCATTTAATCCGTTACTCAATAAATGTAATTTATGTATATTTTATAAGCCCATGCATATGAATTTTTTTTTAGCACAAGCCAAGTCAAACAGTATCCACAAATACTACTTAGCCCGGTGAGCCTGGGGAATTAGTTCAAATTGTGTTGCCCGTTGTTCTCAAAAACATCCCTTTAAATATGACATAAACAGTATTTTTAGCCACCATAGATTTGGCTGTCAATTAATTTCAGCCTGCTGCCTTCCCACAACTCTGCTGTCCCTAAATACAAACGAAACACACCTCCCACTTCCTGCACTCAGCCACAGTCTTCCCACTCTGCAAGCAATGGTTAACTCTTCTTTTCCCACATTTTGCATACAGTGCACGACTGTGATGACAGCACAGAAAAGCAATCATGTTTGCTTTAGTGTCATTCTGATTGTGACTAGGTTCACGTTCAAATAAAGATTTTAAATGCATTCTCTTGGCATAATTGGCCTCAGTATGCTTCATATGTTGTCTATCTGTTCCTTATTGCAAGTGTGCTTGTGTAGAATGTGATGCGAGAATGTAATAAATGTGATGGTCAAATTGTGTGCGTTGGAGGCTTCAAGTTGTTGCCAAGAGCAGTTGCTTCCATGATACAGGCAAAGTTCATATTGAGCACTAATGACTTATATGTATGTTGACTGAAACTGACACCAATCTGCCTCCCAGGCTGGCAGCCAGCTGCACAGCTGGACCAATAAAATACAAGGAAAATAATGAATGCAGCTACTGTAGTCAGACTCGATTCTCGACATGTTACACACCACATAGTGTGGCACAATAAACAAGTGTCAAAATCAAACTCAAATTTAAAATTAGTACCTTAAACATCAACTATACTTTGGAATTATAAAAAAAACAGACTCTTTACAAAGAGGAATCGCTAGTAACCAATGGATTTTACATACCTTTAATGATGCCAATTTGCCTAAATCTTAAACAAATATAGGCTATAAAAATGATGTCAAGTTGTAACCAGACTCAAATACTAAGCTGCCATTCATCCAAGCTGCTCAATGGAAAATCTTTAACATGACTCATCAATAACATAGCTGTAGCTGGTATTGTAACCACATTGCAATAAAGGCAATTGCCTAGGACTAAAGGTTATGGAACATATGATTACGAGTACATATACAGTATATATATATATAAATATATCCATAATTAAAACAGCTTTATGTCTGTATCATTAGCTTTGTCGTGAAAAGTTTGGTCGGTAAAACGAGGCTTTGTTTTAAGGGTTTTAACTTGTTTAATTGTTTCCTTTTTGTAATGCTCTCTGACTGATTTTGATCATGAATAAGTTGTTTCTGAAACTGAACTTTCTTTGAAAAGCTTTGAAACTTCTTTGTGCGAGTGTGATGTTTGAAGCATTGCTTTTCAAATGTGCATGACAGCCTGGTTTTACTGCACAGCTTGGTACCATTTGAATGGACCTTTGAGAATAAAATTGAGTGAGATAAGTAAGGTAATAAATACAATGACATTGGAAGCCTATGGGCGGTGTGGTGAAATGACATTAGTTCAGCGGGAGAAGGCCCAATTACAATATAACTTCATTCCTGGGTATACTTGACGTCCAGAGTGATACGTAATTGACACGGGCCTGCCAGCGGGTCTTCTGATTGAGCTTCCAGCACCAACAAGGAGATTTAACAGATTTTTGTAAAAATGTTGGTAATCTAGGTATATGCAAAAGGTATAGAAGCAGATCTTTGAGTCAAAGAATGGAAATTATTATACAACACAAAGAGGTACCAGCAACGCTTTAGACCTTTAGTCTCAAGCAAGACAGAAACATTTTATACAAAAATCACCCTGTTTTTAGCAGATATATAAACAGATTATTATTATGTTGTTCACATAAACTCTTGTGAGAATGTACCATTACACTGCTCATTGTGTGTCAATGCCCGTTACAGGATTTACTAACTTGTATCAGACTCAGTCCTTTTATTGACAAAAGAACGTTTTAAAATCTGATGTAAAGTTATGCGCGTATACTGCATACAGCAGTGGTTCTCAACCTGTTTTCAGTGATGTACCCCCTGTAAAACATTTTTTCAGCCAAGTACCTCCTAACCAGCGCAAAGCATTCTTGGTTGAAAAAAATATGTAATGCACAGCACTGTGCCATCAGTGTCTAATTTAATATAGAATATATACAATTCTGTTTATGAACTTATACTTATATTGTCATTGAATATGTATTAAATAACAATATTTAAAGGACTTTTTAATGGATGTTACTTTTACATATCTATTTTTTAATCTCACGTACCCCCTAGAGTGCCTTCACGTACCCCGATTTCAGAACCACTGGCACACAGTACAAATATATTCAGCCAGGCTTACATTCATACACAGTAGATAGTCCCCAAGGTTGCCGCGCAATACTGAATAATCAAATTCACTTTATTTCAATCGTCAATAAAGATTCTTCAGTCTGCAGTGTGCAGGAGACAGTCACCATCTGCTAAGGTTTTTATGTCCTGTTTTGTATTAGTGCCTCTGCTTTTGCTTGATTCATTTTGTGACTCACATATACAGAGCTTTGTTTTTTCTCTTCAATCACCTTTTCTGTGTATAAAGAGGCAATATCTTCCCTCTGATTTTTGACATCTCTAATCATCCCCTGTGTGACGTCACAGCAAAATGATATAATATGCCCTTCAATATATTCCTTTCACCTCTCTCTCATTTAGGATATGACAGTTGCTTTGGGCAATATTCTGTTTAATACCTGTCAGATTTGTTTTTTTATCCCTTTTTCCTAAGACTACTTTCTCAGTGTTGAGATGGTCGACAACAGAGGGTGCACTGAATAAAGCTTCTCAATATAGGACATTAAATATACTGTGCAAAACACTGAAGACATCCTCTTGAAGTGGAGCTGCTGACCTGTTTTGTCTCAAAATTTAAAAAGGAAATATTTCCGATACATGTCTTTTTCTTTATACAAATGCATCTTCCTGTTGCAGATGCAATACAATATCAAGAAGCGATAATGACTCTTTCCAATGACTCATCTCATCAGCGTACATTAGGAACACTGAGTGATCCTACTATATTTATTTTTTTTCTGTGGTAGTGTGCATTATGCTTTCATAATTTCATAAGATACACTTTTTTTTAAAGATTTTTCTAACTACAACAGGAAAAATATATGAGCCGAAGCTCTTTTTGTAGGACGCTCTGCTTGGTGCACTATACTGTAAATATTTCTGTTTTAAATTTCCCTCCGTCTGTTGCTCACCACTCCTCTGTTTTCTTTCATCCATTCATTGCATGTCTCCAGCCTGTGTCTTTACTTAGAGGTTGATGACTCTCCTCACAGCTCCTTGGCCGTTACCTAAAGCAAGTGTTGAATATGCATGAGTTCAGCCTCATAAACTGCTGCTCTCAGCGCTAAAGTCAGTAGGAAGCCCAGCTCAGCAGATGGAGGGGGGGGATCAGAAAGAAAACTTACTGAAAGAGAAAGAGAAGAAGAGAGAACGTGTTTGACTTATCTTCAGTGGCGGACGATAAACCAAATTCCCTATCTTCATGTTGCCCTTGCACAGAGAGTGACAGGAGGCGCTAGCTCCAGCTAGCATGCTAGTTCATACACTCAACTGTGCATGGACTTTGTTTTTATGTTCGTCTGCGCATGCATGTAACTGTGTGTGTATTTGAATATGTAAGTACTTGAATGTGTGTGTGTGTGTGTGTGTGTGTGTGTGTGTGTGTGTGTGTGTGTGTGTGTGTGTGTGTGTGTGTGTGTGTGTGTGTGTGTGTGTGTGTGTGTGTGCTTCTGTGAGTGTCTGTCCATATCATTTTGCCTAAAGCTCTCTGGACAGTTGCCAGGCAACTGTGGCAGGCCGCTCAGCACTCGGCTGGGCAGCCATGGAGCAGACACGTCCACATGCCTATGGTTTTGATAAGTGCACAGGTCAGTGCTGATACGTTACCAGGTCAGAGTCACGTCAGGCTAAGAGCCAGTCAACTGCTGGGTTGATCTAAGGATAATACAATTACAGCACGCTAACTATAACTTTATCTCTATTTGGTCATCTATCTGTCTTATTAACTTTGGTTTCTCATAATCATTATCTCATGATCATTAGGTAAGAAGAAGGATTATTGTTTTCTCAACAGGGGGTCACTATTTGTGGTTGCTTATTGGGAAACTATTAGACTTAGAAAAACATAATTTCGTTGTGATTCTGAGAAATAAATATAAGCAAACATGACTACGCTTTTGTGTCTATATTTAACATTTAAGTAACATGCAGGTCACTGCATCTGTAGACCAACATGAAAAGATTTTGTTCGTGGTATTTTCATCCCTAAATGCAGAGACACATGCACATTTTGAGAAAGGTTTACTATGATCTAACAAAGAGTACATTTTTGCTTTTCATGCAAACATATAGTCTCTGTAGAGGTCCGTTAAATCGTGTCTAATACTGTAGGATGCTGGCACAATAAAAGCATAAAACAGTAATATTACTTGCAGATTTTCTTTTTGGCTAAAATGGTTTTACAAAATGTTCTTGGCTAAAACTGGTGACCAGGGATGAAACTTTCCAAAATAATCTTAATGAGACACCATGCCCCAAAAATATGTCCAACCACTATATGATTTTTTACTTGCTGGTATTCATAAATATTGTCCAAATGTGAACAGTAAATAACAAATAATTTGGACGACACTGTAATATGAATCACAAATAACCCAGGTAAACCCACAGTAGTGTAAGTAGAGTGTGGAACGACACGCTTGGGTCACACTAATTGTTGAAGAAAGGTCAGTTTCGTAAGTTATCATTACTACCATCATCATCATCATCATCATCATCATCATCATCATCATCATCATCATCACTTACATTATAATCACTAACAATAAAACTGTTGCTCTTCAACACACTTGTGCTGAATGTCCTCTTTCACCATCTGCCTCTGTGTGCTCTCTAAACTGTACTCTTTGGCAGTGCCACTTGTTTCCGACTGCCCTTTAGACCATCCTGCTTTTCAATTAAAACACAAGGAAACTTGCTGAATTGGAATTACTTAACAGTATTCACCAAAACACTACAATGTGGGCTCATGCCATAGAGAGATACATTATACCTAACACAGTGTGAGGACACTGACCATGACACCAGGACCTTGTTTAGTAGTACATCTTGTGTACACTAGATTATGCTATACATATCACTGCATAACTATATAATAATAATATAGAGCCTTACATGAACAATACTGAATGCCCTCCTGGTTTTGAATAACTGTTCGACTGACACACACAGACTTTCTCGTTGTATATGAAGCGGTAAACAAGTCAGTGAATGACTGGGATTGCCATTTGAACACCATTCAAATCCATTAGGGCAATGGCGGTGGACTCCGCCACTGACAATGCAGACTACTAGAGAAATAACTAATGAGTGTAAAAACATTTAATGGATATAGCAGAAGAGATTCCAGTCATAAATATACTAGAAATTGGATTTCATATGAAGAAAATCTTAAGGATTATATATCTGAATGTTATACTATGTTAGCTTGTTTCTTCTGCCAAATAATAAGTTTAACTGTGGAAAAACAGAAGTTATGGTATCAGTTCCAGGCACTGCTGGAAAATTCTGCTCATCCACTAGAAGCGGCACAAAAAAAATGTTTTGAGATACTGAGATGAGTAGGTAGATGGTTTTGTGTTAATGTTAAAAGCTTCACTTCTTGTGGGGTAAAATAGCCTGGTACTGCCTAAAAAACAATATTTTTTTCTGTAATTCAATATGATACTGTAAGAACAAAAAATGGTTTGTGTGCCTGTGTGTTTGAGACATTTTGTTCAGTTTATTTTATCTTGTTGTGGGTGTGCACCTACTGTGTAAATATGTGTCCTAGAAGTAGGTGAAACATGGCTTCTGTTGCTCTCCTCCTCTCTCTGCTGACAAGTTCTCTTAACTGTGTTGTATTTCAAGCGTGGGTATTAAAAGTGAGTAATTTGGCAGGCTTTCTGTGTGAAATCTCCTCAGACTTGCAATGAGTTGGAGGCTAAGAAGTTCCTGACAATGACAGAATGCCATCTTCTGTTGATGTGGAATAATTTATTTTAAAAAACGGAATAAATGCACAGGATTATGTTATCCTGTGCTCCCGAATATGTGCCCTTCTCTTCTTCCTGCACATCATAATTTGTTTTCTCTTTTCCTCTCTGTGTTTGTTCTAATTTACCCTGCAGGGTTTCTGAGCACAGGGGACCAGTCTGCTAAGGGGAACTATGGCTTGTTGGACCAGATCCAGGCCCTGCGCTGGCTTAATGAAAACATTGGCCACTTTGGAGGAGACCCAGAGAGAATCACCATCTTTGGCTCGGGAGCTGGTGCCGCTTGTGTGAACCTTCTCATCCTCTCCCACCACTCTGAGGGTAAGGTTCTTTCACTGTCATTGTCACATTAGTAGTCGTATACCCTGCTCAAAGGGGATTAACGTTTCAGGACAGTGTGGGTAGTGTATTTCTTCACAGAGCGTGATAGTCATTTCAAAGAACAGCCTTAACCAGATTTGTTTTCATATATATATATTTATATATGATGGATTGATGGATGGATATATATATATATATATTATTTCCCCAAGTGAGGGGATGCAATATTCACAAATGAGTCATCCACTATTTTTAGCAAGTGTGTGGGTGTGGGTGTGTATATATATATATATATATATATATATATATATATATATATATATATATATATATATATATATATATATATGTGTATATATATACACATATATATATATATATATATATATATATATATATGGATGACTCATTTGTGAATATTGCATCCTATATATATATATATATATATATATATATATATATATATATATACACACACACACACATTTGCTACATAGATTGTAATTTTGTATAATTTTGTAATATATATATATATATATATATATATATATATATATATATATATATATATATATATATATATACAACTGTTGGTTCAACTTATTAACTTGACTACTACTTTGCTGATTCTATGCTGACATGTTATGAATGTGGTCTTTGAATTTTAGAACAAGTTCATCCCCATAATAAATGGACAGTTTAAAGTGCCCTTTTGTTCAGTAATCTAGCAATTTGGGTTTGTAAAAGCTAAATTACAGAATCTCCAATTCACATATCCAATGTTTCACTAATGTGGGCCAATGCTGCTGGTGCAACATTTGATTTAAGAGGCTTGTTGAACACTTCCTCCATTAAAAAAAAACACACCTCCCATGGTGAAGGTAAAATAAAATAAAGAAACAAACAAACAAATCAGTAGGATAAAGGTTATATAAACCTATATAACCTCACTCAGCTATTTAGGCTATTAGGCCATGTTGCTGTGCAGATTTTCAGATGAAATTAAACTAAACAACGAATAGAGAGTATGCTAGTTGGTTAAATGCATTTCTCTCATTCTGTTCTGAAGTCAATTTTGTTCACATTTGAGGTTTTCAATAGAAGAAAAAACATGCTCCGCTGATTCTGTTTTTCATTAAGATCTCGTCCCTTGCAGTGTTCACTATCTCTTCTGGCTAACAACGCTGTTTTATCTTGGGATCTCTCCTCAACTTATTCCCTTTCTAATTTGTCACTGCAGATAAGTGACTCAGGTGTGGGACAGCAGCCTTCCAGCTTTTGGCGGACAGGAGAATGTATGGTTAAAGTAGTTTTCACCATGGGGTGGGATTTTTCTGTTTTTTTTTGTTTGGTCACTACTCTAACAGTCATTATTTATGACCACTGTGCATTTGGAAAACATGAGGACTGGAAAATGTGTTGCGTTACAACAGGCAACTGTGAGGGGTGACCAGCTGCATCATAAATGGATATTCAATATTTTATACGGTGGCTTTGATGTTTATTCCTCATTTGAAAGCATAGCACAATACAGTCCATGGAAGTGTTGCCTCGTTATTTCATGTGATGAAATGTACTTGAAAATGTACAGTAAAAACAAATACAAATTAGTCCTTGGCCCGTCCTCAAGGCACCACCTTGGGACCCACTGAAGTATGCTACTTATTAAGGACTGCACTTCCTTTGTTTTTGAATGGCAGAGCTCTAAAATACCCACCAGATGTTTGACCACTAATCCTCTGATGTGATTAGAGAGCTCAGAAGGTGAATGCCGCTTTATACCTTTTTACCAAGGATTCAGATTATGTTATTACTGAACTGTTAACCTTCAAAAACTGACCTTGGACAGATCAAATAAATAAAAAATTAAAAAAATAGATTAATCTGAACGCATGGAGGAGATGCTCAGAATTATGAGTGTGTGCCTGGGAACACACACACACACACATACACACACACACACACACACACACACACACACACATTTTTGTACAGGACATGGAAAAGCATTTCAATGATTGGGTCGTATCGGCCAAGTTGTTAAATGTTGCCAAGTGGCCGGCTAATGTATGGCTGTAGTGCATGCTGTCCATAGACCAAGATTGATACTCGCACAAGCACTAGTGTTCAGATTGTATTGTGCGTGCTGCCGGAAGGTGTTGTATATAAAGCATATCTTATGTCATTAACATTTATGGCTCTTTCATTTGCCCATTTGTTGTGTTACTACAAAATCCCCTTCAGAATCAGACAGGTTTGGCTCTTTGTTGTGGTTAATGTTGGATTATTTTGGCCAAACTGATGGCATGGTTTTGCTGATAAGAACAGTTGGTGTCATGGGAAATACTGATCATTGAATATCCATTTTATCATTATGGGTTGTGTGTGTGGCAAAAACTCTCTTCTACTCCATTTTGTGCAGAAAAGTAAAGTTGGTGGGTGAACAATTTTTAAAGGTACGTGTGTGTGTGTGTGTGTGTGTGTGTGCGTGCGTGCGTGTGTGTGTGTGTGTGTGTGTGTGTGTGTGTGTGTGTGTGTGTGTGTGTGTGTGTGCGCCGTGGAGAGATGAGATGAGGGGTAGAGCTTGAGCTGCAGCTGAGAGGCTTCTTAATTGATTTCACAGGGAGAGGAGCGGGGGTGGGGCACATGCAGAAATATGGGGGGGCTTAATTATTAATGACAGAATCTGCAGATAAAACTGAGGGACAGCAAGCCACTTTACATAACAGTGCAGCGGTGCAACAGTGCGAGCAGTTTTCTTTCTCTTGCTGTCTCTCTTCTGCGCTTCATCCAAAACAGCCCTTAAACCTACTGCTATGTGTTGAGTTGCCACCATTGTTCTTGCTGCTGTCTCTCGATGTATGTGATGGAAACACTTCATTTTCCGATCCGAATGTCCGTAAAGATTTTCTCCAGCTATGAAAAGCAGCTGCATTTCTACTTCATCTCCTTGCCTATGTATTACTCTACAATTGCTCCTCCTCCAACATATGCATTATTGAGCACACACACTGCAAGGCCTTGAAGGCCCCATCAGTTGCTAGCACGTTGCAAGTGTGTCAGAGAGAAAGAACTGAGAGAGAATAAGTGCCTGTATGTTTTCTGTTGAAGCTATATCTGCTGTATATGGTCCTGCTCTGTGCAGGCTTGTTCCAGAGGGCCATCGCTCAGAGTGGCTCAGCCATCTCCAGCTGGGCCGTCAACTACCGGCCGACGATGTACACCAAGATCCTGGCGAAGAAGGTTGGCTGCACTCTCGGGGACATGGCTGATGTGGTGGAATGCCTGAGGAGGAAGAGTTTCCGGGAGCTAGTGGACCAAGACATCCAGCCTGCACGCTACCACATTGCCTTCGGGCCTGTGGTTGACGGGGACGTGGTGCCGGATGACCCGGAGATCCTCATGCAGCAGGTGAGAGCTGATGTCTCTGGATGTCAATAAGTGAATGAAAGCCTTGTTTCTCTTGATCGCTTCCTTGCATTTGGTGTGTGAATTCTGCCCTGGCATTCCTGCTTCATGTCCTGCTGTGTGTGCTTTGTCGTGACACCAGGGCGAGTTCCTGAACTACGACATACTGCTGGGTGTCAACCAGGGAGAGGGCCTGAAGTTTGTGGATGACAGCGAAGGAGAAGACGGAATATCAGCAGCCTCGTTTGACTACACCATCTCCAACTTTGTGGACAATCTTTATGGATACCCTGATGGTCAGGCCCTCTCCTTTTTTACTATTTAACCCTTAGAAATATGAATTAGTGTAAGCTCCAATCTTGACTTTATGCATATATATATATATATATATATATATATATATATATATATATATATATATATATATATATATATATATATATATATATATATATATACTTTAAATTATTTAAAATAAATGTTACATGTAAAAGACATATTAGCAAAGTATTAATGGCGAATAAGAATCAGAATCAGAACCATTTATTTGCCAGGTATGTTACACATGTGTATGTTAAAGTGTAATGTTAGTGACATGTGTGACATGTGTATTTAAATATGAAGTATAAAGTATGATGTGCAGGGGAGTGACCGTTATATATGAGTGACTGTTAATGAGCCCGACTGCCGACAGGTTAGTGTGGCGTTAGGTCTTGGTCCTGATGGACCGCAGGATGTAAAAAGTAAAAATACTCATAGTAGAACATTTACCCATGCTGCACACAATAAAGAATCGGAGGGGAAATTTGGTAAATAGAAGTGTATCACAAAAAAGCTTTGATCAAGTTTGCATTTTAGTCACAGTTCTGACTTTTTCATCAAAAATAAAAGAAGGTCAATGAATAAAGAAACGCAGCAGTTCCTTTGCTGTTGAGTTGATTAATTTGAAAGGGACAGCCATGTATTTATATTCACAGTAAATTGTGTTTACTTTCTGTGCGATGGCCCTGGTCTGACTTGATTGACACGGTCTAAGCAGTGAGACTGACCAGCAGCACTGAGACAGGAAGTCGGGTGAAAATCAAACATACCGTCGTTTTTTAACCAAGTTACGGATTTCCACCTCAAATCGTTTCACCTAAAGTTGCAGATACCCACGCACTGCATTTATACTCACGTTCCCTTTTATTTCTTTCAAGGTAAAGACATCCTGAGGGAAACCATAAAGTTCATGTACACTGACTGGGCCGACAGGGACAACACCGACATGCGTCGGAAGACTCTCCTGGCTCTGTTCACGGACCATCAGTGGGTGGCCCCGGCTGTTGCCACTGCCAAACTGCATGCTGAGTTCCAGTCGCCTGTCTATTTCTATACCTTCCACCACCACTGTCAGACCGAGGCAAGGCCAGACTGGGCAGATGCAGCCCACGGAGATGAGATACCCTATGTGTTTGGGATTCCCATGGTGGGAGCCACTGACCTGTTTCCCTGTAACTTCTCCAAGAACGATGTCATGCTGAGTGCTGTAGTCATGACATACTGGACCAACTTTGCCAAGACAGGGTTAGTATAATGCCACGTTTCGTAATTACGTTCTGTAATCAAGTGCATTTATCTTTATATCAGGTAATACACAGTGTGCAAAATGTACTGCAAACATACAAGCTAATATGTAACAAATTGGGGATTTCACTTTCTGAAGTACTGAGTTCCTTGTCCCTCCAGCCTTTTAGTGGAGTTTTACTCGTGAGTGACTAAAGAATTAGGGTTTAATATTCTCTTGGATAAGAACAAATACAATATTTTTGGTTCTGCTATTTCTCTCCTCCAGGGATCCTAACCTCCCAGTTCCTCAGGACACCACGTTTATTCACACCAAGCCCAACCGCTTTGAAGAGGTCATCTGGACCAAGTTCAGCTCCAAAGACAAGCAGTACTTGCATATCGGTTTGAAGCCTCGCGTCAGAGACAACTACCGGGCCAACAAGGTGGCCTTCTGGCTGGAGCTGGTGCCACATCTTCACAGCCTCCACAAGGAAATCATTAGCTCCATCACAACGCGACTGCCGCCCGGAGGCAACAACCGCTGGAAGGGCCCTCCCAGCACCGGCACCCGCTCCACACGACACCCCGTAATCTCCACCTATCCGCCTGATCCTGATGCCTATGGTTCAGAGAGACCCCGCTTCTCTCCCTTCCCCGATGAGACAAGGGACTACTCCACCGAGCTGAGTGTGACAGTCGCTGTGGGCGCCTCGCTTCTTTTCCTGAACGTGCTGGCCTTTGCCGCTCTTTACTACAAACGGGATAAGCGCCACGAACTCATGCAGAGACGCCACCGCCGGCTGTCCCCGCAACGTGTCACGACGATGGGCATGGGCATGGGCGTTGGCATGGGAGTAGTTGGGTCCCCACCGCACAATGACCTGGCGCTGAGTCAGGAGGAGGAGCTAATGTCGCTGCAGATGAAGCAGCAAAGAGTGGAGCTGGAGCACGGCACACCCCTCCCTTCCCGCGGCATCCACGGCGACCTGGAACCCCTGCGGCCTCCCGTGTGCCCACCCGACTACACGCTGGCCCTGCGACGGGCACCTGAGGATGTGCCACTGATGACAGCCAACACCATCACCATGATCCCCAGCACCATCAGCAGCATGCAGCCCCTCCACCCCTTCAACACTTACCCCCCTGTCCCGGCCCCCTCCACCACACCTGTCCCCAGCCACAGCAACAATGCCCTACCACACCAACACTCCACCACTCGTGTATAGGACCAGGCACAACCTCTGCTACCCCACTCTGGGCTTACAGAGACGCACCACACAAACTGCTCCAAACAAACTCCACTCTCACCACCCTCTATTCTTCTTTACTATATCTTTGTCTTTTCTCATTAAGCCCTCGAATAAAGCTGCAGTTTGTAAGATTTTAAGCAGTGAAATACCTCTAAAATGTAATCATAAATCAAGGGGGAGTTGATTAAAAAAGCTCCTTTGCCAAAAGCCTGTCATCGTAGGTACATACTGCTTTGCCCCCGTTAATGCTCTTTCGATATCTCGTGCTTAGGTGAGCCACCAAACGCAGCTTTAAGCTTGTAGCTGTCTCTAAAAGAGGTATCGAGCTGATCACAATCAGTCAGACATCTTATGTGTAGCTCAGTTGTTTTTGCGCATGTGTTGTTGTGTCAGTGTAAAACTATGTTTGACATAGAATACATATATTCACTTCCATTCATTTAGTGAAAAGATGATACAGAAGCGAGCAGCTTTGAGCGAGGCAACATATGCCCCAACAAGCTGTCTGTCATAAAGCGGTGATTTCTTGAAACTTACAAATTGCAGCTTTAAAGGCCCAATCTGGAAGTGGAATTTGGCACCCTGTGTTGAACACCATGTCCCAACAGCTGTCTCTGTGTTCTGATTTTGGAGACTTTAGTGAAGTGTGAAATGTATTGACAGCACAGGAAGTACACGGATGAGCTATTTGACGTCTAAGCATGAATCTCTCATCGATTTTAAAACTTTATTTCTTCTGTTTACAAATTTATGCACCTGTGTTCAGTTATGATGCGACCTAAATGCCATTATTAAAAATCTGTAAACTCTCAAATGCTGCTTTCAAACGTTTCCAGATTGGGGCTTCAACTGTTGGGCGGTACAGGAAATAACTGAATCCTACTCAGTCAGTGGGATGCGACCTGGAATCCAGGCTGCCCATTAGAACTCGCTGCATCTCCGCCACACAGGCTCTAATCATGTCCATTACTTTATTTGTTTCTCACTCATTACCTCTCTGTCTGTATCCCCATCTCAGCCCATTTAACCGCTCCGCTCTTTTCGCTGCCTCACACTTTTTTCTCTCTCTGCATCTGCCCTTGTAGCTCTTTTTATTAAACCACTGACATAATCCATTTCCATCTCCACTTCTCTCCTCTTTCTCGCAATCACTTCTAGACTCTTTTTTCCTTTTGGAGTCTTTTATACAAAAACACAAATGTAAATGTTGTATTATTAATAAATTGTAAGGATATGAATGAAAAAAAAGATATTCTGATATCTCGTTTTTACCAGCATTCTTGGTGCCAAGTACTGTGATAAAGTTCCTCTTTCACTGGCGTCCAGTGGACCGCCTGGAGAGGTCCATACTGACTGTATCTTACAAAAGGAATTACCATCATAAAAAGTGCCAACCCCTTCATCTTTCTTTTGGATCCACACACTTCTTTTTTTTTTATTACACTCAATGTTGCACTGTGGCTGGTCTCTTCTTGAAAGGGAAATCAGATTAAATATATCCTTGTTTAAAAAAAAAGAATATAACGTTTTATTAACTACTTTACTGTCTAGGATATTTGCATGATGTTTATTTTTTTTACAAAGAGTGTGGACAGAGAAGTTTGTTTGTCATTTTGATGATTTGCCTTGTTCTTCATTGATTTTTATTTCATTTTGAAAAACATTTTCATTTTCTATTTTAATATCAGCTGCACTTTGTGGTACTTCAAAAAAAGTATTAAAGTATAAGAGATGAATATTGTGTAAAACTATGATTATAACAAAGAGAGTAAATATTTCCTCTTTATTTTTTTCATTTCCTAACACTGAGGCTGTCGCAAAAACTACCAGAAAGACTGATGAAAGCCGTTTTCTTTCCTTCCTCTTTTGCTCTGTTTCTCTTTATCTTTTGCAACTGTCAAGTTTGCAGTCACTGTCTCTCAATCTCACCTGAAGATAGCACTCTTTTCATTTACGGAAAAAAAAATGAAACAACTACTTTACATGAATAGTCTCAATAAGGTTTTTGTCTGTGACTGACATTGACCACATGCTTCAAAGACTGCTTGACACTTATCTTTTTCGTCTGCTCTTTCATTGTTTCACGATTCTCCCTTCTTCGAGGCGGGAGAAAGGATAAGATATATTTATGACGGTCAAAAGGTGAGAAAGCCTTGTAAACGCGTTTCACATCTTTCGCACAACTGAACAGAAAGGACGGGTCACACTCTGGACAATTCTGAAGAAAAAAACAACCCCAGTGACATTAGGACATCACTGGACAAATGGTGACAGTGATGCAATGGCGATGAGGAAATAGCTCGTCAGCTATACGGTATGATCCGTCAATGCACAGGATGCATTCTAAAAACCTGATTTAAAAAAAAAATCTTTAATGACAGACGTTACTCATACACCATATATCACAAAAGCAAGGCAAGTGGGATCAATTCCCCCATCCTTGTTATGTTCTGTATCCTGTCTGCTTAGGATAACAACACTCTGGAGCCAGACTGCCATCCCTCACACTGGACTGGAGCGAGCCGCGAGGACAAAAGAACAAAAACCAACACGTGAAACAGACTGTACATTTTATAAGTGTAAGAGAACAAACTGGAATTTGTAAATATTATGTTTGTCGTTTGGTTTGAGTGATTGGCCGGATCTTTTCTTTGTGACAACAGGTGCAAGTTTCGGTGACTTACATGATTTACATGCGTATGTTTGATTCTCCTTTATTTCCTAGATCTCAAGGGCAAATTCCAATAGGTTATGGGCACATGAATACATCTGTGAATATAAGTGAATCATTTTCAAAAAAGAAATCACAGCATGGTTGAGGTTAACATAAACGCGAAAAGGAATGCTTACGGCTCAGGGTAGCCTAGATTTTGTGGTGATAAAAATGCTCTTACTGCATATATGGCTGTCTAAAGCATAACATACTCACCTGGCACTATCCCATCAATCACGAAGGCAGCTTTTAAGTGAAATTAGTCCTTTCATTGGTTAAAAAGCCAACGAACAGCTGCAGAGAACAGATGAAGGATAGGGAAACAGGGATGTTTCAAGAAGTGAAGCAGAAAAAGGAGACAGGGTTGATGTTTCAAATGTGCTCAAAATGGACCACAAATGAAGGGATTTTACTTGTGATGCTGTTGGATTTAATTGCGAGTGTCTCACATTGTCCTGAGCATTGTCAATACAGTGTAACATGTAATTGGGAGGTTGTGAAATGCTTTGTACTCTTTTTGGTCTTATTTCAGACTCCAATCATGATGGTTGTTTTGCTACAGTTTGCAATTTTGTCTGCACATTCTGTTTATGGGATTATTGACCCAGCTGTTTGATGTGAGTTTGAGTTGCCCACGCTTCCAAAAACAGCATTACAAAGACATTTGTAGGTGTTTTTTTTGTTTTTGTTTTTGAAAACAAGCGTTTGGACAGCCAACAGATAATGGAAGCACACTCACCAAGTTTACATGTTTACACTACAGTTTTGATGTTGGCTTTAGGGTAAGGAAGAAAATATAAAAATAATAAAAAAGCATTTCAAGGGGTTGAAATATCTTCTTATTACAACATTTCATGCTGGAATGGTAGAGTGAAGGCTTGCACCTGTTTGTCTGTTTCATTTAGTCTGATTCAGTAACCTGCTTGAAGCTCAAGATTCTGCGAGAGAGCATTATGACCAGAAGGAGTTGAAAGAATTAAAGTTAATATTTCTATTTCAAATAGAGGCTATTACACACTGTATGTTGTGTATCTGAACTGGAAAACATTAAAAGACATTCTTAAACAAACGCTTTGCTATAATTTTTGTGTCACATTTGTCAGAAGTGCAATATTAAAGCTGTGGTATATTTTATTGCCACGTGGGGGCAGAAGAAGCCCACTACCAGAAGGCACTTGGAGATGTTGCTATAGCTAACCCACTAGCTTGTTTTACACTGTAAGGAGATACAAGCAACTTCAAAGTGGAAACAGATTACTGAGAACAAGTATTAGTCGTGCTAGCTAGTTGCCCGCCTAGTTGCTAGCCTTTCTGTTTGCTAACAGTTGAAAATGGAGAGCCTGAAGGACATGAATGTTCAAGAGGCTACAAAGCAATTGGTTGCTTGGGTTTGTCACTGTGAGCAATGAGATTTGTGATTTTTTTTGGGGGGGGGGGTAATTTTGTTTAAAGGACAACACCTATGTGGCTGCTCAGAGTCTATATTGCTTTAGTAGAGCGAGTAAGGCTAAACATTAGCTAGCATTCCCTGTGAAGCTATCGTATCCCCCTCAGCTCAGCTAACCCCTGATTTCATTTGCTAAATCCACACAAACCGAGTTCTGACTTTCATTCCACGAGGTCTTAAAGTTATTCAGGGGATTTACATTTCAAAATCTAGTCTAATCTGTGTTTATTCAGCTGTTGTACACACAACTCACTATGATGGCAAATATACTGCAGACTGATGCACTGGTGCCATTGGATGAAGCGTGCGTGCTAATGCACGGCTTTCCATTCATTCAAGCTCTGATGTGGAAGGAATTGAATGCTTTTTATGGCCACAGATACTTTTACTTCTGTGTTATCACCCGTGAAGAAACACTTTTGGACCACATTGCGCCTCTTTTGATGTCTCCAAGGTCATAGTTTCTACTCCAATCAATTGCTCTTCTTGTCTCCCATAATATCCGTGGCATTGTACAGATAGATCATTTAAACATGCAAACCCTGCCTGTGGTGCGAACAGTTTTGAGAGATTTTTGTGTCCAAGAATTCCTTACAGGAGAAAAGGGAAAAGACACATTTTGACCTTGCATAAGTTTACAATGCATCCATTTTATTTTACTTTTCCATGTAGCTTTTCATATCTTATACATGAAATCCTTTCTCCTGACTTAAATTATCTGCCTTGAATTATTGCCGCAATAAGAAGCAAGTCATTAGACCCTGCATTGTTTCATAATGTATGGTTGATGTGCACTGTATTAATCAAAATCATCTATGTTATAACTTTAGCAGATTCATCAGAGATTGCAAAGATGACTGATAGTCATGGTTATGTCATAGCATTTTTCTTCTGTGCTAAACCCAGTCACCTTTGCTGATAATACAGTAATACTGTATGTTTCCCTGGAAGCGGTGATCACAGGAGACACTTCCCCTCCGTCACTAGATGGCAGTGTACGACTATAATGTGCAGAAAAGGCCTGCTGCATCAAGAAATGACTGCTAACCCAAATGAACCTGCCTTCAGCAGCTCAAGGAGCATCATCCTCTTTGGAGTTTCAAGCTGAAACATCACTCACAAAGAATCACAAAGAAGATACTTTAAGCATCATATTGAACCAAAAAAAACTGTATGGTCTTATAAAGGTCTTTATGATATGATATTCATAGAGTTGACATTTTACATGTTTAATTGGATAACTGAATATTATTCTCACTGTCTTTGATTTAAATGATGGAATAGTAAGTGTGTAGGGTTTCCCAAATCAATGGTTGGTCATCTCTAAAACCTTCAAAGAACTCTGCAACACGTTATGCAACAATACAGTATGTGTTTTTTTTTATGTATTCAAAAGACTTTTATTACAAGTAGATTAACCAAAGTGTAAAGACAGTAAAACCAGATAGCCATACAATTCAAATCCAATTTCCATAACTGACCCAACATTCAAACTCACATATGCGCGGAAAGGAGAGGAAAGGAAGCGAAAACAGCTTTACATTGACATTAATTAAATCATTTATAAGAGTAAAACCAACTCTGTTTTATAATCATAACTGAGCTGCAAAATTAATTTAAATTAACATAACAGAGAGTTATGACAATAGCCATATCCGACTTTTTTTTTTTTTTTTTTAACAATGACTACCATATTGACTTAAAGGTAGGCAGCCTGACCAACATGCACACTTAAGGCTTTCAGATAGTGTGTTGGAGGTATAAAGGGAGGGGTGAGGGAGAGATGCAGTTGTCATAGAATATCTGAAGGTTCTGGTCAACATCCAAATTACTTCTCAGGAACATCTCAAGTTCCTGTACCGGCATCTCGTGCACGCTGTTGCCCTCCTTGGCGTTTTTGGCCAAGACTCCGTAGGTCGGGAAGCGGATGCGAACATCGTGCGGTGCGTTGCGGTCGTACTCTGTGCAGCAGTACGCGGACCACACGTCTTCGGGGATGGCCACGCGGTCCTGGTTGTTCCTGCGGATCATGTTGCCTCTGGTGGTCACGCCGGTCACGATGTAGGCCGTGCCGCGGCAGAAGTTGTTGAGGCGGATGCGGATCCGCTCCTCGTACTCACGCCAGGGCCCAATGTTGAACTCGCGCATCTCCGGGACCACGTTGGTCAGAGTGTAGGTGGCGGCGCGGTCATGTGGGGTGGACTGGTGCTGGTCCGGGTTCAGGTGGCCTCTCTCGTACAGGACCACGTCAGAGTAGTCATTCAGGACTGCCTGGCTGTCCTCGAACTTGTTGTGCAGGTAGCCAGTGGGGAAGGCCTGCATGTTTCCATCGCCATCGACTTCTGCCAGCTGGGGGGACACAGAGCACAGGCCTGGACATAGACACAGTTCTTTGATATGCTAGGAAACAATGCAAAGCCAGTATTATCTGTTAGGCCTATTTGCCTCTGCAGTAGACCATTTAAGTGTTTTAGCTGCTGAGAAATACTCCAGTGTGAGCTACCTGGTTAAACAATGGTTAAAATCAATGAGGATGAATTATTTTGTTTGGCATTTTTTTCAAGCAAACCTGAACAATTACTCAAAGACGAGTATCTGACCTGTGGCTCATACATCCAAGGGTAGTCCACGCGTCTGTCTCCCTCGGTTTTCTTGAAGGTATAAGCTGAGTAAACTGGAATCCGCTTTTGGGGGTCGTACAGGGTCACGTAGCGAGGTCTGTCCGCGTACCGTTGACAGATCCTCTTCAGTTGGTTGTCGGTGAACCCCCGCGGCGGTGTCCCCATATACAGGGAGTCCTTGCATCTCTC
The DNA here is from genome assembly GCF_910589615.1 of Taurulus bubalis. Classification (NCBI taxonomy): domain Eukaryota; kingdom Metazoa; phylum Chordata; class Actinopteri; order Perciformes; family Cottidae; genus Taurulus; species Taurulus bubalis. The sequence goes on along the minus strand of NC_136590.1, from coordinate 37,612,196 downwards.
GATGTGATTAAAATCATGAACAACCGTCGCCGACATCAGAGGCAAAAGACAGGCCAGCAAAGGAACAAAAGCTGAAAGTGCTAACATATTCATGGTGGAAAACGTCTCCTCGGTCTCACCTACTGCAGCGCCTGGAAGGCAATGATGGAAAACGGTTGCAGTTATGATTATGGCAAATCAGATATGTAAAGCGAAGTAAAAGACATGCCTCCATGTGGGTGGGAATGTGCAGGTCATTGCTCTGGCCTACGATTCTAAAATATTACTATATAAAAAAGTTGAATATTATTCTAAATACTCTTTTTGAAGTAAAGCTACTTTAACATACTATTGAGGTGAGGTCCATGTTTAGGCAAGTTTATGTTCTGACCTTTGAGATAGCCATTACCTTTTATTCAGTTGCAACCAAATGCTGAGGCAACAAGATATTTGTTCATTGACTGGGTGTAAACAGCACTGTTAAATGTCACAGTTTTAACCATGTCCTTATTTCCCATATTCGCCTTACTACCGCAAAAAAGGCATAACTAGCACGCCGGCTCTGAACAACTTGGGAAGGCCTGATTTGACACAAAACAAAATTTCCAAAACTACCAGCCAAAGCAACTTTGTCTAAGAGAGCTTGGGGATGACGGGACATTGCAACGGGTAATTCATGGCCGGGCTATCAACCAAATGGTAAAATGCAAAAGTGTTTAATCTGTCTCAGTGATGAACAAAAGGCCTACAGTAACCAGTGTGTTTTACAGCCACTACTACTCAACGTAAATGATGGAGATAAAGCACAAAAGTTTAACTACGACACGGCGACAAAGAGCGAACAAGTTCAAAAGCAAAAAACAAAATAAGAAAATAACCCAGAGCTCCACAGAAATTGAAGAAAGTCAGTCTGCCATGAAGTAGAATGAGCGTTTCGTAGCAAATGGTTCAATGTTCTGCCAAAATGGGTGCTTGACTTATTCTGGCAGCTCACTGTGTACAGAGCCAGTAATCCATCTGAAACTCTCTTCCTGTTTCCAAAGTTGCAGCTTGGACACATTATGCAGATTCTGTTTTTTTGTTCTATTTATCAGACACATTTATACCACGACTGTGGGTGCACATTTCTCTCTCTGTCCTGCATTGCAAGGGACACTTGCATGTTGTCTCATGCCATGTCATGTGACTCAGCGGTTTGGTGGACCACCCTGTAACAGGAGGGTCACCGATTGATCTGCTCATCAGCAGCGTGTCCTGTCAGGCTCTGAGGAGGATCATCAGCACAATCAGTGATTCCCAACCAGGGGTTGCTCTTGCCTTTAGAGGAAAGACTGTGGATTAGCCAACACTGGAGTAATAGCAAGCAAAAAGATTCAAATGAAATGTGCCGCATATCAATGGCTGGAGTGTCTGTTGCTGTGCTCTAGCGACTGGCCTCTTCTCAAGCTGGTTTTATGCAAATGGTAAGAGTTTGTCAGATTAGCTGGAGCAACAATCCTTCACTGCCCTAATAAGTCAATTTGAGTGACTGAGTGTGGTCATTCATCGAGGGACCAGCTTGCCTCTCTGATCTAATCCTGAGTTATGACAATCATAATTTATGTAGCTGGGGCTGATGATGCAGTTATGCGAACAGACATTTTTCAGCTGTCAGCATTTTTACCAATTAAAATTATAAATTCAGACCAAGTGCCGACCCAGCTCAGCTGCCCTCTGCTGCCTCGTCTTCAGCAGCATCAGAAGAGCATTTCACTGCTGTGGAGTTAAACGTTATCAGTTCTTTACAAGGAAATGTAATTACTGCTCATCATTTTTTGTTTTCTTCAAACGGCCATTTGCAGTGTGAGTCATGGGGGCAGCACTTTGGGTGGCATTTTAAGCATGTGACAGAAATCATCTTATCTCATGTAATCGTCTGTTTGGGTATTTGTTTGTTTCTTGGGGTGGATGTCAAGTAAATCTCTGTGACTGTCACCCAAAGAATGAATCCCTCTATGGTTCTGTGTCTCTGAGACAGGCTTGGAAATATGGTCAGTAATAGCATGTCAGTTAAAAGGCTGGCCTGGAAAAAGCCCATTAGACAAGTATAAATGAGCTGTTGAGAGATTTAACAACACGTTTTATTATTGATTCATTATAGTCGAGGAGGTCGCACAGTAATTGAAACCAAAACATTATAATAATATATATATATGTATATATATATATATATATATATATATATATATATATATATATATATATATATATATATATATATATATATATATATATAATCAATACAGGACGGGAATTTAAACAGTATGACAATTCAATGTGAGGTGTATATTTAATTAGTTTGTACCTATTTTGCTCTCCACAACATTTAAATGTCCCTGAAAGGTCTACTTTGTGTTCTGCACGTTCATGAACGTCATCATGCAATAATACATTGTGCCCACTTGGAGGCAGTGTAGACTTGTTTGTTGTTTGTTTCCATTCCCGCTCCATAATGAGCAAATGCACGTATGCCTATAAACGCAAATTTAAAAAAAAAAACAAGTAAGTCAACATTTGTAAGTCTGAAGAGTGTGACAAACACCAACACTGTAATTTCAATTTGTAGTCAGGCAGTTGTTAGGCTGTACTTTTGGGGTTATACAGTATTGTGTTAATCACGTTTCCTGATATGTAAATTAATGTATTTCAATTTGGAAATTCTTAGACAAATTTATGCTTCTCTGTGCTCAACGTAAATAATTATATAATTTGAGTTACAATTCGGATGAATCTTCCAATGTTAGGCTATAGTCTGTTTTTCCGTTTCCCTTCTTGACTTTTCTTTTCTCTTTGTTTTCTTCTCATGTCACTCAGTTTACCACCGGATTTCACCAAAGCCGTATTTTGTCCGAATTTTAGGTATCAGTTAAACAAATGGGTAAAACATCTGAACACATTTGTTATTTACTATTTCATTGGTGTGATATTAAACTGTTTCCAATCATGTAGCTCTTAATCAAACCTATAGTATGATATTTACACTTATTTCTGAAGGGCATAGGTGACATTGTAAAACATTTGTTGTATCATCTGTATCAAAAATGTTTTTTTGTTTTGTCAGTAACTATTGAGCCAGACCAGTCCGACCTCCAGTAGACCGCTAGGGGGCACTGTTCAGCAGCTTTTCCAGCCTGTGAAGCTTTCCCCTCTTAGTTCTGCACCAAAGTCCTCTGATTGGTCCAAATACCCACATGGGCTTGTGCATTGACCAATGGAGTTTGGGCTCATCAGTGGCTGTTGCTAAGGCACTTAAGAGAGGTAAAAAAAAAAAAAAAAACTGTGAGAGCTGCTTCCCCCATTTTATTCTCACCAGCTCTGCCTCCGTCTCTCACCGAGCACTCAGGCAGGCCCAGGCACCGACAGCTCTGCTGCTTTTCCCACTACAGAGGGAGTGAGCGCTGCTTTTAGCTTGGCGTACTAGTATCATGGACCCTCCCTCGTGAACCCGGAGCTGTAAGCTCCACCTCCCCCTGGTTATCCTGTCGCTTGACATTTGAGCTCTCTGCACGGCCGTCACCATTTCCCTCTGCTTCGCTTCTCCCTTCGTCCAGAAAGATACCTGGAGACCCAGCTCCGCCATGGGAGAAATGTCTGCCGATATGCAATGTGCATTGAGATGCTCTGACCATTTTCTCCTTTAATTAAGACACAAGATGTCCTATTTTGCGGGGATTTGCAGAAAAAACACTTGCAGTGATATTGAGAAAGAAAAAAAGAGAGTTCCAGAAGATTATTTTACAGCTGTGGAAAGACAATTAAATAGGCTGCCTCCTCTACTGTAGGCTACTGGCCATGTTCCAACTCTCACTTGATATCTCTCTCACTCGCACACAGAGAGAGAGAGGAAGAGAGCAATAAAGAGCCCCTCCATGCCTCTGTCTGCTGCCCCCCTCCTCCTCTTCCTCCCCATGCCTCCACCAGCTCGCTGCAAAATGTCACAGATTAGAGATTCTGGCCCCTCTCATTGGCTCGCGCCCTGTGATTGGCAGCTTGTCGGCCCGCCCCTCGGTCTCCGTAAATGGATCGGTGTGCACAGGGAGCCCGAGCATCAGAGAGTGGAGTGGAAACAGGACGAGGTGGAGAGGAGAGGGGGGAGAAAGAAGACTGAGGAGAGGATCGGGTGATACAAGGTGGCGAGGAGTGAAAGGGAGGAAAAGGGGAGCAGAGGGGCGTGCGGACCAAAGAGAACGAAGACACACACACACACACACACAAACAGGTAAAAGAAAAAGCCTTGCAGAGAGTAGCTTCATGTGCTATTTGCATATGTGTGAATGTAAATACCACTATTTGTACTCCATCTACCTGTGTGGAAGAGGTGTGAGCGTGCCTTTCTGTTTTCTTCTCTCTTCTCTGTGTGTGTGTGTGTGTGTGTGTGTGTGTGTGTGTGTGTGTGTGTGTGTGTGTGTGTGTGTGTGTGTGTGTGTGTGTGTGTGCATTTCTGTGTATCTAATGTGTGTGTTTTTTCTGAACGATCTCTCCTGGCAGAACATACTGCAGTGTGTGTGTCTGCAGACAGTGCTGCACATTCATGCATGAAGCTCACATGCACACACACACACACACGTGCACGCATACACATGCACACACACACATACACACACAGTGCTCACGTGCAGACAGAGAGCAAGAGCAGAAATGATGAATGTGGTGAAGGGGAACTGTTGCGGTTACACTTGCGTTGTGGTTATATTTGTGCTCCGTGGAATGTTGAACTGTTGAATATCAGCCTGTGTGTGTGTGTGTGAGTGTGAGTGAGAGAGTGAGGCGTACAGTAGTAAGAAGCTACCTAGTGTCTTGATTAATCTTCATCTTGAGTCTAAACTGTGTCACATACATATTTGGCTCCACTCGGCTCAGCCTGAAAGCTTTTTGGCTTCTGTGTTTTTCATTGAAACCCACTTGTTTACTTTTTGAACTGTAGTAGAATAAATACAGGTTGTGTGGGGTTGCTTTTTATAAGGTACAGCTTGCAACCAACGTGTGCCTCCTGCTGATTTACTGCCAGTTTAGGTAACCACCTGGACGTGCGATTCTAGGTTACCGTTACCAACACAAGCCAGCTGCCTCACACACGCACACATGTGCATCCAGTGCCTTATGTGAACCTGTTAACCTGTCTCATAGTCTTTGTTCACACACACACACACACACACAAAAGCTGTACATTTGGCATTGTTTGTAAAAGACACCCCTCTTTCGTGTTCTTGACCTTGCCTTGGTACATTCCGGTACCCCTCAGAGAGGGCTGTGCTTTATGGAGCATACACCGGGAGAAGCTGCTATTATAGCGAGGGAGAAGGGGGATAGAGCCGAGGGAAGCGGGGCTGCAGGGATGTTATTTTTAGAAATGTGATTGATATTCGCGTACGCGCTCTCTGTGATCGTGCCACTATTTCAGGGCTGAATCCAATAAAATCACACACGTGCATTCGGAGAGGGTTGTCTGTCCGGTCTATCTGTCTGCTTCTCGCTTCTGCTTCCATCTGCTCTCTCCATGTCTCTGCTTCTTGTGTTAGCTAGCCAAGGAGCCACCAGAGACAAGCCTGGTCTGCTGCAGCCCATCCTTCCTTTTATGGTATAGGATCATACCCTTACTACTTGCACACACACACAGACACACATGCACACGGAAAGTCACAGCAAGAGGTGCACATCTGCAGTGGTTCACTGCAGCTAGCAAGCAGCTCTAAATAGTGTGAGGTATGCAAGAATGTGACAGACTGAGTGCACAAATTGGAGTGGATTTGGAGAACTGTAGCAGTTCTTCTCTAAACAATATGCATATTTTCTATTCGGCCAAACAGAACAGCTGCATAATGGTTGCAGACATCTTCACAGAGAAAAGAAGAGCGAAATGTGGAAGTATACATTAAATCCTTTAAACTACCCCCCCCTTTCTCCCCATGTCAAAATCACACTCTCACTCAAACACTCCCCTCCTTGCTCGAGGCCTTGCTCCCAGCTCTGGACTAAATGATATCATCGGTTGCCAGGGATACAAGGACACAGCGTGCAGAGAAAATGGAGGGTGAGGCATAGACATACACATAGCCTGGAAGAGAAAGCAAGAGGCTGGGATATTGGGTATCAAGAGAGAAAAGGAGCCTTGTTGTAGTAACAAGTAGTAAAGATAGCAAAGGGCAGGGCCACGCCGAGGAACGACAGGAGCACAGAAAGCCTGTCAGAGGTTACTGGCCCATCCTTCCTCTCCCTTCTGCCTTCCATCTCATTCCATCCTCTTCCTTTGTCTAGAGAGGGTATGGCTTGCAACAGTGCAAATGCATGTGAACGCATGTCATGGAGGAAATGAGAGGCAACGATAGAAAGGAGGGGAATGGCAGTGATACTTGAGAGATGGAGGAGAGTCGCTTGCCCTCGATTTGAGACAATAAAACCTTCCTGTCTTGTACATCTGTGCACCAACTGACTATGGTATTTCCTCACTCCCTCTACTGTCTGTGTGTGTGTGTGTGTGTGTGTGTGTGTGTGTGTGTGTGTGTGTGTGTGTGTGTGTGTGTGTGTGTGTGTGTGTGTGTGTGTGTGTGTGTGTGTGTTTCCAGCTCGCGGAGGATGAGCATGTCTATTTAAAGGGATCCAAGTCTGCACTGGTCTGCTGTCTTACTATTTCTGACTGACGCCATCATCGGATTTGGATTTGGACCAAAGTCTGTCTCCCCTTTTTTCTCTCAGTGCTCATTGCGAGGTAAGTGTGGTGCACGTGCACAAACACATCCACTATTAGGTTAGGAATACAGTAGTTACACAGTCACAGGGGCTCTCATCAGAGACATGGAAGGATGCACGGCTATCCCTCTCTGGTTACAGAGAGATGACCGGGGTTTCCTTGGTGACAAGAGGGAGAAGGAGGCAGCAGACTGAAGGGTTCAGACGGCAGGTTTAACCAACTAGTTTCAACTACCATCACCCACCGGCACAACAAGTGGAAGAAATACATTCGTACAGCGTCGTTTGGCCACAAATATTTCACCACACAAGTCGGGAACACTGCACTGTTTGCGTTGCACATTCTTCTCTTCAACGTATCTCACTGTGAAGCAGTGGGTTCTCCCAACAGAAACTTAACCCCTTTTGCACATGACATCATTCGGCCGAGGAGCTGGATTCCAGATGTCTGGAATTAACCCTGCGCAGATGGGTTTGATATTGGAAGCACACAGCCATTGTTGTGCAGAATCAAATTTAAGCTGCTGCTGCTGACTGACAACTCCCCCTACACTGTACCGACAGCGTATCCATGTGTGCAACAGGGAGGGTCTACAGCAGATGGTGTATCTGCTGCCTGTGTAGTGTTGCTCAACTACTACCAGCAGCAGGCTGGTTCAAAAGCGCAGTGAGGTGCCTTTACTTTGTCAAAGAAACGGGACAGCTCCAACACTTGTGTCTAAAAGAATAAAATAAAAAATGTAGCCGCAACACAAACGGTGAGTCCGTTTACAAGTTGTTGGCATGAATCAAGCACACGGTGACAGTGATGTGACATTAACACAACTTGACACTCAGGGACACAAATAGGCAAGTTTTGAAAAATAAAACACAAACAAAGATCCTCAGCTTCATGGCATTTGATGAAGATCGGCTATTTCAGCATTAGCAGAGAATCGCAGAAGCTCAGGGAGCTGGTCTCTCAAAGAGCAGATTTTGGTGGAACGGGGTGATGTGAGGATTAGAGTGGATGTAACCAGACGTGGTGTGTCTACTGCACGGCTGTATGTAGCAACTAACGGCACACAGCGCATGGAATAAATGCATCTAGTCTTAATTCACCGCATGTAAGCCGTGTAACATTTTCTGTACACAAACTGCCTTTTGTGTCCTCTCTCTACTCTAAGAATAAATCTAAATGCAGTTGACTTTAAAAAGCCTAAAGCCTCAGTGGGAAGAACTGTCTAGTTTTAGTTGCTCTAGCAACTGGTAGGAAATGAACTCCCGACGAGGTTGCTTACTTGGCTCATTCAGCACTCGCAGAAAGGTTACTCCACATCTGCAAACCACAGGCAAACCTGTGTGGAACAAACTTGTAAAATGCACCACAAGAGGGAGGGTTAAAATGCTGCACAGCATTTGCCGTCATGGTATATATAAATAGCTGTGGGAAATGAATGCATATAGAGGTGCAACCCATCAGCCATACAGTACAGCTCTCTTCAACGACACAAATGTAAATATGCAGATTAGGAAATTGGGACAAAACTTGAAATTAGGTTGAGACACAACCAGCCAAGCATCTGACCTGGTGCGCTGATTCAATACTCAGCAAGACAACGTACTTCGGTAAGTTGGTGACATTGAAGCATATGAAAGAAATACGCGTCTTTCATCATGTGTTGATGAACCGTGGGTGCTCAGGGACTCGGGGCATTTACTGTAAGCTGGGAAAAATACTCCAGCAGCCCAGCTTGTTTTCTTTTGCTCTGCTTTGCTCTTAAAGTGAGGTTGCCATGGCCCTTCTTTTTCGTGCCATGTTTGTTTTTTCCTCTCTCTCATTGGATGGCCACTGGCTGTGGTGGCTGCTGGGTAGCAGTGATTAGAGAGAGGCTGAATGCACAATGCAGCTCTGGCTGACTGATGATATGAGAGCTGAACAGATACAGTGCAGTAGAAAATAGAGCATGACGAAATCAAATATACCAGAGATGCACAAGCTGACACTATGCCCCCACGATGTAAATCACAGACCCACAAGGATACACTAGAACAAAAGCAATGATAGTGCTGACATCGATGTTTCTCTCTCTCTTTTGGGGTAAAGTGGAGGGCCTCCCAAACACAGACCAAGACTGGTAAGATTTGTTTCTGTCTCAGTACTTTGTTTATTTGTGTTTGTGTCTGTGCATGGCTTTTTAATATGCAAACAAGTACTTTGTGCACCACTTTAACATTTTGTGGTATCACAGTGTTAAAGCCCCTCTATGAACCCATAGATTACCATCAACTGTATTGTTAGTGAACACAGCAGTTAAAGGGTTTTGCATCAAACCCCGAATGTCGTTGCATAAGCTGCGATCTGATTGGTTGAAATTGTTGCTCAATAAACATTATCTGTGTTTCAGGCTGCATGTATCACCCCGCAGAGCTGTACTCTGGCCGTAACGCATGGGACTCCTATCCAGCTGGAGGACCAAACAGAGGACAATGGGCTCCTGTAAACATTCGTCCCTGGAGCCACACAGAAAGGTCAGCAGCACCATCACAATAAGTGCTTATGCAATGTCACCTTTTTACAGGACAGTAGTCCATTCGCAGGTTAACACACATCATATTGCATGCTGTGGATATACTGTAGGTTCTTATGTATATACTGTACTGCATGGTTTTTACTTATGGACTTGACTTTCTCATGGATTATAATCTTTAGTCGTGAACATCAACCGAGACTTCTAATTAGACGACAGTAAGAGTCACAGGAGTCAAAGGTTGTTGGCTGTAGCGGTTAAGACACCAGATACTATATGAATGCCCTTAACACCGAGATGAAAAAATTAATAAACATCCAAAGCCTTCCCGAAGATAATTTAAAATCATTCGGAGTGGATAGTGGCACAACTTGAGACTTGAACTCTCCCAACAAAGGTCAGTCCAGCAGGTGGGCCTCCAGCTTTTGTTGTCTGGGTTGATTCACGATAAGCACCACTTTACGGGACTGACTGATTAACTGAAGCTGTGATGAGTATATTCATGAAACAAAAATTTTACTTCAGCTGCAGCTGTAAGCAGGAGCCCATCTGCAGTTTAAATAAGCAAGACCCCTGTGAATGAAACTATAACTTCTTCAGCTGCAGCTGTGGGAAGCCTCAGTCTAGCTTTTCAGCTGCAGCGGTTGAGCGGGACTGAATGAATATGATTATCTGTAGCTGACAGGTTTTGAATTTGGCAATAGTAGCAATTGTGTCTCTAAATAAACTTGCGTGACATAAACGCAGCACTATAAACAATAACTGACATTTAAAAAAACAAAATTAAATCCAAGATCAACCAGGTGATCCGTCAACCAGAAGTCCTTTTCTAGCAAGCTATGCAAAATGAACTCCATATTCAGAGAGGTCTCATTGCTACAAAAGTGCAAGATTAGCAATCGACCAGGAACAACTTGATTTAGATATTCAAAGAAAAAGCAGCTATACAAAGCTCTCACTTGAAAAAAGAAACTGATGGCTGATTAACCTAGTTCAGGGGTCAGCAACCTTTTCTATCCAAAGAGCCATTTTGCCATTTTTTTCCATAAAAAAAAAGTGTCTGGAGCCGCAAAAGCTATTTGATATCAAAGCTTATGAAGTTGCATATATAGTTATATTATATGTAAAACAAACTATAGTTTGTTGTATTTATGAAATTATAGAACAAGAATAAAGACAATTGTTGACATTGTATTGCTATTTTACCTGTTTCTAACTATCAAACTATGAAGAGGAGAAAAAAAATAGTCATGTGTCGGCTACATTGAGGTCCATTAAATACACAACTAAGCAGACCTTGAGTCCTATCTATATATGTGGCTTATGTGGTAGAGTGTTCTTCCTGTAATCACAAGGTAGCAGGTTTGATACCTGTCATCCTCACGTGAGGTTTACATTTTAAAATGCATATATTTTGCTACGTTTACACTGAACCTCCGCACTACAGACTTTTAGAGCACCGCAAACGGAGGAGGATGGATCCGTTTTTACGAGCGGACGCCTCAGTGTCTCATGAGCTGACGCAGAACCAGCAGCAGGAGTGGAGTTTGGAGACTTGATCCACTTCCTGAAAGTATATTTACTTTGCTCAGTTTGCTGCAGCAGTTGATAAATCGCTCTTCTGCAGCTTGATACTTTTCATCAGATGCTGTGTGCTTGTTCTGGAAGAGTCTTTCAACAATAAATGTGTTGTTGTTTGCTAACTCCTCGCCACATATCAAGCATACAGGTCAGCAGCATCGTTGGCAGTGAAAGCTAATTAATACGTCCACGCAGAATTAAACTACCTTTCTCTGTTGATAGTTTAGCGAGGGCGGAGCTCTGTGAATCACTAGTAGCACCTGCAGGGGAAGATGCTTGACAGCAACGTGACAGGATGTGATGCACATTTTAGTTAAAGAAATATTTAAACATTTATTTTTATTTTCAGTGACCCAATATCACCTCAAACGCCAAGATAAGAGGAGTTCCCTTTGAAAGATTTTTCCACTTTTTTGTCAAAGCCTCAGGGAGCCGCAACAGGCGGGCTAAAGAGCTGCATGCGGCTCCGGAGCCGCAGGTTGCCGACCCCTGACGTAGTTCAACCTGACTTGTAGCCAATAGCAAAAGGTTTATAGACACTACTATGGCTTTTTTAAATATTGCGTTATGGGCTGTATATTTTGAACTCTACATCATTATCTGTACATTTTTATTATTATTTATTTTGTCACTACAGGTGCCATGGAGGGCGCAATCAATCACATAATCCATCATCAAGTCGTCTTTATAATAGGTGAGTCGGGGCAAACGCTCCAATAAGTCCTGTCATGCAATTCTACTGAAAGCACTTGGAAAGTCAGCTTCACTTGTACTTGCTCCTCGAGCAGCAAAACAGTACAATACTTGATTTGTCTTGTGATACTTGTTGCTTAGTGCAGTTGGTCTTTTGCTCAGGGGGGAGAGGACAGTCAACCATGTCCAGGACAAGGTGGTCTTAAAGGGGCACCGACAGCCGCTTCGTCTCTGGGAGGGAAAGGAGCAGTCGTTTGAGGCCCAGAACTGGCATCACAACTCCACACGCTCATTCCACAACCGAGGTGGCACCAACATCGGTTATCTGACGGGACCAGGAGAGCGCTACGCAAACTGGGACAGCAACGCCAGCAACTCTGTGGTGAGACCTGCAGTTCCAAGACAACATTACTTTCAAAAGAGTTCACATTATTATTATTATTATTATTATTATTATTATTATTATTATTATAGGAGCTAGAAGTGTGTCATCATTTGATTATGTCCCCTTTTCTCTTGCCGACTGTTAGCACGGGGGTCCTCGCCAGCATCGCAACAACAGAGAACTCCAGTCCCCACCACAGAGATGGCCCCCCTCAGACTGCAGCAGGAGCTTTCCTGGCAGAATTATAAACGACAGACCAGGACCATGGAAACGGCCAGCCCTCCACCAGCGGCGAGACCAGCTGCACCAGCACAGTCCTCCTCCACAGCACCCTCTGTCCCTTCGGGACGAATGTCCGGCCAAGAGGAGAAGGGACTCTGACCCTGATCAGGTGGAGTTTGTTAGCTTCGATTCCTTTTGTTAAATATAGCCTATTTATTTGTACACAGGCTTTTATTTATGTGCAACAGCACCACCCGTTGGTTCCATCTGGTATGACAGGTTACTTAAAAATATAATAATAATAATAATAATAATAATAATGATCTGACAGGTTACTTATGCTTCTCTGTTTAGTCATCACATCCTGGATCAAGGCATTTGTCTTCACTTGCCGCATCGCCACCTCGCCACCACCGCTGCAACCAGGACGACTGGAAGCCTCCTAATGAAAGGGCGGGTCATTGCAACCAATATGACCACAGGACCTCAACAACACAGCAACAGGTAAGCTGGTAGAGTCCGTAAATGATTATAAAAAGATTAAACTGAACAAACAATAGTCTGTGATATATATATTTTTAATTCTCAGCTTTTGAATTTGCAGGAAACCTCCAAACTGCGCACTGGAGGACACCTAGCGGCTCTGAGCCAGAGCTGTCGCAGCAAACCACCACACCACGGAAGCAATGGGAAGGTCGACCGGAGAATCTCGTCATCACCAGCAGACCACACCCGTGTGCCTTACAGCCAAAACCATCACAACTACTATCAACGGCACACCGGCCACCCCAGAGCCCTACCGCACAACATGCCGCTGCACCCTTCTGAGGACAAGGACTCACGGAGCCATCACCACAAACAAAGCACAGTGAGAGATGAACATTTAAATATCATGAACACACAAAAGTTGGTATCGATAGATAAATAGGTCAAGTGTGTTTTTATGTGTCCAGAGGTAGTAAAGTAGATTTGACAACTCGCAATACCTTTTCAGTTTGTGCCATTTCACCAGGCAAGTTGATATTAATAATATCATTAACCTCTTCTACCTCCACCATCCCTACCATAGACCCATTTCTGTCTGTTAGGAGGGAAAGGGATCTCTCGGGGGAGATGGCAGGTCAACAGTATGTGCCACATAGAGGTGGTGTCCAACATCGGAAAGCTGGGACGCCGCTCAGCACTTGGTGTCAAGTTGTCTTGACATAAATCCATAAAGAACATTGTGTTTGTCATACCTTGTCATACATTGCATTAATACTTTGGGTTGATACCATTTGTTACACATATTTGGTGCTAAATGTAACCATTTTTACCACTCAAATTCATGAAAATGGTTAAAGAATCCCTACAACATACCGAAACCAAACCTTGAGGAACACTATATAAATAATCCAGACAGTGAGGTCAGCTTTCAAATCATGGTCTCAATACAATGATATTGTTATGATGGGGACTTACATCGTCACACATGATTACAATGTGTGCAATTCCCCAACTGTTTAGTAACCCTAGTATGTAGAAATATCTTAAGATTCAGTATACCATTTTTCGAAAAAGTAAAAATGATACATTTACACTGCATGAAAAAAAACGCATGTTTTTTTCTGGATTCTATGTCATTGAGTGTCCTATCCCTGAAGTGTCTAAACAAATGTAATTCTCTGCAGGAACCTCAGCGCACTCATCAAAGGGACAATTCAAGGGATCCAGCCTTCTCCAAGTCTTCTGGTGCAGACTCTCTTCCCTATTCGTCCCTCCTCTGCAGCAACGATGGAGGTTCTTCTGCCAGCAGTCCACATGCTTCTTCCAGTCCCTCTTCGTACACCGGGGCCAGTGGCAGAAAAGATCCATCAATCATTCATCAGTTTATCCCTGGCCTCAGTGGACAGCAGAAACTCCAGGGAAGCCCTAATTACACCCTGAGACCTAGCCTGACATCTACCCCGTCTCTCACATCTCACACTGGTCCAAATTCCTGGTTTTCGGATGTAAAATATAGAAAGACCTTGCAGCCGCTCTGCTCACGACAGTCCGCCCACGGCAGATCAAGAGCACTCAAGCCGGAAAAAGAGTTGGAAGAACATAAAAAAACAGAGAGGCTGATGAAAAAGGAGAGGAAGGGTGAAGTTCAAAAGACAAACAGAAAGGGTGAAGAGAGGAAGAGGCATAAGAAAAAAGAGGAAAAAAGGTTGGCCGAGAGAAAAAGGAAGAGGGATAAAGCAGCAAGGAGGGAAAGAAAGTTAGGCTTGAAAACTAAGGTCACAGAAAACGAAACATTTGCCTCCATCTCTGCTCCCAAATCTTCAGGAGATGCCAAAATAAGTCAAATGGAGACTTCCATTCTGTCCCCAGAAAATCAAGGCCAGCTACCACCTAAACACAAGCACAGGGAGAGGAGGGAACGAGGAGAGAGGACACACAGGACATCAACAAACACTCCTCGTCCCAGCTGCACCTCCCCGCAGCCATCCTCAAAATGCGAAAATCACAAAATGCCCAAGAGGAACAGAGTTCCCCCAAAACGCCCCGTCAAGGAGCAACTAAAACGGTCTCTTCCCAGGAAAACATGCCCGAGACAGACCAGCAAGAGGCCCACCGCCGCCTCATCCCGATCAGAAACGCGACCAAAAGCAAAGCTCGATGACACGCTCCCCTCCCTTTTATTTAAAGCCTTAGCACCTCTCCACACGGCATGTTCTGTCAGCTTAGAGCGGCCCATCCATGGCCAAGAAGGCAGGCAGGGAGGGGCTCTTAACGCTCCGGACCTTCAGCCTGTGGGAAATGTGAGGGAAACAGGAGACAACCTTTCCAATACTCCCCCAGTTCTCAGCTGGCAGGGCTCTCCAGTATCAACTCTGGGAGAAGATGAAGAGGAGCTAGAGAAGGGAGTGTTGAGGAGACCTGTCCTCCAGCCCAGCCCCACCCAGTGCCTCTCTCCTCCTCCTGTTGACAGTGAGAGCAATGATGGTATGAATAAGGAGCCCTGTGAAAGCACACCAGCTGATTATTCAAACGATGGCATGTCTGAACTCGGTGATCTGCCTTGTGCAACGGAACAAGTCGCTGATGGAGACAAGGAAGAAGAGGTGGACGGCAGCAAGGAAACCTCTGTCTCTCTTCTCCGTGAGCTTCGCCACCACAAAACAGGTTTGGACGACGTCTTCAAGAGCCTGGCCACCTTTCTCGGAGGCCAGCGGGTCACATGTCGAGGCGGTCCTTTCGGGGGGCCTCCTGCGGGCTCCACGAGAGGAGTGAAGTACTCCTCTTCTCTTGAATTGGGGCCAGAGATTCATGAGCACCAGGATTTCTCCCCACAATCCGACCTTACAGAGTCCTCCAAATCCAGTAATCAGTCACCAACTCACTCTACCTCCATATTTTTGAAAACCAACAGCCCGACACGTCTGAGGGAGCCTCTTGCGGACGCCCCGGTGCAGGAGAAGCAGGAGGAAATCAAGACCGACGTAAAAGAGAGCAAAGAGGGTAAGGATATGGAGATCCTTTCTGAGAGGAACGAGTCCTCTCTTTTGGATGGGTCCCTGAGTGCAAAGCTGAGACTTACACACACCGCTTCTTTCACCAGCCTCATTACTCTCTCTACCAAGGAAGAGAGAGGACACGGTGAAGAGACGGAACACTTGGGTACAGACAGGAAGAGGAAACAAAAGGTTAATGATGGGGAGAGCGAAGGAGAGATTAAGATTAAGATAAAGACGGAAGAAAGCAGCGTCATCTGTTCTAAAAACAAAGCAAATGAAAAAAGGGATTTGGAAGATAAAGACGTTTCGTCCTCGGTGCTCGTCATCTCCAGAAAGTCACCCAAACCTCTTAAAGATGGTAAGAAGGGCCAGACTCTTCAGGAAAACCAAACCCCACATGACAACCACATCCAGAAAGAAAAAGTGGACACTGGGTACACCGATGTAAAGATCATAACTGAGAAGAAGGAAGAGTTTGAAACTAAGATATCCTCAGCAGCCGGAAAAAACAAGACCAAGACCATAAACCCAGCATCAACTTTAACAATCAATCCATCCAAAATATGTGTGACCACACCAGCAAGCAAGCCGCTCTGCTCAGCAGCTCCAGTTGACCCCATGAAACTGAAAGCATTGTCCATGGGCTTGTCTAAGGAGCTAAAGATCCTCTTGATTAAGGTGGAGAGCGCTGGAAGACAAACATTCAACATATCGGAGGTGGTGGAGCAAAGAATCCCGCTCTCCAAGATCAGCATTGAAAACACGGGTGCTGAAGTGGTCAGAGCTTGCAAGTGAGTGCTGAGACAAAGATGCTCCTAATTTTGGCATCTCTTTTATTTATATATATGTTTTACATCCAAGTTGTTACTCTTGATGAATTTAGTCTTTTATTGTCATTTTTTTCCAGGGGGACGAAGGTGAAGGGGAAGTTCAAGGAGTCTTTCCTGCTTCCCGCCTTCTCTGTAAAACCTAATATTGCCACCAAGATCCCCATTCCTCGAGAAAAGCTTAACCCTCCTACGCCGAGCATCTATGTGAGTCCACGCAGATTAGCATTCTCAATGTGATCCAGCTCAACAAGTGGCATCATCACGTATTGAATCCTAACAACATGTTTTAGCCATGCTAGAGGCATGGTTCTATGGACGGCAACGTCAGCCTCTACTGTAGGTTGGTCGCTCGGTCAGTTGGTGTGCCACTTCGCTCCACACTGAAATATCGTGATCACTTTCTGATGGATTGGCATGCGATTTTGTACAGACATTCACGTTTCCAGCAGGATGAATCGCAAAGCCGTCGGTGATCCCTTTACTTTTTATCTACCGCAAGAAAATGTATTATTCTAACACTTTATGACAAAATATTCCCATCAGCCTCTGCTGTACTTTGTGTTTAGTGCCTAATTAGCAAATGTTAGCATGCTGACGCGCTAAACTCCCATGTTCTACATAACAAAACACAACATCAGCATCCTAGCATTGTCATCGTTAGCATGTTAGCATGCTGATGTAAGCATTTAGCTCAAAGCACTCTGCCTACCGAGGGACTGCCCATTGTTTCGACGGCCCGATTAGTCTGAAACCCCAATAGGCTGAAAAATGTCCCATTGGACCGTAAGCCCATTTCAGTCGGGAGCGACAAGTAAATGAAGAAAAGATTTTTTTATTTTTTATAAACAGATAATGTGTGTCGAGAAAGTCTTGACAGAGTCCTTGGCGCTTAGACTCGACAGGGAGATTTGTAACCGAGGGTCGTCTGCCTTCAACAGCAGTGAGGTACAAACGCTGTTGGTGGCGGCTGATGAGTCTGCTAAGATTGGTAGACTGAGGAGGCGGATGAATCTGATGAATATGTGAGGACTGGGCAGAGGAGGTGCGCGATGATGTCCCAAACTAGAAACTGCAAGGACATTAGGAGTGAGCATGCATGAGAGGAGTGTATGGCAGAAAGGATGGGCCACCCTAAATACAGCCTCAGTGAGCCCCTAGCATAGCATGGCTATCGACCCTCGGGGCTTGTTCTCATATGAACTAAGAAATGAGTAAATCACCGCCATAAATCTTTGAATTATGTCTTGGATTGTTTTCTCGATAGCAGCAGAGAGAGCTGCCTTTTCATACCTTGTTTCAAGACATCTACACGTTACCAACCTACTGTCAGTATTTTTCCATTTGTTTTCAAAACAAATAAATAAATTCTGTGTCCGTGTTCAAATGTTCATAATTATTTTGTGTTTCTTCCGCAGTTGGAGAGCAAGAGGGACGCCTTCTCTCCGGTTCTGCTTCAGTTCTGCACTGATCCCAAAAATGCGGTGACTGTCATCAGAGGCCTTGCCGGCTCCCTCCGCCTTAGTAAGTTTATCCACCGCACTCATCTCAGCTAATTTACCCCACTCCAGCTACTCGCTTTATGAAATTCCATTTAATTTAGTTTTTGGTGATTAGTAACACATTGGCCATGATTAGGGCCCTTTGTTCATTGTTTTATGAGAATTGTGATGCGGGGAAAGGGAAGGAGGTGTTGATTATTCAGATATAAATGTTGTATATCATAAAACCGGGGACTATTTTAGATGCGGCTGATATTTTGCACATGACATTCGAGATATTTGAGAAATGTTATACAACTGTACAGTTCCACATTCTCTGAGTCACAATTGTGTCTTCATGATCCATTATTGAATGCAGACCATGTATGCTCAACCATGACGGGATGGCTGTGCTTTGATAGAGGAATGTTAATTTGAATGTGTTTGCATATGGTCGCTTATTTTTATAATCGTCCAGTATAGATGCTGTAAGCTGATTTTTATTTCAGGGTTTACACCGTTTTCTATCTCATACTTTGTTGTATAAAATATTTTAAGCTTAATTTAATTAATGCAACAGAACTAGGGAAACAACCCCATGACTTGAGAAATATATACGATTTTATATATCATCAAAAGGCAAGAAATTCTGATTTATCTGATAATTATCTCTGTTCTCTGCTTTCCTTTCCCTATTTAAGACCTTGGTCTGTTCTCCACCAAATCTTTGGTCGAGGCCAATGCGGAGCATTCAGTGGAAGTGAGGACTCAGGTCCAGCAGCCCGCTGATGAGAACTGGGATTCAAGTGGTTCTGCACAGGCGTGGCCCTGCGAAAGCAGCCGTTCACACACCACCATTGATAAATATGCTCAGTACCAGGCCTCGAGCTTCCAGGAGAGCCTGCAGGTAGACATTTTCCCTCATGGCCAACACATGCACACAGATGTTTTAATATGTAAGTGGATATGGTAGAATAAAAGGCATAGTTAATTGATTTATACTAAAAGCTACCAAATCAGAAATCAGAAATGCTCCATTGGGCCTCATTCAGGAACCTTGTGTACAGACTGATTTATCCTTAAGTGGCAATGATGGAGTTACGAGAGAGTCTGTGGCATTCACCAATTTCCTAGTACTTAAAGTTTTCTTCTAGATATGAGTGGTCCATGCTTGTCGTCCGAGCCATGAACAGATAGTCTGTCTATCTTCACAGGACAAAAACAAATCATAAACAATTAGGAGTTTGAATATGATGCAAAAATCAATAGTCAATAGTGATTTCATTTTAATTTGCATATTCGGCACGTTTGTCACTACCTGAGAGTCTCTTTCCAGTATCATCTTCTGTTGCACCAACAGTTAAACATCACCGACTTTACTATTATCTTGTCTAATATACTGTATATAAATCCCCCTTAGCCATCTCTCATATTGTTTTTTCTGAGTTTTTTTTTTTTTGTGCTGAATATGCTAACGATCACAAACGCTCATCTCCGTGTGAACTGGCATCAATCATCGGAACAACTGAAACTAATTATTTCAGTTTAAGTTTACAGTATGTTGGTCCAACTGGGAGCATTCAACCTCACAGCTTCTAAATAAGAATACAAAAATGTTCTTGCGTGAGGATTATTTAGATAAATAACAAGCGTGCTGAAAGTCTTTCTTTAAATCACCTCTTGTGTGTAACGCCTCTTGAGCTTTCAGTAAGTTGTTCTGATCATAGTATAGTGTTATTAAAAAGTAATGAAGTGTAGCCCTGTTTACACTTGCCAATGGGGAAACACGGGAGAGTGTTGCGTTGCACACTAATTTCACTTTTTTTTTTTTTCTTAATCGTCACCAGTTACAGTTGTAATGTGACATCCACACATAATGTAGCTAAACAATTATGTATTTGTATATCCTCTTTGTCCAGGACGAAGCTCAAAACAATGCATCCTCTGTCGGCCAACCTGTCAGCTAAGCTCATGTAGATGTGTTACAGGAGGAGAAGGAGAGCGAGAATGAAGAGGAAGGAGAGGAGGCCGATTCTTCAGATACAACAGCTGCTACAAAAGCTGCTCTGACATTTACCAACATTAAAGCCAATTCTGCTACCTTCTTCAGCAAAGCCCAACCTGTTAACTCCAACAGCACAACCAGGTTAGCACAAAACAATGTTCCGGCTGTACAACAAATTCCAGCTTTACTGAGTTAACAATACACAATTCGGGCTTTGTTCTGTTCCCCAGCTCAGATCAGAAAACCGCTGGAAAGATCATCAAATTTGGGACAAATATTGATCTCTCTGACCCTAAAAGGTGAGGTTATGTCATTAAACTCTGCCCGCTCAAACTGACCTCACTCAGGGTCCTTTGTTGTCTCACATTATCCATCATATGTTTTTCATAAGGTGGAAGCCTCAGCTGCAGGAGCTGCTGAAGCTTCCGGCGTTCATGCGCGTGGAATCCAGCAACAACATGCTCAGTCACGTGGGTCACACCATCCTGGGCATGAACACCGTCCAGCTCTACATGAAGGTGCCAGGCAGCCGCACGCCAGGTCAGTGTGTATCTGACACCACAATCAGGAGCTAGTAAACCGCTGATTGATGTTTTCAGATTAAGGGAATTCACTTTTTGCGCTTTTCATTAGGTCATCAAGAGAACAACAACTTCTGCTCTGTCAACATCAATATCGGGCCCGGTGACTGCGAGTGGTTCGCTGTTCATGAGCACTACTGGGACGACATTAACAAGTTCTGTGAGAAGTGAGTGAAGAGGCTGGTAAAGAACCCATATAGCGACAAGAAAGGTGCATTCAGTCGAGAGCAGGAGTGTCTGCAACGTACACTGCTGTAATGTTTGACCGAATGAATACAACTCACGGTTTGTGTCTTTTAGCATGCAGACATAGATGAGCACCCAGAATATGATGCAGTTTGGTGCAGCAGAATGCAAGATTAGCCGTGTACAGACACAGAGATGTACACCAGCCCACGCACGACCTATCTCATTATCTCCTGGTGGAGACAATAATTAGCTATAGTATCTGTGCATGCTAAATTGCATTGTTGCACATTGTTTCCCTCAGGCATGGTGTGGACTACCTAACAGGGTCCTGGTGGCCAGTCCTGGAAGACCTCTATAGCTCCAACATTCCTGTGTACCGCTTCATCCAGAGGCCTGGAGACCTGGTGTGGATCAATGCGGGGACTGTGCACTGGGTCCAGGCGGTGGGCTGGTGCAACAACATCGCCTGGAATGTGGGACCACTCAACTGTAAGTTACAGCAAGGACCACAACATAGGGGAGGAAACCGCAGCTCAAAGCTTGATATGCAGGTGTTTCTCTTTGTGTCAAATTACAGCTTAAATATGCTGTTGAATATGCTGCCTATTTTCAGACTCACCACTGTTTTGTGTTGTTTTTTTCGCCCTCCCAGCGTACCAATATCAACTGGCCCTGGAGCGCTACGAGTGGAACGAGGTGAAGAAGGTGAAGTCGATCGTTCCCATGATCCACGTTTCCTGGAATGTGGCACGCACCATCAAGATCACCGACCAGGAAACCTACAAGATGATCAAGTAAGATGCGTCTTTGTCCGCCTCTGAGTGTATGTGTGTGTGTGTGAGTGTTCACCTCTTTCCCTCTGCCCTCCTTCCCCTGCCTCAGACACTGCCTGATGCAGTCCATCAAGCACATCCAGATTCTGAGAGAGCAGCTGGTGGCTGCGGGGAAGAAGATCTCCTACCAGAGTCGCGTGAAGGACGAGCCACCCTACTACTGCAACGAGTGTGATGTGAGCGCCTCCCTTCCCTTGGCCTCGCTGTCCGTCTGCACAGGAAATTGTACGTTTGTGTGCGTTACAGCCGCGTGATATAAACTGTGTCTATGCAGGTGGAGGTGTTCGATCTCTTGCTGGTGACCAGCGAGAACAGCACTAAGAAGAGCTACGTGGTGCACTGTGAGGACTGTGCCCGAGCTAAGAGCCCATCGCTGGCGGGAGTCGTGGTGCTGGAACAGTATCGGATGGAGGAGCTGACGAGAAGCTACGACACCTTCACGCTGGTCAGTCTCCCTTTCTAAGCACTAAGCGTAAAGCCAGAGTACCTTAGAGAACATCTGAGGGCAGACGAGGTGCAAACAGGACTCCATATTGTTTCGGTTTTTCAATGTTTTAGTCCATTAGAATTGTAATTGACTTAACATTACTCTTGACCCTTTTCCAAAGTAAACCATCGGATTCAAGATTGATTTCCTTTCTTCGCGTCACAGATTGGTTCAGTTCATGTCAATGCAATATGAATATCAGCTTGAGGCTTACTTGCAATTGGTAATCCATTACAGTGAAATAAGTTATTAATTGTGCATGTTAGATATTTGTTGATGCATTGTTTCTAATTCATAATTGGCACCTAAATGTCCCCAAATCACACCTTAAACTGCATGCACACGCACACACACTCACAGCTTTTTCAAGTGGTCAGCTGAGCTCTCCATCTTTTTCTCCCCCTTTCAGGCTCCAGCACCCTTTTCAAAGTGAGGACTCCTTCGTGGTGTCTTTCAGCCATAACCAAAACTCTAATGGCAGCACAAATGTTGTCTCCAAGGCAATCTATTCCTGCAAACACTCTTTGGATCAGCCAATCACGTTTACTCAGTATTGTTTACACCACACAATAAGGTATGGATACTCAGCCAATCCAACTATAGCTCACTGTCTTCCCCATACCAGCTGCTGATTGGACGTGTGTTTTGAAATAGAATGACTAGACTGGTACTTTTCATGAAAAGCATTTCAGATATGTACAAAAACAATGTGAGCACTGTTAGCACTGAAAATCAGGTTAAATGTTCAACGGACACTGCTGTGATTCAAAAGCGTCAAGTAGCCAGTTCTGTGTTTAAATTCAGGTACTTTTATGCAAATTCCGTATAACTTTTTTATACCAATCTAGTTATTCTATATGTCCATGAATTTGCTGTGATTCTGTTGTACCAGCAGGGGAATCGCTTCACAGGAGAAGTAGCTGATTGTCACATTTGGCATCGTATTGGTTCCTCTTGGTTTTTCTTTGGTATTCAGGTAACCTCTGATATTTGTAATTCCTGTCTGTATACCCTTTGAGGTGCTATTCCAATCTAATTTATTCCCGTTAGATACTTACAGTTTTACCAGCCTATTATAGTACACCACATTGGCCTTGCAAACTGTATTTATAATAGAGGTAATTAGAGGATTAAAAAAAAAACAAATAATGATTTATGTACATATTTAAAAAGAAAAGGTTTTGAAAAGTCAGTTTCTCTAAAATACGGGTTTACTAGAGGACTAATATGGTTTCATTCTTAGTTGGAAATCAAATATGTATATGGGGGGAAAGGTTTTTTCCCCCAGATAAATCGTTGCGTTAGTGTGGTTCTTATGATACGCCCGGAAAACGGGCAGTGTCGTTTTTTTTATTATTGGAATGGGAAAACAATCCCAGTTTTTTACCTCCTTTTGTTGCTATGTTTTTGTTTCTAGATGACAGAGAAAATAAGTAATTGTAAATTGTGAATGAATTTATGAGATACACAATGGTGTGCATAGAGGGGCGGTGGTAATATGTCCAAAGAGACACACAATCATGATCTTAAAATGCAAAAGCCAATGAGGCCAAATAGATGACCAGACTGAATGGCACCTCCTCAGTGTTCTTCATTTTGCCCCAAACAGCCGTCCTGATGAGGCTCCATGCACTGCCAGGGGGTTTCATATTCTGCATTTCCTCTTGAACATGTTGAAAAGCACATGAATTGAGATGTCGTGAGAAAGACCCGGTCATTGTGTTTTATTGTCCCCTCCCAACATTTTGACAGCTCTTTAAAATAAAAGGTCTAATTTTGTTGGCACTGCATTGTCTAGCTTTAGGCTTTAAATATGATATGTTATAATGCAAAGGTGAGGTGCTACTAAAAGCTTTGCTTCCACTGGACTGTACTCGCATACACATTTTTGGTGGCCCAAGTTTGACTCATTTCATTTGAATAGAGGTTCATCATTACTACTAAAAACACTATGAAAACCATGTGGCAGCTTTCACATTTGAGCCCTGCCTTCATTAGTCTGTGCACACCATTTACTGTACATATGTAACTGTTTTCAGGATCACTAGAAGATTTATGTAGTTTTGCTCTCAATCAAAAATTGAATTTGTATATGGTCAAATATGTCCACCTCAGTCATTTGTTTTTGTTGGTGCTCTATTATATTACGCCCGACAAATATCCTGTTTCACTCTAGTTTAAATTACTGCAATGGGAATTTCTTCCCACTTTTATACCTCTTTTTGTTGTCAGTTTCTGTATTTTGGATTACAGAGAAAATAGAAAATTGTAAATTGTGACTTTATTTATACTGTACATTGTGGTTTTCTTACATATTTATTGCATATCAAAGGTTACTTCACTTGATAAGGGGCTACAAGGTATTTAAAAAATGTAGTATGGTCATAATGTGTGGATAGGGGAAGTGCAATCAGGAGGCAGTGTAATTTTCATGGTGCTAGACCCCTCCTTGCCTCGATGCCCCCTCATTAAACAGCATTCATACGTCAGTGGTGCAACTCAAAACAACCTGTTGGTGCTTAGAACCATTTCAACACAGTTTGGTGGGAAAAGAAATGGAACGATGTCTTTGTACTGTATCGAGCCGATAAATACAAAATCTTTTTAAAATGTTTTGTCCATTTTATGAAATTCATATTCAATTCTTGTGAGGCAGTCATGGTTTTATGATGAGCATTCGTAGTAGTTGTAATTCTTGACACTTTTGCAAAGACTTTTAGGAATGTGACTTTCAATGATGTTGAGGTTTCGTTTTTTTGTGTCTTCTCCTCATTATTAGTATTATTTGAAGGGTGTAATAATGCTCTTTTTCCTCTTGACTTGTTTGATTTATGCTGCACTTATTGTTTAAAAAAAAAAATGACGAAGAAGAAAACCTGAGCCAGACCTGTCTTAAACCCCTCTGTGATTTTTTTTTTCTGTGACATATTGTATTGTTGTTGAAGAAAATAAAATGTTTTGATAAATTATTCAACAATGAGTCTTTGCCTTTGATTCTCTCTGTCGTCTCACTTCTCCACACACGTTTCCACAGATTTTGAATCTGTCCGTATTCAGGCATGCTCTCCTTAAATGAGGTGCTTGATACGAAATGTATTCGTTATCAGTTCTTGGGGAAGTAGAGGGGATGCAGAGATTTCACAATTTCATTGAAAAACCTTTGCAGCATGATTCAAAACTATTTTGCATGTGATCTGAGAAAGTTATATTCAACCCCAACGTATATAGTACTTGATCGATGTGAACATGAACATCATGACTCGGAGTCCTCCAGATAGAAATTGGATGTAAGTGTATGTTTTGCTGTATGACCACATGGTGGTTTCAAAGAAGGAGGGTGTGTGTGTGATGGAGGCTGGAGAAAGATACTGACACTAGTGGGACATCTACCCTCAGATACTGTGTGTGCCTTCTGCTGATCTTTACTGATACAATAACTATTCTACTCTTTTCTTTTGCCTATCATTTAAAAATGTTCTTCAAAGCTCTGTCTAAAGTGAAGCAGCAGAAGCGCCCTCTGCTGTTTGTTGGAGAAGTGAAAAAGCTGACAGCATCTGGTATTTCCAGGCTGCTGACCAGGCAGATTATCAAAAATATCAGTAAATCAAAATACAAATACATTTCAATTAAACGTCCCAAAAGCCCCATTAGACACTATGACGTTGTTATGACTATTTATGAGACACTATGGTATGGCATTCAATTCTGATCTTTTATGACTATACTATAGAGACTATGAATTGTTTTATTACATACTATAGTTTTATATGACATGCTATAATATCACTTTTTTATGAACATTTTAGACATACTATACTCTGCCCTTTTGTGATTTTTAATGAGATACTTTTCATATTTTATTTCATGACTGACATTTTTTTAAAGAAAGGTTTTATGACATACTATGCAATGTCAGAGGGCCATTGCACTGTTAAAACTGAGTTCCCTTTGAATGCAATGTATGGCATGCCATATCATGACTTTGTAGTGCTTTTTTTTTTACTTTGCCCTTTTTTAACTTTTGCCACCTTTAAGTATACTATGGCTATTATCTGACTTTTTTTACATAATTTGCAGAGAAATGCTGAACTGTGACATTTTGTGCGGATCTTGCTTCATTGCTTCAAGTCAAACAAATCCCAAACAAAAGTGTTTGGGATAACTAACTCACACTGAGTTGGTTTAGGCTGGTGTTTCACAGATCATGTAGCTTTCATGTAGCTTTCAAGTATTTAACATTGCATAATAAGTTTTGTGCAAATAATTCATAATATATCACAAATTATAGCAACAGAAACCAATAGTACCTCACCTCACATTGAGTTAAATAGAAAGTATCTAATGCTGTAGTCATTATGTGGCCTATAGAGGGCAATGTTGCTCACAGATATAAAAGAGCCCACAGCGACCTCTAGTGGCTACAGGGACAAAGTCTCAGATGAGAAGCAGTGAAAGTAAATTACAAGTAATCTATTTTCCAGGTGCTGTATGAGATTTATAGTTGAGATTTATAAAGATAAGCTTAATGTAAAAATAATAAATTAGTAGGATAAAGATGTATTTCGAATTTTTAAAGACAACATATTATGTGAAACAAATTCTTTGTAATTATATATCTACCCTTCAACAATGATGTAAAGTTCCTAATACTTAATCAAAAATAAAATGTCTTTGTTACCAAACATTATTGTTTTAAATTAGCCTTGATGTCCGCAAATACTTCAACAGTTAAATATTAAGGATACTAAGGATAATTTATGTTTCACACAGACACAGAAGTGCTTATGTATGCACTGCACCTCCTACTGTATATGTGACAGCAACTCAAATCAAATATGAATATGACAGCTTCCTTTTATGAGATGATTTATTTTTAAAAATGAGACTAGCTGTCTAAAGACACGCGTACAAATAACTGATGAAATAGCAATATTTTAAAACCCCGTACAGTGTGAAGCACTGAGCTGATCATGGGAATCCCTTTAGGTGGAAGAAAAATCGAGTGAGAGTTATTGAACTGCTGGTTCGATTCCTCTGGCTGGAGAAGATGTCATAGTTTGATAATTTGAATACCATAGCTGATATTTAAGTTTAATTCCTTTTGATTTAGCTTCTGCCATGCTGTTACAGAGGAAAACAGGTTTTCTCATATTACATAGGGATACAATGAAAAATGATGATTTGAAAAAGGGTTATATATAATAAAGTTCACACTGTGATGCATTCAGTATTTCAAATTAAAGTATTTATTTATTTTATATTGACCCAACAAACAATTTCAGGGGTTCATTTGTTTCTAAAGAACACAATTAATAAATAAATACCGAGACAATGTATTCTTTGTGTGTAACTTAGTTGAGAATTGTTAAACATCAATTCAACACCCCTTGTGCAGGCCTCAGGAGAACGTTAAACAACATGTTTTGATAATCTGGCCAATATGCAGGTCTGAAACTGAAGACATGAACAGATAGATTCGGTTGATGAATTATAAAAAGATGTACTACATGTGGCCGTGTGTGTGCCATGCCATTATATCAAATATATAATAGTCACATCTAAATATTTATGGAGAATGTATCCTTCCCTTCTTCAGGCATTACGTATCACATTTAAATATCTTAAAATGTAAAACACATTTAGAAAACAGGTTCATCCAGTTTTTTTTCTTTCTTTCTTGTTTTTGTTTTTTTACAGATGGGCTTCCTTTTGGAGGGTTTGAAATGTAAACTGTTAAATATGTTGGATTATATAGTATGTCATAAAACATTTGCGTTCTATCTGAGATTTCTGCAACCTCCAGAGAAACAAAATATATATTTTATGCCTGTAAAGAATCAGTGAGAAACACAATGGAGTCGCGACTGTTTGAGTGTAATTCCTGCTTGAGATGATATACGCTATCTATGAAACATGTGGCTCTGGTCACATGAGTCTACTCTGGTAAAATAAAAAATAAAAATGTCGGCCTGGTGAGGATCTGCAACACTGAAGCTACAGTAACTGCACATATGGACGTTTTTCCCATAAAAGTGTGATCTGGTATACTTAAGATGCCGACTGTACACACATACTGTACACTGACGTGGAGTGCATGAAGCATCAGTGCTGAGAAAAAAAGTGCATTTCTTTGGAAGTATTAAAAAATTGAAAGAAACTGATGAACTCTTCCATGTCATGGATGTCCCAATGGCACTGGACATGCAGTCACAACGCATCTGGCGTGGCGCAGCTGAGGACTCTCTGCCTTTAAATGTTTCAATGAAGAGAGCAGAATCGAAAGGTCTCCAGTGTCTTTACAGTCCTCAGTCGTACATATTGTACAGTTGTATTGTCACAGCGCGGCCAGAAGGTCTTCATGTCGTAGAACTTTGTATGTAAGCCAGTAGAGGACGTTAAACATGAGGAAACTCATGGGGAAAAGCGCTCGGGCAATGGTATCGATCCTTTTTGCTCGATCCACAAAGCGCCTGCGGATGTCATAGAAGCCTAAACCGGGAGGTAAATCGGCAAAAACCGGTGTTGCATCCATTTCCGGTGCACCTCCGAGTCCAAAACTCTGGAAGAGTAAACCCTGCTGCGCCAGCTCCTCCTCCTGGAAGGAAAATACAGCACAGAATAACCATCTGCTGTCAAAGAGCTTCAGTGATGCCTGCGATGGGCTGCTGGTAAACACTAAACATTAAACAGTACATACCCTGACACAGGCCCCGCACTGCTGGGCTAGGTTGCCATGAGGTGCATTGTTTCCTGACATGTTTTTTCCTTTCACCTTACTGTCACCGCTTCCCTGCTGATGGGGGAAACGCAACACACACATTGAATCATCAAACAGACTGCATCACAACCCTGACAAAACTCCTGTGTGGTGCACAGCGATCTTCCTCAGCAAGCAATCATCTTTTCAGTGGCACTGCATGGGCCCAACTAATACATAAATATATAAAGGATTCAAGCAGATGTTGCATGTGTTGTGGTATAAATGTGACACGGTATTAATAAATCCTGTAGCTGCTGTCACAACGCTTCATTGAGGAAATACTTTATATTCAAAGCTGATTTGGTCGGCTTCTTCCTCTCCACATGTGAGGCAGCGAGATGTTCAGGACAGTCGAATAAGATGATGGCTTGAATTTGTTACAGGTCAGTGCTGCCTGCGCTTCCCGGCTGGAGTGCAGCACACAGCTGAGTTGTGGCGCTCGTGCACAGCCGGGCCCAGGGAATAGCAGGTGACAGTCGCCCAGGGGGCGAGTGGGTCGGTTGCACTCACAGTTCTGTGCCTCTGTTGCTCCTTGAGCTTCTTCCGCAGTCTGAAGAACTCCTTGTGCTGCCGTGAAACAAAATTAACGGCCGCATACTCCAGCAGTGCAGCAAACACGAAAAGAAGACACACCGCCATCCAGATGTCGATGGCTTTCACGTAGGACACCTGTGACACCGGGAAAGTCACATCAGTGAAGCCACTCAGTCAGCATTAGCATTCAGGCCATGTTGAGCAAGTGACATGAACGTATTACATTAAGTTATACTTCACTTAACAACTACATTTAACCACACTGGATATACAAGGCTAAGTCTTGTAGAAAAAAATCTTACACTGATAAAAAATATCCTGCTTGATCATACAGTACATGTATTACATAGAATAAGCAACCCTGGTTTTTGTATGAATGACTTACTTTTGTGTATGCAACGAATCAATTTTCCAAGTAAAGTTAACCTAATTTGTCAAGCAAAGTCAACTTAATTTTGTAAGTTAATTCAACTTAAATTTACAAGCAAATTTAGGTTGAATTTACTTACAAAATTAACTTAAAAAAAATAAAATATTCATTATGCAGATGGCCAGTGTTGTTAGAGTGCAGTTGATGTATTTACATGTATTATGATGCAATGGGTAAATAACTAACTAATAATAATCAGGTATTATATACAATAATATCTTCTGCTGAACCAGTACTTTTAGTTTGAATACTTACAGTAGAGTTCTAAAAACAATCGTAACTATTGCTAAACAATTATCTATGCTTTTGCTGGATTAGTTTTACATTGTGGCATTCCCACATTTATGTAAGAAAAAGGAGCTGTGTACCTCTTCCACTACTGCATTATTAACCATGCATGCAGTCCTGTCTATTTCAATTTCTAGTCTGCCATTAATAAGTCATAGAATATTGCGCCAAAAATGTAATAGTTTTGTATGTTGTGAAAAAAGTCATAGAAAAATGAAAAGCATCGATTGCTATATTAATGTCATAGTATTTCATTAAAAAGGTTAAATTATGTCTGAAATAAATACTGATAAAGCACTGGATTGTATGCCAAAAAAAGTCATAATAATGTCATAGGTTAGGTTGTTGCAAAAAAAGAATAATAAGTAATACAAAATAAAGTATAGAATGTCAGAAAAATTGTATTCAAAGTAAAAGTATAGTATGTCAAGAAAGAGTATTAGAAAATATCATAATATAGTAAGTCCTATATATGTCAGAAAAAAGTCAGAAAAGATCGACGGTAAAGTAGGTTGTAAAAATGTTATTAAAGTCATAAATTGCTATGTCAGCATCGTATGTCACCAGAATGTCAGAAAAAGGTCAAAGTATAGTGTGTTATAAAAATGTCTTTAAAAGTAATAGTACACTGTGTTACAAATAAAAGCCATAGTATACGACTTCTGAAAAAAGTAATTTCAAGGGATGTCAAAAAAGGAAGGCATGGTATAGAATCAGTACAAATTTAAGAAAAAAGTAATAGTATAATATGACTTTAAAATATAATAAATAAAGTCGCAGTATATTATGACTTTAAAATATAATAAATATAGTCATAGTACAGTATTTCGTAAAAATACAAATAAAAGTAATACAAATATCATAGTCTGTCCTATAAAGTCAGGAAAAAGGCATAGGTATGCTGTTAAAAGGTCATTAAAATTCATAACATATCAAGCCATAAAAAGGTAATAATATAGTAGACCATGAATAATTAATGACAAGATATATATACTATAGCAAGCCATAAAAAGGTACAAATATAGTATACCATGAATAAGTAATAAAAAAAGCCAGAGAATGTGGTTAAAATGTCATTAAAACTCAATGTATAGTATGCCATGGAAAGAAGTAGGAAAGTAGTCATACGAATCAGCCATTAAAAAATGTCATATTATAGTCCGTCAAAAATGTCATAGAAACATCATAGAATAATATGTAGTAGAAACCCATAGTATGTCGGAAAATAGTATAGTATGACATAAAAAGTTCAGAGTATAGTATTTCTTAGAAAAAGTAATATAGTACTTCATAAAATGTCCTAAAAAGTCAGTTTATTATGTCATCGGAAAAGTTATAGTATAGTATTATGTTTAAAAAAAAAGCCATACTAAGCTCATAGTTGATCATAAAAATGTCTTAGTAAAGTTTGTCCACAAAAAGTAATACAAAAATAATCTTAGTATCATAGTATATTGTGCCAAAAAAGCTAATATATGGTACATCGTAAACAAATATCATAAAAAGCCATCGTAAAGTCATAAAGCGTCATAGTATAGTATTTCATGAAAATGGCCGCACACAAACCGTGACTAACCTTCGGCAGGGAGGCCCTGGAGCCAGAGCTCTGTGTCGTCATGGTGAGCACTGTAGTGATGCCCAGTCCCACTCTAGCCGGAGCCGCGTCCATGTTGATCCAGAAGGAGACCCAGGACAAAATAACGGTGAGCAGGCTCGGTATGTACATCTGGATGAGGTAGTAGCCCATCTGCCGCTCCAGGTAGAACTTGACCTCAATGCAGGTGAATTTACCTAACCACAGGAGGAGATACAGGTGCACACTGACATCTTATTAGAGGTTTATTGACAGGATCTATCGAGGCTGCTCCTCGGCAGGTCGTCCCGTACCTGTGTTGTAGTGCTTGGTGCAGTAGCCGAGGCCTTTCTCCTCTTTCAGCACAAACTGAGGGAGCGTCAGATCATCGGCCACCTGCACTGCTCCCACGTCCAGCCACTCAAAGATGAGATCGTTCATGGTGTAGCCAACTAGAAGAAAGACAGAGCGAAGGTGTATCGTTTGCAATGATGACAAAGTCTGTTGCGAGTGTCGTTGTTTTTTAAAGCCGGCCTTCAAAGATGAACTCACAGCTTTCGAGCTGCATTGTACACTTCTGGCTGTCCATGGGGAAGTTTTTCAGATCCATGGGACAGGACAGGGTAAGTGTCAGTCTGGAACACAGAGACAGCAACAGCACAAAGTTAAATGAAAAAGTTAAACGAAAAAGTGATACCCTCACACACCAACTCACGAGGGAAGACCCAGACAACCTAAGCCCACAGCCCCGTCTCACTGAACATCTTCCTGCACTCTTTTTCTTGGCCTTTTGTTACCGAAAAAATATGTCATCGCTGCATCACTCTTGTTTCTTATTTATTGACACACAATGTCTTTCGCTGCTCATTTCTAAGGACCCCTCTTCTCTTTATTCCAGCGAGGACAAAGTTAAGAATCTCACACAAATGAGAAATACTGCAGATGCAAATGATCTCGATACAGTGGCTGGCTGTCTGTGCGTCAGGGAACATTTAGGACCCTTTTTAGAAAAGGGTGCTAAGTGTAACTTGGCACTTTCAGCGTGAACCTGTGGTTTAGGGGTTATCATTACCAGAGAAGCAACTGATCATTTAGTTAATGCTTAGCGTATTTGCTAATAGGGCTTCATACATTGCTTCATCTTTCTTATATTCTAATGAAAACCATTACGCTACAGTTCCCCCCTGCTTTAGTGCCACATTGCTGACCTGATTCAGTCTTAGCCTACAGTTATTATTCACAGTGGGTGTTGGACAATACAATGACAACTGAACTGAACTGGAGTGAAACAAACATGTTGCAGGACCGTATATTTAGAGGTTAAGACTGCAGCTCATAGAGCTGGAAGCTCAGTTGGCCACATAACAAACCATGGAGCCAGATTTCAAATGCCTGATAGAGATAGAGATCTTGGTGCATTATTCAGCAAAATTAGCAATTTAAATAACAAAATCACCTGATGCTGTAGAGGACATTTCCATTCTGGAATATACGAAGCAGTTTGTTGTCTGTTGTAACCTCGTGAAAGTTTGCTCCCTTTTCGTTTGCAAAGAACAGGTCAGGCTTCCAAATGGAGTCCAACATCGAGGGGTCGAGGTCCAGAGAGTCGTCCGGATACTCTTTATACGCCAGTCGAGGGTCATTCCACTGCTGTCGCAGAAATACATTGAGCCGGTAATCCTAAAGTTTGGAGTTAAGTCGTAATTGGAAGTTAAAATAGTTATAAATGACTTAAGTGGCATTTGTGGCACGTAGTAGATGTGTGACTTTATTAGTGCGGTGGTCCTGAGAGCCTAACACACTGCAAATAACACACAAATAGCTGCAAATACAGTCATCATGTGTTGTGAAATTGGTGAATATGTGTTCTTAATATGCTTATGTTTTGTCTATGTGTTGGTGAAGTATGGTGTCCTTTCAAGAAACCTTGAGAGAGGACATCGGTCACCTAAACAGGAATAAATGACATGCAAGAGACACGTGAACCTGCAGCGGTTCTCAGCCGGCAAGGAGCATTGTGTGTGACCAAAAATAAATAAATAAACACTGACAAAGAGACTTGAGTGCTCATAACCTGAATGACAGAACACTCCACTTACAATGTCATCATTTCAAATGTGATGGCTCTCCCTAGAGGTATTTTATAAAAAGCACAAGTTTTTCTAAAAAATAAAAAACATGTCCAACTCTAAACACTTTCCATGGGCCGCATAAATAAAGGAGTTCCTCTTATTTGACTTGAAACAAAGAGATGTGAGAATCATAGCTGACATTATGTAATGAACTTACAAGACAGTGTTTACAGTCATAAATTAGTCATAATCTAACGGCAGTGTGTTTGGCATCATGAGTAGTGCTTCGAACAGAGGGAGAGGAAGAGTCTGATAAACATACTTATTTTTTACTTTTTACTCTATTTATACTCCATTTCTTTGACAGCTGGAGTTATTAATTACTTTCCAGATTCATATTATTGCTGATTCTATCATTACAAAATGTAATCAACAAATAAATAATGATACATTATTATAAATAAAGCTGCCAAGCCAGCAGTTTAAAAAGGTAGTTTAAATTAGCCAAATCTTTTCCTGCATAACTGCAGGTTTACACAACAATTAAAATCTAATAATATAGTATATTATTCTGAAATGAGGCGTTCTATTTAATACTTTTACTTTCGGTACTTGAAATATATTTTTATCCTAAGACTTATGTACTTTCGCTGAAGTAAAATATTGAATGCAAGACGTATTTGTAACAGTAATTCTACACTGTTGTGTAGCTATTTTGTACTATGTTGTAATCAGTATTTCTACTTTGTTTAGTGATAGAGTAGCAAAGTAAAAGTTCTGAGTTCTTCTTCAACGAGTGTTGAAACATGATACTCAACTTTTGTGACAATAATCAGTAGCACATGTTGACGATGAATATGAAACTGGCTACTGCAGACACCTGAATACTTTTTGAGGCATCGTTTTTACAGTATTATCTGACTAAGTCCAAGGGAAACGTTTTAAATCTAACTCTCCTTAGCCAGAAGATTACTGATGGTGGAAGCAGTTATGTGAAAGCACAGGTCTACTTCATCTAAAGCCCGATTGTGGAAAGAATCCACTGACTCACTAAATGTGATATCCTGAAGACAATTGTAATGCATGTTGGCCTGAGGACCTGAATTCGTTGCTGAATAGTTTGCAGAAGATGCAGCGACACCTGAAGGTCACAGTGAAGACAAACAGTCAAAACCATGTGTTATTTTTCTGCTGCATGGAAATTCTTACCATAGTGGTTTCGGTGATGGATCCGAAGCTGTTGATGAAGATGTTACAGGTGACATTGACAGGAGGACCTGGCAGAAGCAGATTGTCATCACACATGATAGTCGCACTGGATTCCTAAATACCACTGACAATGTTTTCTGAGGGGATCACATGACGCAATGAAGCATAAAGAGCAGAAAGACATGACATCTGCTTGCTCTCTTCATAATGTGCCATGCTTTGTCCTGATAAACAGACTTATCACACATAACCAGCATGAAATTGTGTTGTCATTTCCAGTACGTTATAATTAGTATAGTACATTTTTCGACCAGCGAAACTTTAAATTTTTCAGGGACTCCTTGCCTTAGTGGCAATGATTTATTGATTCTCCTTTAGTTACATTAGTGTATTTATAGATAATCAACCGTGATTTACCTAGCATGCACTGACAAAGATGTGGAGCAAGTATGAAATATATATGAAATGCGACCCCAGAGGCTGAGGGGGGAGCATGTCAGAGAGAGTCTGCTGGCTTCACTCAGATCAAGATTGGACTGAAATGGGCCTGTGGGGTAAGTGCATATTTCTGACAAATATGAAAGAGAAGTCTGTGCAAAAACACGATGACCGCCGGCTGCGGGCCGGCATAGAAACAGTAACAACGCACGACAAAAAGGCTCCTGTGTGAAAACATCACAGCCTGCAGGACCCCTCGCTTCTAACCCATCTGTGAAGGATTTGTGCTGCTTCACTGCCCAAATTGGGACGCAAATCCCACTTTCCCCACACCTGTCCTAAGCGAGGAGATCCTCCAACCGCACGCCGCAGTGTGTTACCTTTGAAGTTTGGTCGGATGCGAGCGTCGTAGCCAGATGTGCGTCCCATCAGTTTGTCCAGAAAGTCAGATGGAGAGGGCGGCTTAGCTGCCCTGCTGGGGAGCTTCATCTCCTTACAGAGGACAGACCTGCCAGGTGACAGGACAAGCTGCACTGGATGTACTGATAGTGTTTCCTTATTTAATATTTAATATCTCGAATCCTTCTTCAGGAAAGCATTTATCGAATTTGTACTAAAGGTGTGCAATAACTGTAATTTCTGCTGGAAAAGGTGTTTTACTGGTTGGCGACACGTGTTTTGTAATTTAAAGGTGACATAGATTATACTTAACAGGGTTCAGATTAGATGTAACTATTTACGATATAAGTATTTAACATTTCTATACAAAGACAATTCAAATTATCTTTGAAATGACTTTGGCACACGTCTAATCGCCTCAAATCAAACACAAGCTTCTTGTTTTCTGTTCAGTCAATCCTGTATCTGACATGAATGCACATTTCACTTAATTGTTTGCATTCATTTAGAGATTAAACATATGTAATGCATCCAATGCCAAGAGAACAGTCATGTTGATGTGCCCCTTGGTCAAAGAACCACAGAGGTCATCTAATGTCTTCATACGTTCTAAATGTCAAATCTTTTTAAATAAAATAATTGCATTTCCAACACACTGCCATGGCAAACCAAACAGAAAATGTATCCAACAAATAGTACAACTTAAAATAGTCTCTTACCTGCCTTGCAGAAATATGACAGATGACGTCCACAGCATACATGCGATGTGGAATAGCATTCTTCTTGGTTCGTAGAAACAATAGATGTAACACCAACGGAGGGAAGAACAAATGAAAAAGAAAAGAAAAGCAGAGATGCAGGAAACTTGTTGTTGCTCCTGCAGCCAGGCTCTGTCTTCTGGGCTCAGCCGAGCCACCCTCCCTCTCTGGAAGTGTAAAATACAGGAAGCTGCTGCTGTATAATTCAAAATGCCTGTGTTTGTGTGGACGACTTCAAGCTTCATCTCTTTTTTATAGCCATATGCATGTTCAAAGAATTACTGCAAGAATATTTAAAGCGACACAACCATTTCCAAGGCAGAGTGGCCCACACTGCTCTCCCTCATGGCACCAGATCAGACTTGATGTTTTCCTCTTTTTTTTCTTCTAATACAACTATTTATCCAAATACATACATTAATAGACACGTGTATATATATTTTAATAAGGCATTATGTTTTCAACACCAGAGATAAATTATTGCAAAAAAGCCAGTACCATCAGTATATAATGTCCAATAGATAACATGTGTTAACTCATCTTTAAATTAAAAACTTTATTGCTTAAAAGTATGAGCATCCTCCAAGACTGCAGACTGAAAACAGAAGGATAGCAGCAGAAACACAAGATTGTTGATGCATTCAGAAGGGAGATGGACGAGGACACGGCTCTCCAATTAATTTAAGTGTAACGTGTTTCTGTAAGTGTCAGTACACAACCAGAGGTTATGCATCTTTAACAGAGCTGTCCAACGTTTCTGGTCTAATTATTTCATCTTCAAATCGGCACGCAAATTGAAATATAAAATGTGGAAGCTCATGTTTATTCCTCCGTACAGAGGGGGAGGCAGTTCAGCCGTTTACTCGTGCAAAATTTATGTCAAAGAAAGCGATGGGACGTTATGGCTGCACGTGTTTTGCCTCACTTGAAAGGCCATTCCACACTTCGCTCTGGAGCCCACAGTGTCAAATAGGATAAGAAATGTGTGAGAATACAGAACATGAACGCAATCCTAATAACAAGAAGCCCACAGCGAAAGAAAAAGAAAAAAAAGCCTATTGTTTCTGCATGCTTGAACAGTTTTACCTCCGGACAGGATTAAGTAGGCCAAGCTTCATTTTAATGTTGCTCTTGTTGCAGTGCACATTGACTTTGCTTAATTAGATCGTACTTGTACATTGAAGTGTACTTGTCAGATGCCCTTTATACAAGCCTGCCTGTGCCCAGTGCTTTTAGCTGAGGTTAGACCTGTAACATACCTCACTCAACTAAAAAAGGGCAAAGCTGTACGACCGAAGGGAATTTGTGAAGCAGTACGCGATGATTAAAACGCTTCAGGACAGATGAGCTCAACCACACAGACTTTAACAACCGTCACAGCTCAGAATGCAGGTCAAGTTACACGTCGTCATCATCAGTGATAATATCTAGGAGCAAAATGAAAATAATTGGATCACTCCATTTTAAAAATAGCCTTTATTGCAACTTCTCTCACGACAAGCTGCCCTGATCATACAGAGGAAAACAATAATCCATGCTCAGCATTTTCAGCCTGGTGTGGAAAAGCAGAAGGACAATCACATCTTGACCATGATGTTTCGAAAACACGAGCAAAACGCTGTGTGGAAAATGAGACCCATTTTTCCTGGATAGAAAAAAAAGAGAAAACAAACAAAAACAGGTGCAGCAGATATAAATTCCAAATATGAAAAATATCTCAATCTTTTACATGAATCCCTCCTGTTTTGTATGCATGATCAGTTGTGTCTTAAAGACTGTGGCAATGGCTGCCAGAGTTCAGTTTTCACATGATGCTCC
This sequence comes from Taurulus bubalis, assembly GCF_910589615.1. NCBI lineage: Eukaryota > Metazoa > Chordata > Actinopteri > Perciformes > Cottidae > Taurulus > Taurulus bubalis. Next base: position 37,573,936 of record NC_136590.1, on the reverse strand, counting down.
CCTCTCACAATAAGTGCCCGGCCACCACCATCTTAATCGTCATGGATGTTGAACAGTTTGGCCACTTCGTTCAGATCGGCATGCTCCTCTCCATCCTTGATGATCTACAAACAACAAACGATCGACGATGACCAAATCTATGCATTGAATCTTACTATGAAACAAACCGCTTTTTTTTTTTTCCTGACGAAGTCACATACCTTCCTTGCGATGGGCATTCTGTTGAACACGTTCCACAGGATGATGCCAACCACCACTTTGTCTCTCAGGTAGAAGATGACTCCTTTTCCGTACTCGTCTTTCTGATGCACCGCAGCGGGAGCCGGCACTGGAGAGGCCACCGGGCTAACAGCCGTGTCCTCCGTCTCACTTTCTGACCGGATCCCAGTTCCTGCAATACATTTAACACGTAAGGCTAAATCTGAGCCTCTGTGTATTTTTTTTTTGCTTTCTAGGATAAAGGTTTCAGAAATACCTGACTTCTCTGTAGCAGCTTTAGGTGTATCCTTGTCTGTGGCCTTGGCAAACACTCCTACTGTTGGTAGGCTGCTGTCAACGATCCCAATTGCCTCGTAGCCGACGTCAGGACCCAGGTCACTCCTGTGAGAAAGCAGGAGATTGGAAAGCATGTTGAGGAAATCATTTGATTCAAACCTCTCAGAGAAAGAAGCATTCTTTCCCCATTGATTTCAATGTCCTCCACTTTACACTTTACTTTAGTGCAAAATGGAATTAAAGACCAACTTAAAAAGAAAAAAACGTTATGACAAACAAATGGCTTTAAGCCAATATTAATCTCTATAAAGAGATAACGGGACAAAACTTTGGTATCTGAAGCATCTGAGAAGTAATGACCAATCACATTTTAGCGGCATTGGCTAAAATACAATCTCGGAACCCGTCGGCTATCATCTGATAACGATTTAGTTTATTAACTGTTTATTTATCTGCCTTTATATGCAGATATCCGTTTATAGAGATGAGACACAATAACCCCAAAAATATTGTCCGTAGCCCAAGAGGCTGAAATCGACAGCAGATGGGTTCAGAGATTGACACTGCAGCTAGAAGTACTGCCACTTTGTGCAAAGGATTGTGTCAACTGTATTTTCAAAGCAGAAAAATCTTCTGCAAAATTCAGTTGAAAATAGTTTGCTGAAGTTTATCCTCCAATGTGAAGCGCAGCAACTTCTACATCTCAAAACTTTAAGTCAAAACAGCTACCATAACATTGTGTATGTTTGTGTACCTCACACAGCTCCTATTCTAACACACACACACACACACACACACACACACAAACACACACACACACACACACGGCACTTGTTAGCTGTGAACGCCTGTGACAACCCACCACCACCACCTGATTTCAAGCTGAAGTAACGTCACAATAAATGACCCTAACAAACTACATGCTGTGGTAATTCTGCCTAGAGAGCCTGTAAAACAATGTGGCATCACCTAGGAACATCCAAATCAGGATTGTTTTGGGAACCTGTTAGCATTTTTTCAGTGTTACTGAGCTAACATTCCTGCAGCTGTAAGCAGCACTTAAAACTATAACGTAAAAGTAAATGAATAGTGAGTTTCACCATTTAAAATGTTTGAAATGTGCTTAACGTACGTTTGTATACAACATTAGACAATACATGGAATATGGAACGGGGGCCACTTGTACGTTTATGATAAGTTAAAGGGTTCAGAATGTTTTCAACCTGGACCCTGTTCTCCCATGTTAGTGTCTCGGCGAGTAATGGGGACAACAATTGTCCCATTAGTGTCTGACAACTCTATGGAAAGGACTCTACAGAGAAATAAAATGTTTTTCTTTTCGCGTCACACAGTTTGTTTGGTATTGTGTGTCACACTTGGACAAGTCTTGATCGGAAATCTCGCGTCACATCCACATTGTCAAAATCAGCTAACTATTCAGCCATCACATTGAAAATCAGTCCGCTGTGTGAGTACTTTTGTTAGAAAACACAATGTCGCTCTCCCATAAAGTTTCTGGCCGCAGAGACGCACTCAGCTGTGTTATGCACTACTGGCAAAACTGGCCGGTGGCTGGTTAAAGGCAGTTAGTGAGGAGTCTGAAGGCAGTCATCAGTATAAAACAGCTACTAACAGGTCCTTGAGCATGCAGATACAACTGGCCACTCAAAATATCATGCTGCTTGCTGCAGCAGAATGCAAGATTGGTTGTGGAAAAACAGAGATTCACAATCATTTAAGGATGCACGCACGAACACAAGCAAGCAATCGCATGATTCTCCTGGCGGAGCTATTTATAATAAACGGAGAGGTAAGAAAAATGTTATTTCTCTGTAGTGTCCTTTCGATAATGTTGAGACTACCAGTGACAAATACAAGGACTTTTAGTGGATGTAAAATAGTGGTGCGCAATTGTGCAATTACCCAATATGATTATAATGCAGCCAGTGATCAGCTGCAACATCTTTGCTCAATACTGGACCAATTTAAAAGAAATGGTGTTGCATGGAGCATGGGGAAACGACGCTACCCCTTATAAAAAGATCTTCAAACAAACTAACTGACCAGCGCTGCTGAATTATGATGTGGTGTTTCCAGGAGGATCACAGCAGCCTGGATGTGCAGACACATTACACTGGCATTCATATAGCAACATATCATCTGCTGGTGACTAAGTAACAATAGTTTGTCTACTGCGTTTGTTGTTTTTTTGGACTGCAATGAACCCATGTCAACAGCAGTAGGCCAGATTTCACCAGCTGCTAAAAACAAGTAGACACTGCATTCATCTGTGTAATGCGGAGCGCATGCCACACGCTAGCTACATCTTTTGGCAACGCCCTGAATATCTGGTCCAGTGATGTTTTTGAAAGAGATATTAAAAGTATTATGGGCTTGAAAAATGCAACCCTCTGCTGGAAACCCCGACCCTAATGTCCTCTAAAGGCAGTTTAAATATTTTAGAACTTAATGGTATTCAAGACTTCAAAGCAATCATGCATGTACGTCTGAATTCTAAAAGGATTCAATCTGAGTCATTTGCAAAATTGTACATGCTGCCCCAGTGCCCATTTATATAAATGCAGACGATGAATGTGGAACAGTGCAATCAACAATTCAGACCGTCCCTCGCATTCACAAATATTTTCCTTCATTTCCACTTCAAGCTGGTTTAATGGCTTGCAGCTACAGCTCTCATTTGGCAAACGGTTTGAATTTGTGAACCATGAAAACCTTGAGCTAGCATCACAAGCAGGACATAGGAAGTACCCCTAATACCCACCAGAACATGGACTGATGCCAGTAGGGTTTGTTGGCTCCGGTCATGTTCTCTCCTGCTAGTCTTCCACTCACAACGGCGTGATCGTGGTGCTCCACTCGTCTGCGGCCCAGTCTGATGTCATAGAAACACGCAGCATCTCCTGCCTAAATCCAGACAGAAGGGATTGAGGATATGTGGGATGGATTAAAACGACAAACTACACTGATCTATATTACAATTGCATTACGCGTCTAGAGAGGTGCATTGCGTCTAGACTATGACCCAATTGTACCTCTAGGGGGCACTATAATAAAAGATATGACTGAAAGATACATTTATGAAACCTCGTCTGTGGCTCCCCTTGCACAGTCAACATTATAGTACTTTTTTATCAACTCAATAAAAGTGGATTGCCATGTTTACAACTTTGTCTAGGTGAGTCATATCACTAAGAAGTGTCTCAGCTTTTCAAAGGACATATGATATATTTCAAATTGGCATATGGGGGTTCAACATCAACAGCAAAATGTTTGACACAACTAGTGACAAGCTTCTCTCAATGAAGTATAGATGGACTTTAATTTTCAAAGCCAGTAAAAAAGTCACTGTTTCAGTAAGGCATGACCCAGTTGACTGTTGGAACACTTCCACGACCTTATGATCATTAACTTACCACCCAAATATTGGATCTAGCTTGCAGCTCTGCATTGACTCGAAAGCCACCAAAGTCAGAGTCCACCTCCAGACCTGCTGACTTCGCAAGGTCGACATTGGGCTCCAGGCCAACAGCTGCAACAATGTGGTCAGTTGTCACCTACAAGGTGAAGCACAAGATAATCAATAACTCATGAGTCATTTCCTGAATTACACTGGGGGAAAAAAACCTGGACCTACCAATCGGCCATCCTTCAGTTGGATTTCTAATTTTTCATCTTTGCAGACCACAGATTTCACCAAAGCTTCGGAGATGATTTTTACACCCTCTGGAAGACAAAATGAAGAATGTGTGATAAACAAAGAAAAGATAAAAAAACATTTTCTAGGGATGTTCAACTAGATATGAAGGTTTAGACATGTTGCAGTACAAAATGGTCATCAACCTTTCTTGACTTTTTCTGTCGTCCAGTTGCTCAGATACTCAGGCAACACTTTTCCCATGTTGCCCTTCTCAGGGAACATCTGTATCACCTCCAGGTCAACCTCAGTTGCTGAAGAAAAGGAGAAAGAGGTTGAGTGATACGACAACAGGGCAACAAATTAATTCTGTTAAACCTTAATCCTCTATTCTGTCATTTTCTCATCTTGACCAGTAGTCTTACATCTCCTGCCGAGGGCACAGGCCAGCTCGCTGCCCAAGAAGCCGCCGCCAATGATTGTGATCGACTTGATGGTTCTGGAGACCTTATCCAATGATTTGAAGTCCTCGACCTGCAGAGGAGAACAACATTCATATCAAATTTACTCCTTTTTTTAGTATGGTAACAATGAAGGGATTGTAATAAATGAATTATAAGAACAGTGGACCAACAAAAGTAAATGTTGCACACACTTAATACCTTTGGAGTTACGGAGCAAAGTATCTGCATTTCGGGTTGTTTCCATGATTTTAGCATAAAAAAGGGAAAACTTTGCATTGTTTGAGACAAAGCTATACAATTATGACCTATTCAAGAATGGCAGAATGAAGATCCAGAGAATTTTTTGTTGTTTTAACACCTCCAAACAACATTCTCAAAGTCTCCATAATGTCATACCTTTACTTTTACTCCTACACCCCAAATGTGCAACTTTTAGTATTTTGTACCATCAGCCAGAATTTCCAAAACTGAAAGGATATCGCCCCCTTGTGGCTAAACACTGACCTTGCGGAACAACGTTGTCCTCTTCATCACCTCCTCTCCTGCTCTTTCAATGACCTGTAGATTTCTAGGCGCACCACCTGAAGGCAAACAGTTGAAATCAGCTTCTAGAAAATTAAAACTACATGTATTACATACATTTGAGAGAGGCTTACCTGTAGCAATCAAACACTTGTCATATGAAATCTCAGTATCATCGTCCAGTTTGATTTTGTTTCCTCTCACATCCATGTGAACCACCTAAATTGGATTAAATCATGTACTGTTGTCAAACATCTCAATCAAGTCAAAAAGAACATTTACATCAGCCAATGAAATTCCTCACTTATGGTATATGAAAACTATTAATACTACTATAGTGCACTGTACATAATCATGACATGCCCATTGTAGTATATGACCGTTTAAAGAAAACAAATGTAAACCAACCTTTCTGCCGGTGAGAACTGCCACTCCACCATTTTCTGCACCATTCAATTCTTCTGCATTTATGTAGAAAGATGGTGGCTGGAAGTAGATACTGAAAAATAAAAACACAAAAGTATTCAAATCTTTGAACATTTTTCTTATACAAAATTAAATAAAATATTTTAAAAATATGGTTTGCCAAAAGTAGTCGTATCAATGTGAGTTGGTATTACGGCAATACCAAGTTGCAAAAACACTCTTTCTTGGGAATATAAATCATTTGCAGCACGGGAAATTATGAAAGTTTTGTTTGACACCAATAGTGTTTTTTTTGTGAATACTGTAAAAAAAACGGGAACCCAGTAAACAGAGTTAGGTGATGATGGTTAACACGAACAGTCAGGTCCAGCTGAATAGAAAAAAGTGTCACCAACAAAAACTCTAATTTTGCAATTAATCAAATAAAGCAAAGAGGTGTCCACAGGACAACTGTCTAACTCAATGTAATAACCACCAATACAAGCATAGACATATTGCAAGAAAGGCACTGCGAGACAAAGAGTTCAAGAAACCAAAAGCACACAATACATGAACTTAAACACACCTCCTTTCTTTTCCATTCCACTGTTTGAAACGCAGTGTCTCCGTCACACTGGGATCATCAGAGAACCACAGTTCCTTAGAAAGAGGCGGTCTCATGTATGGGGGTACTGGCTCATCAGTCACAATCAATACCTGGGAGAAACAATTTAAAAAAAGGAAGAGACAGTACATGAGGACAAAACACGGATGTAACGTAGAAACTCAGCAAAATGAATGATGCACTGAATGCTGACCCTGGCACCGGGGTCTCTGGCTCGAATGGACCGGGCAGCAGCAAAAGAGGCGGTACCTCCACCGATAAGGAGGTAGGGGGTGTGTGAGGGAAACTGGAGCAAGGCAGGTGCGGAGTCTCCTGGAGTTTTCACAAGAGAGCAACAGCAAGCCAGAGAGAGAGAGAAAATAAAAAAAAGAAGAGAGAGAGAGAGAGAGAGACAAAAAGCAGAAGCAGGAGAAAGAGACAAAGTCAGTGTATGATCTTGGATGCTCATCAGTACCCATGACAAATACACCTGAAAGGAGTAAATGGAAAAATAAATTAAATTCTTCATGTAAGTGAGATTAACCATTATCATGAACCCAAACAATGTAAAAAGACATCACAAGCAAGGGAAAAGCTGTAATGAGGAATAAAATGTTAAAAATCATTAATAGAAAAAAAAAAGGTGAAATGAACAGAATGGGAAAAGTATCGCTGTCCACCCGCTTCCCCTCTCCAACCGAGGCCGGACTACGGTCTTACCACTCTCTGCCACAACTTCCGGTTGAGGCTCGGCTGGCTCTGCTGCGGGACTTTCTGCTGCTGCTGTAGGTTCTGTTTGTATAACCGGAGCATTGACCAGTTATGACACAATAAACCCGTGGATGTGGTAAATGTACATCACCATGCACAGACTGAGTGCTTACCACTCACTGCAACAGGTGCAGGGGCCGGCTCTGTAAGCTCAGCTGGGCACAGCTCAGAGGAGGGTGATGGTTCTAATCATATAGTGGCAAAGTTACAAGATAACCTTGAATGTGCACTCCAATTGAGTCAATTATTAGATCAGAGTATCCTCTCTTCTCAGATCTTACCCTCCTCAACTACAGGTGCTGCAGATGGTTCTGCTGCCTCCTCTGGGGAAGCTTCTACGACTGGCTCATCTGCTGTTGAGGCAATCCATACTACGGGTTAAGATTTCATTCCTTTAGAGATTATTGAAGGGGGAGACCATTAGGATCCATGCGTTTCCTCGACTTTACCCTGGGAACATTCTGCAGAGCATGCAAACTGAACAACATGTGGAAGCTGCCCAATATGTGGTTATATTCTACAAAGACGCTCATACTGTATGCCATCAAAGAGCCGAGTATGGGATTGGAACCTTTGTGCGTGTTGATGACAGTGTCTCACTTCACTGATGTTTAAAGTAACAGAGACCTTTCTGTTAACTCTGCTGTGAAGACCGTTTGTATCTTAGACACAGTATGAATGAAGTTTCTAGGTAAGAAATAAAATCCACTTCGAAGGGCAGCTTCCAGCTATAAACAATAATGGCAGACAAAATGTCAGACAGGAAGGCTTCAATTTTCTATCACGACTATAACAAAGCACACCAGGAGACAAGATAGTTCTGGAAGACACTGACAACTCCAACGACTGTGTCCCACAAAATAAGAAATATTAACAGGTGCAGAATGAAGGTGAGTAAATACGTGTCCCAGGTTGTGCAGAAACTGAAATAAAAAATAAGATACCCCATTCAAGGGAGATTAACCGTTATCTTTATCTGAATCCAAACAATGTGAAAAAGACATGAACAGGTAAGGAGAAAAGCCGTTATGGCAAAGCATGGTAAAAATATAAAGTAGGCGAAAAGGTGTTTGAAATCAACATTAACAGAATGGGAAAAAGTATCGCAGTCCGCCCGTTTCCTCTCCAACCGAGGCTGGACTACGGTCTTACCACTCTCTGCCACAACTTCTGGTTGAGGCTCGCTTGGCTCGGCTGCGGGGATTTCTGCTGCTGCTGCTGCTGCTGCAGGTTCTGTTAGTACAACCGGAGCAGTAACACGTAAGGAAAAAACAAACCCTTTGATGTGGTAAATGTACAACACTGTCTCCGTGTCCGGGTCTGACTGAGTGCTTACCACTCTCCGCCACAGGTGCAGGGGGCGGCTCTGTGAGCTCAGCTGGGGACGGCTCAGAGAGGGGTGATGGTTCTGGTAGTATAGCGCCAATATTACATTAAAACCTCTAATGTACACTACAGACAATATCTGAAAGACTTCATTATCGGAGCTGTAGTATGTATCTACGAGACAGACTCAGACGGAAAAGCAGAGGTGTAAATGGCACCTTAAAATATTTACAATCAAGTAAGTGAATCAGAGTATCCTCTCTTCTCAAGATCTTACCCTCCTCAACTACAGGTGCTGCAGATGGTTCTACTGCCTCCTCTGCAGTTGCTTCTACCACTGGCTCATCTGCTGTTGAGGCAATCCATACTACGGGTTTAGATTTCATTCTTTAAGAGATTATTGAAGGGGGAGAAAATCAGGATCCATGCGTTTCCTCAGCTTTACTCTGGGAACATTCTGCGGAGCATGCAAACTAGACACAATACCACGTGGAAGCTGCCCAAAGAGAGACGTACATACTGTATACCATCAAGCTGTGCATAGTGTTGGAAACAGCTGTGACGACTTATTTTAGGCACAGCATGAAAAGGTTTAGAGGTAAGAAATGCAATTCACTTCAAAGGGCAGCTTCCAGTTTTGAACAATAATATGATACTAGTGGGAAATAAACATGTTGAGTACTATGCTAGGACAAAGTTTCACAAATTCACAGAAAATGTCAAACCCCATTACATCACAAATATTACAAAGCACCCAAGGAGCCAAGATATTTGGAGAAAATACTGACAACTCCAACGACTGTGTCCCACTAAAAAAAGAAAGATTTTGAGTTCAGAGAGGAAGTGAGTATGTGAGTATAACAGTTGTACTGAAACTGTCCAGGGTTAATGTGAAAGGTTAGAGGACACAAAGTAAATGGAACCGTACAGAACACACTGAGCATGACACATGCATCACTAATGCAAGAAGGTGAATGAAAAATAACAGATGCAACGAGAGGAAAAAGTCACAGTTTATGCAGTAAACTTCTCAGCTTCTGGGTAAAGACAATATAAATTAAGATTCCAAAGAGCCTCGTGTATAAAACATGCCATCACCATCAAGTGCATCTTTAACATATTACATATGTGAAACAATTGTGAAAAGTGTAATGAGTTTTGTTTACCGATTTGAATGGGCTGTTTGAGACCAAAAAATGAAATCATGGATTTCGAGAATTGCATATTTTATTGCCATTGCATGTGAATCTTTGATCATTTTTGTACCCTAAAAATATATCTTAGGAAGACCAGGAAGACATTTAAAAAAAAAAAAAACTATGCACTTACTTACAATATTTTAAATAACTTTAGTCTCATTCTTTGATTGGACACAGAGTGACCCAGGTGTGTCTACCCTCACTGTACCACTTAGTGTCCCCATTTCTGACGCCTCAGTTCTCTTTTAAGTACATTGTGTGTACAAAGTGTGATACTACTACTTGTTCTGGAATTATGTGTACTTAAGTCCTTTTTTCAAATACTTTTTGGTTCAAACACACTGTTTTTACAGGAGGCACATGCACGTAGGGGTATAGAAAAGTATGCAGCCAACCTGGGGGTGGTTCACTCGTTTCAGTGGGGGCCAGTGTTTCAGCATCAGGGGCGGGAGGGCTCGGCTCTTCTGGTGAAGGTGCTGCTTGAGGTTCTGGCTCAGGGACGGCTGGTTTATCAAATCAGAGAGAGAACAGGATTTAAAGCATGCGATTTAAATTAATCTACTACTAATTTAAAATCAGGTTGTTTTGCAAATCCTACACTTAGACCAAATAACCTCTAACTATGATTTAAAAACAAAAACCTTTCAGTCAACAGTGTCACAGCAAATACTTTCCAGGCATTTGACCTCAAACAAGAATATCTTCATATTCTTATCTTAACATTTTATTACATTTGTTTGTATAGTGGGCTTGAATGAGTGTGCCACGTCAGAAATTATGAAACAATGCGTTTAAATGAGCATGAATTGATGAGAATTGGTAATTAGCATTAGTAACGGCACAACTCAAAATTGCTTCAAAGTAATGTATTATATAATCTATTATTGAAATGAATAACACTAGACAAATTGTACATGATTCATACAACAGGTCTGGACTATATGTATGTGTACATAAGTGAACATTAAATATACAAGAAATTTGGCAAGTTCTCCTAAATCCCTTGTGCAAGCTGCTTAAGAACTAATCTGTTCATGTGAACATGTGTTCTTGAATGATGCCCAAAGTTCTTAGGATGTTTGTAGCTCATTCACAGCGCTTTCTTCACTGTGGTGAATATATCACGGTTAAGTGTTCCTGCCTATAAACGTATTAACAGAGTTGGAGTTTGATCTATAAATATCAACTCAAATGAGATGGGTATCATTCACCCTCTGTCTCAGTGGCTTCCACAGCTAAAACAAAACTAATCACAACAGTGAAACTCTTAATTGATCACTTCTGAAAACACATCACAGAGGAATGCTGTGGCTCTGATATAAATATCTTAAGAGTTGTTTGTGGATTGAAGTTAAAGGGTCAAAGTTTTATTATCACAAAAATCGGACAATACATCTGCTCACCAGGAGGCTCTGACTGGATGGGTATGGCTGGTTCCTCTGTGGCTTGTTTATTTGGTCTGGAAGAAATTTCATCAATACGGTCCTGATATCTTTGGCTGTCTCCCTTGACAGTTCGGTATGCCTGTGAAAACAGACAAGTGTATAGCCATTAATATTAGTTAACTACCTGCTTTTCAATACATGTACTGTACGTTATGACCAACAACGCTAACTCACATATACTCCACCACCAATGCAGGTTGCTCCAACCAGAAGAATGTACAGCTGGTTATCTCTACCTCCCCCTGCAGGCCCAGTGGACATGTGAGCTGCAGGTACACATGTTGGTATCCTGCCATTGTTTAACCCTGAAAACATTGACAAAGAAACAAAGATTCTGATTAGTCAAAACTGCATTCATTTAAGTCAAACAACCTTAATGTTGGTCAGAAAAGTAATCCAGACAGTTCGATTGTAGTCGGAGTACATCTCCACGTCTTGCATTATGACACACACACACACACACACACACACACACACACACACACACACACACGATTAATACACTCAAATTAGACAGTTGAAATGTCTCAAGTTTTTGGTTAACATTACTTATTCTTGTAGGGGTGAGCAGTAAAACACTCCAACTGGTGCATTTGATATGGCTGAAGATGCACTACAGTCTCTGTTTATGTTGATCAAGCTCAGTTTGGCACTACATGATTGACAATGCCACTTAATCAACTTATATATATTAATACTTCATAACATCTCATTTGGTTGTATGACACCAACAACTACGAGGCGACATGTAGCAAGCATGACACTATGTTTCCTTTCTATGGTTAATATAACATGTGTATGAAGGTGACTGTTGCATTGCTATAAGGGATTGTTCAAGAAGAAAAGTTTGAACTGTCTGTGTCAATGCTGCTGGATATATTTACAGAACATGCCTGCTGACGATGAAGACATGTCTTACTCCAAGATCTTCAACATTAGGCATATTATGCAGATTCCAATCCAAGATAACATTACATCTCAAGTCAACATAAGCTTGAACTTGGCATTCCCCAAAATGAATAGACTGGTACATTATGCTGCTCTGTGTGCTTGTAAAGTGGGTTACATAAAGATAAGGACACACACACACTCAATTTGAGTTGAGTTTTGAGACATGAATCCTCATTATGCTCAACGTTTCTCATGAACAACATGCACTTCCTTCAGTATTGTGCATTAAACGCATCAACAAGGGGATACTGAGCACTTTGCACATGCTGTGCTTTATACTCTCAGGGTCACAGGAGACTAACTCTCTCTCTCGGCCTCTGTAAGCGTGGCTAAATCTGAAGGGACAGAGAATATGGCGCAATAACATTATTAATACGCAGACTGAAAACCAGCATGTGTGTCAGTAACACGAGTTTATTTTTCATTCACTGGCGTTGCTTTCTGGCAAATGTTCAGGCGAGAGCTGCAACCAGCGGCGTGCAATACGGGTTGAGCTAACCCAACGTTAGTTATGGACATGTCATTGACTGGTTACTGCATGTTGCCATTTGCTAATTTGCTCAGTTAATGTTAGCTTTGAAACCGCCACACGAAGGTCAAAATAGCCAGACTGGGCCATGCTAAGGTTCTCCGTGCAGTTTAACAACCAGTCGACATTGGGGGATATTATGTGACAAGCAATGCGGGTTTAAATTGAGACAAGCTAACGGGAAGACACAAAGTCCCTCTCCTAACGTAAGGCTAAGTTACTTAACTAACTCACCTGCTCTTCTCACATTCTGCCGGCACAGAGTGGAGGAGGCTCGAGCCAGGGGTGCAAGCTTTTTCCATACAGTTTTACATTTCAGCATTGTGGCTCAGCTCCGCTGTAACGGCTCCCAGTTTACTAGCGGACCTGTCGGACACGAACACTGGCTAGTTAACGTTAATTAAACCCTACAGCCAGCACGCACTGACAAACAGCAGCACCGCGTTACGAGCCAAGGCCAGAGACAGGAGACAGGTCATACGTTTCAGGGGAGTCATGGGTAATGGTAAAGACTCTTTGAACGTATGAGATTGATCCCCCCATAGAAAACAAGAGCGCATAACGGCATTGAAAGAAAGATGGCGTCGCCGATGATATCAGTGTGTTGACCGTGAATTAACATTGTTTTGTTCTTGTTTTTGTGCTATGATTAATCATAGCTTTTTTTATGATCATACAGTCAAGAGCTACGTAGTTAACATTCATGTTATTTCAGATTCGTACTATCAAATACGGTTGCATCGAGTCTCAGCCGTTGCTTATCTTTCTTCAAGACTCTTTGGCCACTGTCATGATCCCACTTCTTCTTCTTGACATTTCTACAGGTTACATGCAGCCACAATGTTCTACTGCTGCCCTCTACCGTATATTTAACATGCAGTACTGTTAGAAAAGTTTTCCAGGGTTTTTCTTCTTCTTCTTTTTACCAAGAGAGGCGGAGAATAAACAAGACAGGAGAAGATAGAGATAAAACACGAGGTTGTGTAAATACATGATTCATGTAAAGCACATGCAACATAAAAGGGATTTATTAAAATATGTTTCATCCAAAACACATAAGGTAATAAAATGGTTTTCCATAGTGTGTACATATATGGATTTGTATTTTAACTAAATGAGGACATTAATGGAGGCCAAATGCACGGTAATATTTTGTGAATGTAGTGTGAATCTGTGTGGGTGTAATGTAAATTGTATTCCAACATTTTTATTTGTTTTGCTCTGAGTCTTTTTACGGCAATCAAGCCATTGGTGTTGTGTATTTCATTAGAGTATGTGTCTGATTTGATCAAGTGACAGGTAATAACATCAAAGTTACAACATTTTAAGTGATAAGTCTTTGATGATAATAGGATTCAGGATCAACTCATCAGTATCTGAAAAATGCTAACAGATCACGTTAAGTACCAATAAATCATGGACTCCTTTAAATTGTTTATCAGTCAAGCATGAAATTAGGCAAAATTACAGATGCATTGCCCATACCTGTTACTGTATTACAACAAAGGTGTTTAATACATGCATCTATAGGACTTTACTTGTGCAACAAACAACTGACAGGAATCAGCCTTTAATTTAACCCAGCACAGAGTACATAAAAATCTTAAAAGTTTTATTTTGAAAGGCACTTTGGGGAAAGTGTTCCGAAAGAAAGGGAAAATAAACAAATTAGAAGACAACAAAGGAAAACACGCTATACATATGTATTGTTTAAAGATGAGTTTAAAGGGTTTAGGACAACCCATGTTGATAGCCAATAACAAGAGCTGTTATTGTGTTATTGCTGAGTTTTTACTGGATATTCAAAATAGGTCAGCTGTGGGCACGGTGCCACTTTATACACTGTAGTGAACCTCATGGCAAATGAAAGGCTCCAAGATTAACCATAAGGCTGTTCTCTTATGGTATTATGCAATCATTTCAATTCAAACAATGTTCATGCTGCTAATGCCCTTAAGTATTTTCAAAAGTTGGAGATGCAACAAATTTGAATCCTGCAAGAATTAATTTGGCCACTTATGGACAGCAAAAATCAAACCGCAGCAACAACATCACATAAAGTTAATTTGGTATAAATTGAAATACATCTACAGTTTGATATGATATTGATTCATATAGTCTTGCAGTCATCAGTGTAGCTTAATGCTGAATAGCCATGAGTCAACTAAATGGATAGATGTGATTACATGGAATTTACTAAACCAATGGGTGAACATACAAGCATAACACTTCACTGAGTATCCTCATATCCTCTTCTTGTAATACTCCTGATGGAAAGAGAATTTGGATTTTCCAAAGAATTACTTTTAAGGTCCTAGAAATATAGTTTTCTGAATTTTAGGTGTAAGAACTTGTGGCCCTTACAGAGCCCCGACCTCAACCCCGTCCCACAGCGAGCACTCCGGGGTTTTTTGGACAGCGTTCCCGGAAGAGTGAAGGCTCTTGACATAAGAGCAACAGTCACATAATGTTTGAGAGTCCACACATACTTTTGGCCGCATTGTGTAGCTTGAGACACTTCCTCAGACCTCATTAACATGTAGCAAATAACCAACTGTCACCTGTTGGCAGTTCAGTGAATTCACCAAGTCACAATGCTTCATGCTAGAAGTTAACACTCACAACATTAATGGTAAAGGATCTACAGTTATTCATACTGCTGATCTGTTCGAAAAATCATTGCACTAACTTCCTGACAAGTGAATCAGCCGTCATGGTACTCTCGTTTCCTTCAATGAAGCAACCATCACTAAGCGTGGTACAGCAATGATGTTCCCGGGTCAATTTGACCCGGTGCGTGTTGAATCATCCAAAAGTTGTCAGAAACCAAAAAATCCTAATAAATATAGTTTGTACCTCATCACCAACACCATTACCAACTATTCAATCCGTTTTTAGTGGAATGGAGTTATTCACCCCTCCATAGATCATAGTTCAATTAGGCTAACTCAATCATTTTAATGAAAAATACATCAAACAATTGTTTAGGTGCATTTGAAAAACTTAGATATAAATTGCATTAGTCTACCATAGGATGTATTTTTTCCTAAATTTAATTTGCATTTTGAATTATTTTTTGTCATGGGCTGATGTAGATAAATAGAGATGATACACCTGTGCTGTTCAGGGTGATATTGACCAGCTCACTCAAAATCAAGCCAAATGAGTCATAAGGATTTATATTGAAAGTAAACTTTATGTATGTTTATTTATAGTGTTAAGAAATCTAAATTGACCTCAAGATGGTCTTCACCTTCAGATACTTACTCCTCTATTTCACTGTCGTGATCAAGGATGTGCTCCAGAGCCTCCAGGGCCGTCATCCTTTTGTTTCTGTTGCTCATGTTGCCCTACAGTTGTGTGTATCTGCAGACTGTAAAGTTGGTAGAACTTTGTATGCTTCACCTCCCCCGCGGGAAAGAAAAGGTTCCCGTCAAAATAGTATCTGTATTTCTCGCACAGGTGGGGTAGTTAGAAAGAGAGTGTGCGTGCGCCTGAGATTGGGATGAAATGTGTGTGTGTCCCTCTCAGTAAGTGTCTCAGTCAGTCTATTAGAAATCCTATAATACCATATTCATTAGGAGAGACATCAAAGAAACCCTTACTTTGATGTTCCCGGTGTATTTAGGGGGAAAGTGAGAAGATAAGCATTGTTTAGTCTGGAAGGTGTGGTTCACCTGGAGGGATGGGCACATGAAGCAGGATAGAGATGGTTCCCATAACAAACACCTGCTTTTTTGTTTGAAGTTTGAAATGTGTACAACTTTATATATGGTGTGTGTTTGTGTGTATGTTATGTGTGTGTGTGTGTGTGTGTGTGTGTGTGTGTGTGGGTGTGTGTGTGTGTGTGTGTGTGTGTGTGTGTGTGTGTGTGTGTGTGTGTGTTGTGTGAGAAATGTGATGAAACATGGAAGGAGTCTCTCACATTTTCAAAGAAAGAAATGGTCTAAACTTGACCCTTCTGACCCCTTATAGCCTCCACTTTCACTGTCGGGTCAAATTGACTCGAACATCATCTCTGTAATATAAACCTGCAGGGGGGGTTTACAAATACATGATTTTTTTTTACGTTGATTACACCAATTAAGGCAAGCAGAAGAAGTTTCATACAGAAAAAGTACTTTAAAATATTTTTCCTGGTTGTTCAAACTTTGAAACGGGTCAATTTGACCCGGAACATAACAGGAGGGTTAAGGCAGAATTTCAGAATGAGGTTCAAAGGGTCCTGAAGAAGCCTTGTGACAAGCAAACTGATAATGTATATGCTATGGATGCTATGGATTGGATAGGGAGGCTTGTAATCAGGGGATGCTGTGCTTGCAGTGCCTGCAGTGCCGCTATATGCCTTGTCAGGTCTTTGTGTCTTTGATAATTAAAGTCTTTGGTCTGAGACGCAAGTATCCTTTAATGTACGCTATCTATTTCAACAACAGTACAAACACTTAATTATTCAGGAAATGTTGTAAAGCAAACACTGGTCTAACTTCATTGAAATAATACAATGCAACATATTCTTTTAGGCAAAAATAATAACATCAACACCAGAAATCTCAATAAAAGGGAAAACTGTTCTGTAGCTTCAGACAATGGGAGGAATTGTCTGACTGTCAGACAATGGGAGTCTTTAATGTGTTCATTCATTGATGTATTCATTATGAAATGTCCACCCTTATTTTAGATTATATGAAGAAAGGGGTTATTGAAAGGAATATTTAACACATATTGCAGCTTGGATGAATAAGAAAAGCAATATTTTATAATATATATATATATATATATATATATATATATATATATATATATATATATATACGTATATATATATATATATATATATATATATATATATATATATATATACGTATATATATATATATATATATATATATATATATATATATATATATATATATATTCTGGGATTGTAGTGTATATATATATAAAATAATAAAGTATTGTTTTTCTTTTTCATCCAAGCTGCAATATGTGTTAAATGTTCCTTTATTTTAGATTATATGAAGAAAGGGGTTATTGAAAGGAAAATTTCAATTTTTTTCTTCTTTTTTTCTTAATTTCATTCATTAAATGTCTTGTGTCGCGTCCAGGCGAACCGCCTCCTCCTCAGAAACTACAATCCCAGAATGCCTTGCAGCGTTGGCAGCATTTCTTGTCGACGTGGGAAGGGAGGGGATTCGGACACAAACAAATGTCCACGGGTTTGATGTCGGGCTACGTTACAGATAACTGTGACATGTCAGGTGGATTCCAGAGATAACCTCCCTGACAGCTGAAACATGTGGCTCAAACCGGACGAGATTCTGCTGAAAAATGCGTTCAAACTGTGGGTGACGGAAGAGGATAACGAGTACTTCGTACTGCAAAGGAGACGAGGTTACGGAGAAGGCGGAGGCGGCTTGACAGGTAACGTTAGCGGGTTGTGCTCGCGCCTCCTCGCTCGCGCGCGTTGTGTGTGTGTGTGTGTAGAACCAGCCGCTGCGGTATCTCCGGGACACGTTACAACAAACAAGTTGTGAACGGGTTAACTCGCTTTACGTCCGTGAGCTAGCGTGCTGTGCAGGGCGGGCGCTGCAGACACATACCCTCGTAGCAACAGGTCTGAGCCAATAAGTGTCGGCATTAAGGGAGTCCGCGCAGATGCTGCACAGCTGCTGTGCTCACGGTGTTGTGACGGCGTGCAAGACCTCGCGCTCTATGGGTGTCCGTGTCCGTGTGTCGGCGTATTGTGGTTACGAAGCGAGGTGACGTTGGGGAAAGTCTGCCTGTCCACTAACGTTATTGTTCCTGCTGGGTTTAGGACACGGTGGCTGCAGGGTTAGGGTTACAAGATGAACAAAAGGCCTAAAAACTTTGAGCCACGTATTTGGGAATATTTTTAGGAGTAGCTGTGTCATGAGAATATACAATATTTAACTGTCACCTCTGAAGGAATATGCAAGTGGTGACGTAGTGTTGTTTTTGTTGGGGCAGTTCAGTCAGTTTGTGGAGATGTGAAACCACTTTCTCCCTGAGGTTAAAACATATGAAATAAACCCCTTTTATAATGCCAGGTGCTGCTGCTTTCTGGGTAATAAACGTGTCAGCGACTTTGTAGAGACACTGATGCTGAGTGGAGTTGTTCCACTGTAATTCAGGTTACATCAGCACTTTGACAGTAGTTTGTACAGACTACAACTAATGATTGTTTTCATTAGGCCTATGATTCCTCTGTCCATTATTACAAACAGTTCAAATCTTAATGTTTTTACACTGACATAAAAGAAGGACAGGAACTCTTCCTATTTTAAAAGCCAAAACAAGTTAATGTGTTTTTTTTTCCCTTGTAAAAATACATATTCATTAATGTATAATATACTAATTATTAAAGAAGTTGTTGATTTAATTTCCTGTTTACCAAATAATCAATTCATCATATAATGATGTCATCCCTCCTACAGATCTTTTGTTGAACTTTCCCTGTTTTCTTGCTATGGACTTGGAGCATATAATATAACATAACTGGGCAGCAATAGTGTTAGCTGACACACTGATCTAATACTTTTAGATGACTGGTCCTCGGTAAGGGACAGTCAGTAATCGGTTGCACCGCTCCATATGGATTATTAGTTTGTAATATTTCCTCTATGAAGGACAGTAACTGAACTTAATCATACGTACCAGTTTTCAGGAAGAGTGGTGCATTTTCAAAGTAATCTGTTTAAAAACTGAAATAAATCATGCTGGAACTCTCAAATTTAGCGGCATTCTCTTTTGAGTTCACCCTCAGGTGCTCGGTTTCAACCGAACCCCCAGTGCGTTTCTGATGCAGATGCAACCTCGCAATAATAACCTGACTGCGTAGCATTCTTTACTGACTGTGGCTCCGTGGTAGAGCAGGGTCGTCCTTCAATCAGAGGATCGCCGGTTCCATTAAGACACTTCACCCCAAATTGCTGTATCTGTGCCTACGGTGTGTGAATGTTAGCTAGTTCTGATGGGCAGGTGGCACCTTGCCTGGTAGCCCCTCCCATCAGTGCATTTATGAATGGGTGAATGATGACATGTAGCGTTAAAGCGCTTTGAGTGGTCGGAAGACAAGAAAAGCGCTGTACAAGTACAGTCCATTTACCATCCATTTATCTTTGAAACCTATTGTCACCTGCCAGTATAAAAGTGGAGCCTATAATACCACCAATGATTGTTACCACATGCCTCTGCGTGACAGCCGCAAGGCAATTAATAGATAATTAGTGATAATGAATGGTGTTCTAGCGGATCACAAAAGGATCAATATCCTTGTTGGAGTGTTTAATGTTAGTGGAGGTTAAATACTACCTGATGGTACACGGCATGATGCACTTGAGTCCCTCTGCAGCACAAGAGCCTTTTGTGTGTGAAGTATCTTGTATGTGTTTTAGTCTATGCTCTACTGTGTGATATTCTTCTACACTGATGAAAACATAAATTATGTAAACTGTGTTTGATCCTTGACGGCTCACCAGTAGAGCCTGTGGAGAGCTGGTCTGTGTTCAGCAGGCAGGCCAGTGTAATGCTGATGCAGTGTGTGTGAGTGTGGTTTCGCAGCGACCTTGTTTATAATTCATGGAGGGCATGTCAGAGAAGTTATAAAGGTAACAGATTTAGCTAATTTTAGTTGCGCAACTCTAACGTGGACCTGAGGGATCTCTCCTTTCTACGCAGTCAGAAAGTATCAGAGCACAGTCTGGTTTGTCAGTAAATACAGTTCAACACAGCTGTGATCAATTAACAGTGATTCATCAAAGGTCAAAAAAATGAGAAGTTGTTATTTTCGCTGTTCATTTTATTTCCATATATGTCCGATATCTGTCTTTCTCATTTTCAAAGGCGCCACATGGCTGACGGTCATGTGAGACAGAGGTGGTTAAAAATATCAATGTACTGTATGTTACAGGCCTCCTTGTGGGAACTCTGGATACGGTGTTGGACTCCACATCCAAAGTGGCTCCCTATCGCATTCTGCACCACACACCAGACTCACAAGTGTATTGGTCCATAGCATGTGGTATGTTCCTGTATTTCAATCTTCTTCTGGCAAACATGTCAATAGTGCTGTCCAGCGGTTAGGTTTTCAAGATTACTAGTTGCAAAATGTCTTTTTGATGTAGACATTTTATAAAAACATTAACTGTAAATGTAACAAAGTCCAGGACAATTCTACCAGTCACAATGAAGCCAATATTCCCAAATCCAAGTTAAAAATAAAATATTTTACAGTAAAAAACATTTTTAAAAAGGAAGAAAAAGTGACCGTTGAGTTTTTGTAATGTTTTCTCTCTTGATTTTGGGTCAGGTGTCACCAAAGAGGAAATTGTTCAGCATTGGGAATGGCTGCAGCAGAACATCATGAGGACACTCTCTGTTTTCGACTCCAGCGAAGACATCACCAGTTTTGTACAGGGCAAGATTAGAGTAAGAAAATCCTCTTTTTTTTTTTTAATGGGGACTCCTCATCCCACATGGCTAATATGCCTACACGTTAATCTCTCAGCAGGGCTGTAATTGTAATGCTTTAACATACTGTACAATGGCTTCTTGATTCTTGTAATACTGTACTTATCCCTGATTATTTTTCGAGTAATTTATCTGGCCCCTTAGCGAATAAGAAGGTGTGGCTTAGTCACCAACAGCAGCCCTTTTTCTCCCCATTGTTAATATAAAGATATGGATTTGAGCAGCTTAAAAGAAGACGGTGCATTCTTGTATCGTCACCCTCAGCCTGCAGTAACCTTTGATGTAACCTTTAATGTGTTAGGGTCTTATTGCTGAGGAAGGGAAGACATCCCTGGTGCTGGAGGAAGATCCCGAGAAGTTCCGGGAAGCACTTTTGAGGTTTGAGAAGTGGTTTGAGCTGCCGCCAAAGGAAAAGCTGGTCACATATTACTCGTGCAGCTACTGGAGAGGCAAGGTGCCCTGCCAGGGCTGGCTCTACCTCAGCACAAACTTCCTGTGCTTCTATTCGTACCTGCTGGGAGCTGAGGGTGAGCTGATTTCTGTTTCATTTATTAACAGGAGCTGCCAGAAACAAAGACAGCTACTAATGGCAACCATAGTTGGCTATGGTTGCCATTAATATTTTAAATAATTGTGAAGAAGCAATTATACTGTAGCAGACCTCATCGTGGAGGTAGATTTGAAAGGCAGTGGGGATAATGGGTAACAGTGAATATTAATGAAGCCAAGTGACATTTTAAGAATGATCACAATAATGCTCTGAACATTGTCATTGTTTCGTATCATCAATTCTTTATAAAGGCACTAGGAAGTATGTTATTACTGCAATGCATTTCCTATATTTCAATTAATGAAACATTTGACTATTTATGTACTTAATTGCGCAGTCATAATTTACCCATTCATTGAAGATCCTTATCCTTGCAGCTGTGAGCCTTAATTAGGGGTCTAATTTCCACTCATTGTGATGACTCTGCAGTGAAACTGATCATCTCCTGGGATGAGATCTGGAGGCTGGAGAAAACCTCGAACGTTATCCTGACTGAGAGCATCCATGTCTTGGTCCACGGGGAGGATCACTACTTCTCCATGCTGATGCACCTTAATGAAACGTTTGTTATCATGGAACAGCTGGCTGACTACTCAATCAAGCGCCTTTTTGATAAAGAGGCCTTCCAGAGAGAGCCAGCGCTCTCCGACCCCCTGCAAATCACCAAGAGGTAACTGTCTGCCTGCTGCACAGCTTCACATGATCCTGTTAGTGCTGGCTGCCCGCTTAAAGAAGCAGAGTAAACATAAAGTCTGACTTCGGTCAAAAAGCATTTGTGTTAGCCTGGTAGGAGTGGCAGGCAGGCCATGCATGACGATACCAAGCCAGGTATTTATAGAAAATCAACATACTGTAGTTGTTTACTTTGACCATTTTGACTACATATTCAAGCTTTTGGTTGGATATCGATTTGCCAGAATCATGCTTTTTAAATTTAAATTCTAAATGCTGTAATTTATTTATGATACAACAAGACAATTTAGAAACTGAGGTTGAACAAAAACATCTACATGCCAATATTATGATATACAGTATTATAATAATACAGTGTATATATTTGGAAAGATCTAAAGTACTCGTAGGCACTGAAATAATCTAATATCCCAGCACCTAAAAGATTGATATGGAAGGTGACGGTCAAGAGAACAAAAATAGGTTATTGTGAGACTGTGTTGTGTGTTTGAGCCTGAAAGCTTCTAAAAGTTTGTTCTTAGAAAACTTAAATATGATGTTCTGCTCATGACATTATTTTCTGCTTTACTTCCTTTCACAGAGGCTTAGAAGCTCATGCAAAGAGTGAGCAGTTCCGGACATTTTTCCGGCTTCCCAAAGAGGAAAACCTGTTAGAGGTGCATGAGAGCTTTCTTTGGGTGCCCTTCAGCCATTATAACACACTTGGCAAGATCTGTCTGTCTGAGAGCTACCTGTGTTTCGCTAGCCAAGATGGAAGCCAATGTCATGTCATCATTCCAATGCGAGAGGTAAAGTAAAACAACAGGAATGATGTACAATAGCAACTCAAAAAGCACCCGGATGAACGACAGAAAACCTAAAAGTGAACATTGCCCTCTTCCAGGTTATCAATGTCGAGAAGTCCGACTCCGGCAACAGGGCTCTAACGGTGTGTGTGCGTGGAAAGCGGGCGCTGCGTTTCTCCGAGGTGCGGGACTACCAGCGGCTCGCCAACACGATCCGTAGCAGGTGTGGGATTAGTGCCAGCCCTCAGCACTCTGCGTCATCAGAGGTAACGTGTGTATTGTTGTATTTCTGCCATTGCACTTGATTTACAGCTAGCTATGCTTTCTGACTTGAATCATTTGTGTCTCAGGCCATACGAGGCGAGTGCCAGTCGCTTATCAACCACTTTGAGGACAACCCAGAGGACGTAACGCTGATGGTGGGACAGAAAGACAGCAGCAAGGCTGTGAGCACCGAGGCTCTCATGACCGTTTTCCACCCCCAGGATGTTGAAAACCTTGACCCCAAAATGGTAAATATCACTTTAAATGAGACATAACCACCACTCACAAAATCTGTGTGGATTACCTTGATAAATTTGTGTTTCACTAGTATCTTCCCATGCTCTGCAGGATGGGGGTGTCTTAGTGGGTGTCTAATCAATGCAGGGGTGGACATGAATAAAAATGCCTGTTTTAGAAATACCACCAGTTTTAACAGTGTAGCAGAGCATGTACAGTAACCCTGTGGTATGTGGTCTTCGCGTGTGTTCGGCAGCTTAAAGAAAAGATGAAGGAACAGTCCTGGAACATCCATTTCTCGGAATATGGACGTGGCACAAGTATGTTCTTCACCAGGAAGACTCGAGACTTGATTGTTCGTGGCGTTCCTGAGGCCTTGAGAGGAGAGCTGTGGATGCTTTTTTCAGGTATTTATACAGCAGACATTACTCTGGCCATGTCATGTCTAAGCAAATGATATGCCGGGTCAGTGATTTGTTAGTGAAGCCTTGCATGATTGAAAGTGTTATGTGCTGAGTGCTTCCTCAACATGCATAATTAAATTAAACATCGTTGATGTGGGTATATCTGCAGCATCTGTTTCTTTGGACTAACTGTGGTTCTACCTCTGCAGGCGCTGTTAACGACATGGCCACTCATCCCGGCTATTACACGGATCTGGTTGAACAGTCTCTGGGCACAAGCACTTTGGCTACAGATGAGATCGAGAGAGACCTGCACCGCTCTCTGCCAGAGCACCCCGCCTTTCAGAGCGACACAGGCATCTCAGCTCTACGCAGAGTCCTTACTGCCTATGCATACAGGAACCCCAAAATTGGCTACTGCCAGGTGCTTTGATTTCTTGTTTTTAACGGGCAGAAAAGCCCTGATTGAAACTGATAGCACACACTCACAACTTCTTAGAGGCTTTGAGTAAACTGTAGGGACATTAGCCATGTGACTGTATGTAGCCAGAAGTTTATTTCAGAAAAATAGCCAATTTCCTTACATCTTCATTTGTAGTTGGTAATTCATGTGAGGTTATCCTTTAGTTTTTTACCCTCTTGACAGTGACCGATGAGGTGACAGGTGGTTATAGTACAGACAAAAGACATATTTGAACCCTTTCGGTTTTAAACCCGTGTCCTTTACTGCGATTGGTCGTTTCATGACATTGAGGAGTGCAGCAACTCTGAAAAGCAGAGATGATTTTTAAAAAGGCCAAGTACCTTTAAAAAAAAAAAAAGGCTGTAGAGATCAGAGATGGCCAGATGTGATCTAAAACCATTGACATTTTTTATAAAGGCACCGGTGCTCAAAAAAAAGTACCTTTTTGACACACATTTGTAAATTGGCCTCCCGCCTCAGTTACTGTAACCTTATACTTACAAAGGAGGTTTATTAAGAATGCTTTTCCCCCTATTTAGGCCATGAACATTCTCACCTCCGTTCTTCTGCTCTACGCTAAAGAAGAGGAGGCGTTCTGGCTCTTAGTGGCCGTCTGTGAGAGGATGTTGCCGGATTACTTTAACCGCCGGATTATTGGTGAGAGTGGAAGCAAATTCTCATTCTGTGACTGCTGGTAATTTTAGGCCTTGAGTGATTTCACGAGTGAAGTCACACTCTGTAATGTTGCCGATGTTGCTTTCTTCAGGCGCTTTGGTGGACCAGGCGGTGTTTGAGGATCTGATTAGGGAACATCTCCCCCAGCTGGTGGAGCACATGACGGACCTGAGTTTCTTCTCGTCCGTGTCCTTGTCCTGGTTCCTCACTCTTTTCATCAGTGTCCTCCCCATAGAGAGTGCTGTGAACGTGGTAGACTGTTTTTTCTACGACGGCATAAAAGCCATCTTGCAGCTCGGCCTGGCAGTGCTGGACTACAACATGGGGGCTCTGATCAGCTGCCATGACGATGCAGAGGCCGTCACCATCCTCAACAAGTTTGTGTGAATACAAACCAAGCTGGACTGATGGTTTTTAGACATGGTCCCTGTGTGAATTATTATCCCTCTTTCTCTGATGATGTTATTTCAGATTCTTTGACAGCGTGACAAACAAAGACAGTCCCCTGCCTTCAACAGTGAAGCAAGCTTCAGTGACCAGCACCGATACAGCCTCACGCTTCAACGTGGATATCAGCGAACTGATCCGAGAGGCCTACGAGGTAATGCGTTTCTCTGTGTCGGTATTATTCCATGATGCCGGTTTTGTGGTTGAATTAACTAATTGTGCTTGGTTTTAGAAATATGGAAATATCCGTTCAGAGGATGTCGAGAGTTCACGGAAAAGAAACAAACTGCATGTGATCCAGACGCTGGAGGATACAACAAAACAAAATGTGGTATGTGGCCGTTGAGTTTTTAACTGAGTTTAGTTAGGGTACTTGCATTGTTTCTGTGGTATTAAGGATGAATTTAATGATTTTTTTTTCAGATTCGGGTGGTGACCCAAGAGGTCAGATTCAGTCCCTCACATCTGGATGGGCTTTATAACTTGTTCAAAGTGAGTCAATTACATGACACAGCATCTCGAGTGTCATTATACAAAAATATCAACAGACATCATTTATCCATTTTTGTTATGTTTAAATGGCCTTGTGTTCTTTTTCTTTGTTTTCTATTTTCAGAGGCAGCATTTCCTGTGCTGCTACTGGACAATGAAGAGTCCAGCTCTGCTCCATCATGACCCTAGCCTGGCCTATTTGGAGCAGTACCAATTGGGTTTCCAACAGTTCAGCGTGCTCTTCTCTCTGCTGGAGCCCTGGGCTTTCTGCAGCGCCAAGAGCGCCCTCTCCCTCTGGGTCTTCCGCCTGATAGACGAGAACCAGGACGGCCTCGTCAACTTTAAAGAGTTCTGCTATGCCCTCGGTGAGTTCCCTCGCTCTCTGCTCTCCACTAATGCTGCCGTTGACCTCAGTACACCCACTGCTATAACTTCTCATCGCTCCTCCCGCAGATACTTTGTACAGTGGATCGTTCACAAATAAGCTGAAGTTCCTCTTCAAGCTGCACCTGCCACCAGGTGAGTGATGAACAATTGGAGCATTAAATCTCAATGACACAAAAACTGATTAATAGTTGTCATGTGACTGCTCTCGCCCCTGACCCTGTCAAGTCGACAAGATAGATTTGTGTGAGTGCAACGTCAGCTTTGACTCTGACCCATTTCTCTCACAACATGTCTGCAGTGATTCCTTCAGGTTCAAAGTTCAAACGCAGCTAATTTTTTCTGAACTGGATTCAGCCTGAAGTAAAGCACAAGGTCTGATAGACCTCAGTCTCCGTGCTGCAGGGGCTTGTGGGATTTGTCCTTAACTCAGCATTTGATGAGCGAACACATTGCCCCGGGGATAGAGACTGTCCTTGAACATGTGACTCCTCACTGCGTGATGTCGGCTTGGAGGCAGAAGTAAGAATAGCCTATATTAGGTGAAAGAACTTTGCCATGGCAACAATGTGTGCGAGGAGCTCTAGGGGCATTTCGCAGTGGTCTAGTTTCTCCACAAAGAGGGTCTGTGATGATGGTGAAGTGCTCAAATTACAACTGACAGCTAGGCAGCAGACGAGAGCACTGAGTCACCATTTGTGATGTGCCAGGCCGGTGAACGTTTTATGTCTAGTGGAGAGAGCACATTCCTTCAGCACCAAGGACAGGTACCCAGGACTGAACTCCTCCAGACTTTAATCAGCATGAGTGCTCTAAACGCTGTCCGATAAGTGGGACAGCACTTTTGTGATGTCATTGTACCTGCACAGTAGTGTGAGGCTGATATTTCAGTGTGGAGCCTAACCCTCGTGTTGTCTTGGGGTCAAAATGACCCATCAACACACATACATATACACTCGTACACGGGTCATTTTGACCCCAAGACAACACGAGGGTTTAACAACGTGGACCATTTGTTGTTTGCTTCTTGCGTCAAAGTAAACGAGTTGCGTCGGATCAAATCAACATGTGAAACAGCTAGACATGGTGTGTTTTTCATGATGCAAAATAGCCCTGTCATAACCGCTTTTGACGTCACATTGTGGGTTTTTTTGTGGGGTTTTTTGTGGGTTTTTTTGTGGACTTTTGGAAAGTTTGCAGAGAGTGGGTGGAAAAGGTTGACCATGTGGACCTCAAACACTTGCCAATTTCACAGTGGGACAGCCCTGGGCCCTGGAACTGGGCCAAACGCATCATTGATCAAGGAAACAAAATCATGTGCTGACTGTCAAGTCTAAACACAGAAACTATTCGGCTGTATCTTGTGTGTAAATGGAAAGTTAGTATTAATGTATCATTAGTTATCTGTGTAAGTTGGTGATAATTTGATGGTTCGTTGACGAGAGGGATAGGTCAGAATTTGAAGATGATAATATTTTGGAGGTAATCAATGAGTTTCATAAGCATCTGCCCATGAGATCTTAAATAATATGTTAGGCGTGAATTTTAGCCTGCTTCTGGCGAGTTAGGAAAGCTCACCACAATCATTTACGGTTAATTCTGTTTGAATACCAGCAACAGATTCTACGTCAGACACTAATAAGGTGATCCTCAGGCTGTACCGCTTATGCAGCACGAAGCTATCTGCCAAACATGATGACACTGCTGGCTTGTGTGGGTAATTGTTTAATCCAGCAATGCAAACTGACACGCATGCATGAACTCACAGAAAGTCATTGGCGGGGGTTGGCGCATAGAAGTATACAAGTCTCATTCAGCATGACCTCAGACTTTGTAGGAGTCACAAAGATGCAATCTATTTCAGGAGTAAGATGGGGTTGCGTTACACTGTATGTAATAAACGGGTAACTCGGCGTGTATGAATATCTTTGTTTTCTTTAACACATTTACTCTACATTGCTGATGTGGATCCTCTGTCTTCATCTTTCCTCTCAGTACTCTCATTTTCGGTATCTTCTAGCTTTCACAGGTAGTCCTTTGCACTTAAAGGAACAAAGAATCCAGCACTTTATTCCAGTGACTGAAGACTCTTCTCACTTGAGTAGACTCTCTGGTTAGCCTCTTTACTCTTTCTTTTCCTTATAAAACTCAAATGTCACCTTTTACCCTTTCCTCCTAAATTCTGTCTTAATGCTTGCCTGATTACCTTGAATGTATTGATTGTTCTTGAAGCATTTCACTCTGCTATTTGTTCACATGCTGCTTCTATATTTCAGCATTTGATCTACCACAAGATGGCGTGATAAAGAAAAGCCCTGAAAGAGGTAGTATTTTATTAGATCCAATCTATCACAAACACTCCATGGATATAACTAAAATAACTGTGCATGTCTTAGTTGTGTGTGATAGTTTACAGTTTGTATGTGAAATTGACAGGTAGAGGAAAAGTGGACCTACAGGCCTACCTGAAACAATGGCAAAATGAAATACTTAAGAAAGAGGAAACTATTAAAGACCTACCCCGAATTGATCAGGTAATTTAATCTATGTTGTGACAATTTTCTTCCTGAAGCTATTTTATAAAACGATGTGATAAGGCAGAGTATCTGATGAAGCACAACATGTATATACTGTGTGTGTGTATGTATATATATATATCTCAGTTATTTTCTTTTTAAATCTCAGACTCAGTTCATCCAGTTCTCCAAGACCCTTTACAACATCTTTCATGGCGATCCGGAGGAGGAGTCTCTGTACCGAGCCGTGGCCCATGTGACCAGTCTTCTCCTGAGGATGGAGGAGGTGGGACGGAGGCTGCAGGAGGCGAGCAGCCTGTCCGAGTCCTCAAAACCTGCCAACGGCGCTGCCGCTGCAGATGAGGAGGAGCCTTCAACGGAAGAAGCGTCTACGACCCCGGAGAGCTCCGGCACCTCCAGCTCCCGCAACAGTCAGGACGCAGGGATCGACCTCACCGAGATGGAGTGGTCGTTTTCCTTTGAGCAGGTTCTTGCGTCTCTGCTCAACGAGCCGACTATAGTCCGCTTCTTCGAAAGGCCCGTCGACGTTCAGACTAAACTGGGACAAGCAAGGGTTGCCCAGCTGAAGCTCAAGGCGAATAAGTGAAAGGATACATAAGGGAATTGATACTTCGCTTCGAATTCAAACCCACAAGTCACCATGAATTTCCTTCCTCCATTTGGAAAGGACAGCGGGTTTTGGCGAGGCAGAATGATGGTATTATAAATAAAGAGGCATCCAATTTTAAAATCTGGGCTGTATGAAACAAATAAGGCACAAAATCTTAAATGTAAACACGGTTGTTACAGTCCACTGACCAACACCTTCAGTGCATTTTCATGTTGGGCCTCGTTGTATACCGTCGGCTGTCGTTCCTCAAATCTGATTATGCATTTTCAAGCTCTGTGACGAAATGTAGCTTCAGATTCTTCGGATTTTATGGAAGTTTAGTGAAAAATATTTCCCACCCCTATACGGCGTGGAGCATCTACAGTATAGTTTTGTATTTCAGTCATTCAGTGCTGTTCCCTGTATTTAGAAACATGACAGAAGACGTTGTCCTGCCCTCTCTCATGATGTCAAATCAAGTAGTTAAAATCCGTGGCGAATGGTGACCGAGGCGGCGAGAGGAGGATTCTCCCTCTGGGTATCTTGTTATGTTTTCTCTTAAAGATAAACAAGTCACTGCTGTCGTAGTACAAACTAGTGTGTCCTGTGACTCCAGTGTCTCCTGTTCTTAGGCAACATTAATGTTATTCTGTAAATGTCAACTTATTGTGAGAAACAACAGCTTTCCAGTTAAAGATGCACAGAATCAACAGTAGTACAGTGAGTAAGGAGAAGCAGTATTGCCCCTGCAAGCCATAAATATTGTCTCAATGAGGAGGTCAGATGCATTTTATTCAGTGCATGAAAGATTACATTACGGTATTATGCATTTGCTATAATACACAAGAGAGGAGGCCGTACTGCCACACTCAACTGTCTCGTTCCTCTAACAGCAGCACACGCTGTAACGATATCATAGCATGACCTGCATGTCATACTGGAAACTATGGTCAGTAAAGGTAAAATAATTTGATGGCCACAGTGCTGCTGCTGCAGGGAGATCTCCTGCATCGGCTTCTGAACATGTGCCGTGCGTTAGCTTCACAGTGCTATTGGTCGCTATAACTGTTTGCTTATGTCCGTCCTAATGTATATGTAGAATGTTATGCTCTAGTATAAGTGCAGCATTTTGTACATAGAGATCAGTTCAATAGTCGTTTGATTATTGTATTTATGCGGCGTGTAGTGACAATGTAAGATATGAGCTCGTAGACCGTCGTGGACACAACTTAAACCTTTTTGAAGGACATTTTATTTTATTAAATCTCAGGGTTCAATTTGTGTAAAATAAAAGGGAGAAAAGGGATATTTTTGAGGATCTGGGATATATAAAGTATATAACAGTGTTATACATAGCGTACAAATATCTGTAACATTAAAATGTAGAGCATGAGTAGCATAGGTCCATTGCTCGCCACACTATGCTAACGTTCAATGAACAGCAACTATAACCGCTCGCTACAGAAAGCTGGATCTGACTAACAGTATTTGAGTTGTTTCCTTTTTATCTGTGCTTTTTTCTGCTTCTTTGGTTTTGCTTCTCTCAGTGAACCATCTGCACAATTGTCTGAGATTCACACGTGATAGATAAGCGTGTATCTCGGCCAGATCTTATGGCCGTTGGATTCCATAAAAGGTTGTGACGCTTTAGCTGCAGCTTGTCACCTCCAGGGGCCAAATTCAGAGCTTTCTCTCTGCTTGTCTGTAGGAAACAGTGTTTTTAGAAGCTCTTTAAGTGCAAGCGCTATTCTCTGTGTCCTTTTTATTTTGCCATTTCCTAGTAATGTTTTGTTACGTTTTGTGGTTCTTTTTTTTAATTTCATTAAGATATAAGGACCAATCTGAAATGTATTTAATTGTGTAATTATTGGGTTAATTGATATCGATTGTTGAAGTGAGTTGTACATACTTTTTGGAACTCATTGGAACTGAAAAGGCACATCTGTCACTGTTTACATGACTAATGTAAAAAATGAATATCAAAATACACCCTATTGTCTTTGATAAATCCAAAGCTCCGTCGGTGACATCAGTCCAGTGCATTAAGCCATAATGAAGTCGTACTGATGCGGCAGAGCTTCAAAACAGCATCGCTATTTCCATAATTTGAAACAATATGGTCTGACTATTTCAGTACGCCGGTTCCCCGGCAGTTTCATGCTGCATTTGTAACCTCTCCTAACTTCAAGAAATGATTATAACATGCAGATTAAAACATCTAATCAAAGACTGTGCTTTAGTCTTTCTGCGATGGTTCTGAGCTTTGCGTTCAAGTTAATTGCTTCGTCTGCTTCTGATAATATGATCATATCGTAAAGATTAGAAATCATGCAATAGTTTAATTTCATTTGTTGGTCTTTATGGAAGAAATGTTGAATAGTGGTTAATTAAGTGATAAGAAAACTTAAGATGCTCAGTAATTTCCTAACTTTGGTTCTTTAGGCAAAGCTTTTGGAAAATGGCACTTAAGATGTATTTTAATTTTTTTTTTGCCCAGAATATTCCTTTTCTTTTTCGCTCGTCGAGGAAATAAATGAAAGTTGATGACATTTTAAGAACGGAGGACGGAAAATGTTATGGTTGGAAATCGTTATCCCCTGGCATGTTATCAGATTTGCCATTAAGCATCATTAGTGCCAGCTGTAGAAACTATACAGCTGTATACATTATACAGCAAGCACAGGCAATGCTCCAGCGCCTGCATTAGTATATGATTAATTAAGTCTGTACACGTGTAAGTGTAGTCTACAGCTTTTATAGTCTGTAGCTTTTGATCGAGAGCTAGTTAAGCAAAATATGTGAAGCACATATATTTTGGTTTACCCTCTTGATTATGCTTTGGTTTTATTTTCTTTCTTTTTTTTTCTCCATTCAAAGGTATCGGAATAAAGAGTTATGATTCTATAATTAGGTTTTGGTCATTCTGATTGTTACCTGGAACACCTGGGATCTAGACGCACCAAAAGTGATTTGAAATTGGACTCATGTTAATTGGTACTTGTTTATTTGTGTACTAAGCATAAAATTCTGCCTGTTGGGGTTACCTATCAGTAAGTCATGTATGTCTATATGTGTCTTTATGCATATAATATACGGAAAGTTCTGAAGGATTTTATTGTATAATAAATACAGCCTTGGATGAATAAGCAGACTGTCGTTGTTGTAACACGTCTAAAGTCAATATACATTTTGAAAAACATCAGGTGGGCGACGTCAAGGTGGGTCTGTGTACAATGTGTCTAATTTGCCCTTACTGTAGATGTGGGGAAAATGTAATGTAATATTTATCCTACGATATCCGATATAGATTATATCAAGCTACACATTTGTTTACCTGTATCATGAATTCAGTAATATATCCATGCAATGCTACTATTGCTCGAGGTTTAAGAATATGTACAGTACGTTTAGGGACATTAAACCTGGTGTTATTTAACAGCAGTTATGGAGCAATAATAGTCATTTGGAATGATGTGTGTGTGCACCTGGTGAGTAAGTCCAAAAAGGATTCCCTCTCTTTCAGCTCGTTTTTTTTCAACTGCTAGGGGAAACATCCTGGATGCCAAGTTTGAATATCTTGGAGAAAGAGAAGCACAAACCTATTTGTCATCCAAGTTCTCCAATAGTGGGTTATATTTTGACTTGAAAAGCAGGCTTTATTATTTACACTTACAGTTTTACTATCACATTACAGAAATAGCCTCTTTGGGGCATTACACAAACATGGTTCCATACAGTACATACTCTATATAGAAAAACAATAAAACTCCATTAACACTGAAATGTTCCTTCATTTACTCCACCTAAAGCTTGCTCTGCCTGATTTACGAGTAGCAGTGTGACTCTGTGACGGATGGTCTCTGCGTATCACTCATACTATTCTGGCTCAGAGATTTGGTTGCATATGGTTGTAACCCAGAGTTCACAACCTTCAACCTCATCACCTGTTCAGTTTTCATTCTTGTCCTGTCAAGAGAGATCGGACTGCTCCGGAGGTTTGAGAGGTCTTATCTTGGTTCATAACATTGATGAAAGCCAATGGAGACCTTAAAGGGATCGTCTGGATCTGTTGTAGTGTTTTTGAATGAGGTACTTATCTATAGTCAGTGTATTAGCCCCAGTGTACTGCCATCTGGCAGTTGGCACGTCCCCAGTTTGGAGGAACAGACGAAAGCTAAGCAATGTACTACTGTGGACAGGGACATCAGAAAAACATATTTTAGAAAGAGCAATATCAGTGTGCGCTATATTGAAAATATTGTTCCTCTTTACCTTTGCCATCAGACCCTTTCCACTGGGGACCTGACGCAGTTACCTATGTTCTCTTCAAAGCTAGAATAAGATCAATTGTACCTCCCAACACAGGGGTTAATGGTCTATAACTGCCTCGATCGCTAAGTTAGTTTGTGTTATTGTGTGACTTTGGTGTTTTAAAGGGTGAAATCTAATTAATCAAAGTCACACAATTACACAAATAAACCAAACGATCAAGGCCGCAGTAGACCAGCAAGGTAAAACTACCGTTTAGTCAGTGGAGTCTGTGGCTTTGAAAAGAGCAAAAATGTCTTTCGTTCCCACTCCAAAGAGCTGCCTGCTCCCATCCCAGGGCTGACTACTGCAGGTAATCCACTGACTATGGATAAGCTCCTCATACAACCCTGTTTCAAAAGATCCAAACTGTCCCTTTAAATATTTCTCAGCGACAAATTGTCCTTCCTGACCAGACTTCCACCATTTTTCATCAGGATGGATATTTAAACATACTGTGCCACGGATAAAAAGCATTCTAACTTAAGAATGCCGCTGGCGTTACAGTGGAGTATTTACAATATTTGACTGAATGAATTAAACAATTGTGGTTGGTAATCAGCTGCAGGGAAGAGTACAGAAGACACACTGCACTATGCAAACCCAGCTTATTGGTCTTCACTTGGGTTGAATTGTTGGCAACAACTTGTTATTGTTGCTGATGCAGGGGAAGAGACCTTTGCCCCCTACCCCCAAAACACCCACAATGCTCCTGCAAGTGTGCGTGAGAGCTATTTATAGCAGCAGTGAGGAAGTCTTTGAAGCAGAGCTCTCACCAGTGTATGATGGCATGTGTTTTGGAAATGGGTCCGCACCGCACTCTTGTCTGTGCATGTTTGCTGCAGCTGCTGGAAACCACGCAGTTAAAATGGCAGCTTCAGGCGGGCAGGGCTGCAATGACACACTTGGCAAATCAAATCATTGCAGTTCACAGTTAGACAAATCTTACAAATTAGCTAGTTATTGCGCAGTTTTGTTTAGTGTTTAATTCATCTTTTCTACTTTTTTTATTTTGTTTTTACCAAACTGATTCATTCAGTACAAGACTTGTTTTTGATTGGCTCCTTCAAATAATGGTCACCCACTCTTATCCAATAAGGTGAGAGGATGGCATTTAAAAGTTATAATCCCTCGCATAGAGTGCCAAGAGATGATGTATTTGTGTAGGCCAACCGGGAAGTTAGCATCGCACTACATTTTTCAATTGGTGCCCACCACATACCTTATTTCAGGCATCTAATTAAAAGCCTGTTTAAAAAAATTAAAAACATTGACTTCGAGACAAGGAACCTGAAGTGCAAAAAGCTAACTCATTTCCAGATTTCAGGACTCATTCCAGCAACATTATTAGTAAATCCAAATAATTTCTAGTACTAGATCCACAGGCCAGCATTGTTCTTATCTTGAGAGTAAAAGACAACTGTATGACCAAGATGACTCATACATATATATTTAGTAATCATTTTACTCACAGAACCAATTTCCTTTTTTCAATATTGTGTTTTTTGTTTTTCTTTAGTCATACATTCAATATGTATATAATATCTTGCTGCCTAATGTTATGTTGTGGATACCAACATTTAAATAAGTAGGTCACAAACAAACAAAAAAAATAAGACTGAGAAATTGATATTTGGATGTAGCTACTTCAGAAGCATCACATTTCTAACTATTAATCTCAAACAAGGCAGTTTTTCAATAAAGTGTTTTTATTTTGTATTCATTGGGAATAGGCTCAGTGAATTAATGTCAACTCACCTCTTGTAGGACATAATGTTGACAGCTAAAAACTGTTATATACTAGTGTAGTGGACAGTAAGTACGTAATTCATTATTTTCATGTCTGATATGTTGAGAATTAATTAAAGGGAAAATCTATATCTAAGAACATGATTAAAACATGTATAATAAGGTGAAAGTGCAAACATATTGTATGTCCAAAATACTTGAAATCTAGGTGTCAGGCATATTAAATTCATATTTGATCATTTAATGCTGTGATAAACACTAAAACATCAGTTATTAACTGATGGTTAACATCATCATATAAGAGGTTTATGTGAATACTAATGTAGTCTGACTCTGAAACTGGGACATTTGCTGAGCTGCAGGATGAAAAATACACATTTATTTTACCAACTTGCCTCCAGCAGTGAGTATGTTGTGGAAAAGCCGCATGTTAGCAATACTGCCAGTCTATCAGAATATAATATTTATATGATAAGTGTGCAAGGACTCAATGTCATGTGTTGCCTCTCAATGATCACAATAGATCTGCTATTAGAACGTGAACATGATTATTATCAAAACAGAAGTTTGCTGCACATCATATGCTAGTCAGTAAAAACATTTTTTTTTTACCATTTTGAGAAGTTTGCAACCAAATCTTGATCATTTGCCACTTCTTAACATGAAAAATAGGGACAGCATAGAAAAAAACATGCACCACAAAATAAGTTTATCTCTTGCCCACATTCTGATGCTACATGATGATGTGTTTGCTCTCTCAGTCTCTTCAGTTGGATGTGAGAGTGGTACCAGCTGACTAAGCAGAATCAAGACAGACTGGAGGTCGTCTCTGAAATGGATCTGTGGTGGGAATCAGCACAAAGGTACAGAAAACCAAAATACTAAAAGGGAGAAAACGGATGAACAAACAACCAGTGACTTGCAGAATTCATCTGAGGGATCTGTGAAGAACGTGACGACAGCTGCACTATTGGTATCCTTCAGGAAATGAGGTTGGACACTAACTGATGACACCTGAGAATCAAATTCTGTATCAGATAAAACAAAAACTACAAAAGAAACGTGTTTGGTTACTGTAATGAAGCTTTTATTATTTTAAGTTACATTTGCATTATGAAGCTGCATAGAATCATAATTACTCAAAATATAAGGGGAATTAAAATAGCTATACCATTTTCTTCATTTTGGAAGAATTACAAGTAAGTAAGGACAATTGAATGTTTGTGTTTTTTAACATATCTACATTTTGGAGGAAATCAAAATAAGCATATCGACATTTGTGGCCCATAATTTGGTTGCTAAAGCAAATGTTCAATGAAAAGAAAAACAATGCAGCAACATGTTGATGAAAGCGTTTGTGTCTTCTGAACATTTCATATATTCCAACTGCAGTAAGACGTTCATTTTTGTCCAACAACTGCTTTTTACTTTTGCTTTGACATCTTTTCCGTGCATCTCACAGTTCTCCCTGTGAATAAATGAAACGGTTCTCAAGTAATCTGCATCTTTATCTCCCACGAGTATGGAAGTTCATTCATACCAAAACTATTGAGCAAGTTAAAAACTAATTGGCTCATTACTTAATCTCCTAGTCAACACATCAGACAATGCTAGAGCAATGCCTTGTGTTTACAGCATTTGTAAACAATTGCATTTTGACAACAAAAAAAAAATTGTGGTCGTAGTTGATAATGTCATACCACAAGAGGAAGTCATTAAATTAGGATTTGAGTGAGAAGTGTAGCTTCCTTTGCGAACTGTTTTCAAAGGTATGTCCATCATACACAAACTCATAGTGAGTTCAGCATACTCAACCCTGCCTTCTAAGAAACATCATGTTACTCAATCTCTCAGGTTTACTTCTGAGAAAAGTTTGACTACAAACAGTATGTTCTTTTAAAGCCTGTTTGCAATGGACTCTCACATGTTCTAAATTTACAAAGCTGTCCTTGTGCACTCTCAAATCTTGTGGTCACTTAATAGTATTGTCAGTAATAGTCTTCCATACTTACGAATATTTTACAGACAAATGCATGTTGTTCCTGAGCTCACTAGATCTTCAGGTCATCCAGTCTGATCTTGTTATTGCTGTGCTTGCTTGACTGACTGTTTCTGCGCGGACTTTCAATGGGCAACTCAAAGACCGGGCTGGACATTTTCCTCTCCTTCAAATCGTCTCCCTCTGGTTTACCATTTCTCTCCACGGCCATATTGTCTCTGTTCTGCTTGTGAACCACTTTGCTGTTGTAGGGGCTGTAGGCAGCGTTAGGCTCTGCCATGCTGTACTTTGAGTCCGCGGGGAAAGGTTCAGGCACTGCAGGGTGACCACTAAAGAAGTTGTAGTTTGGCACATACGGCATGACCGCGTCATTTAGGGCCTTGGGAGCCTCACCTGCAGCCTTTGATCGTTTGTATCTAAGACCCTGGTGGCACTTGGTGAAACCTAAATGGTACATTTCCACCAGGTTGAGCAGCAGGGAGATGCAGGCCACGGCCAGCATGAACAGGATGAATATCGTCTTCTCAGTGGGTCGAGAGATGTAGCAGTTCACCATGTTAGGGCAAGGCCAGCGGTCGCAGGTGTACATCGGCTTGAGCTCGAAGCCATACAGGAAGTACTGAGCTACAATAAAGCCCACTTCAAAGAGGGTCTTAAAAAAAACGTTGAAGACGTAGGTTCGCAACAGTGCGCCTTTCAAACGCACGTGGCCCAGGTTGTCTTTGACTGGGGCCTTCCTGGCTTTGGCTACATGTAACTGCTGGTGTTTTTTACTTTGCAAGGCAAGGTCTTTCTCTTTCTGTTCATCCTTTTCCTCCATGCGGACCAGATGAAGGATGTGACCCAGATAAATGAGAGTTGGCGTGGAGACAAAGATGATCTGCAGCACCCAGAAGCGGATATGAGAAATGGGAAAGGTCTTGTCATAGCAGACGTTCTGACAACCGGGCTGCTTGGTGTCGCACGTGAAGCCCGACTGCTCGTCGCCCCACACCTTCTCGGCGGCGGATCCCAGCACCAGGATGCGGAAGATGAACAACACTGTCAGCCAGACTTTGCCCACGACGGTGGAGTGTTCCTGGGCGCTCTCCAACAGCTTCCCCAACAAGTTCCAGTCCCCCATGCTGGCTCACAAATGAAGACTCAATTTATCGAAAAAACCAGGAGAGACACCTGTAAGGAGAGGGAGTAAAAATAAATGTACAACACACAGTAATGTGGTAGACTATGGTCGAGTCATTTCAACTTCAAGACTTGGTCCTAAAGCTACAAAGCGGGTCCTTGCTTTGATATGGTTTGGCTGTGAAATCCCAAAATTACAACTATACGATACTAACATGGAGGAATTTAAATCAGCGATAACAGATTTTGGTTTACCACTCTGGGGCAACGGAAACAAGCTGTGAAGACACACTTTTTTTCTTCTTTTTTTTAAACTTTTTATTTATTTAGTTAACAAAAAACGCGACAAAACATTGCAAATGACTGTCATTTACAGCGAAGACACACTTTTAAGTTGATATGGTGATTTAGAGAATTTAAAGAAAAATGTAGAAGTAGGTGGTCACAACGGGAGCCAAATAAACCTGACATCACTGACACTTATGCACGATATCTGTGTCACACACTTAATGTGGGAAACCTGAAGGAAATCCCATCGAGTGAGTTTATTAAATATCTGAATCTTCTTCATAATAACTTAAGCTGGCAATCTACAGATAATCGCATTTGATCCAATAAGGACGATTTGCGCATTGGCATTCCAAGTTAACCCTTATAAATATGGTATTTGTCTTTGCAACACTGTTACCCCACAAAGACTACTGTACTTCAGAGGAGATTTACTGATGGAGACACTGATTTATTATGAATTCACTGTTTGTATTCCCAGAGGTTGTGCCCGATCCAAAGTAGGCTAATAAAAAGGGCAAGGACACAGCTGACTGTGTGTGAGAGAAAGCCCTGGAGCAGGCAGGGGAGACTCCTCGATCTTGTGACACAGTAGCCGACAGTGCTCCCCGACTCTAGAATTAGGCTTCTAGTTTAGATTTCAGGGGCCTATTGGTTACAACACAGGCAAAAATGTACTTTAAAAATAGTTGTACTTGTCCTTGTGACCATATTGTGAATCGGAACACCTAGAGATTGTCAACGAGAAATTAAAGGATTTTTTAAAGGATCAA
This sequence comes from Taurulus bubalis, assembly GCF_910589615.1. Taxonomy (NCBI): domain Eukaryota; kingdom Metazoa; phylum Chordata; class Actinopteri; order Perciformes; family Cottidae; genus Taurulus; species Taurulus bubalis. The sequence goes on along the minus strand of NC_136590.1, from coordinate 37,534,321 downwards.
AACTTTTCACACAGTAGTAACTGTTGTTAGTGTACTTAATACTGAGCTACTCAGGGTTCTACTCCGACATAGTATATAAAAGATTCTGTGATTCTATTTTACATCAGAACAGTCACATGCATTTTGAATATTAAGTTAGACATTAAAAAAGATTATCTTGGGTATCTTCATGAAGAAAAACGTACCTGATAATGTTCATCTCCTACAGCAGTGCAGATCCAGAGTCAGTGGGTGACTCGGCCTCTTCCGTTCACAGAGAGGCCATGTTCTCCTGAAGAAACTGCAACGCCGAGATAAACTTCTCTCAGACAGTTTTAACCGGAGGTTCTCTGATCCCGCCTGCTGCACTCCCACTCTGACCTAATCAATGCCCAGTGTTCAACAAGCCTCTACGACTAAAGCCCCTCCGGTGTCTGCGCCAGCACAGATGAAAAAATTCCCACTTGTAGGAAAAGTATAAAACCCCTTCGCTCAAGAGGTGTTACCGTTCAACGGAGTGGCAGCTGGAGAGTCCAGTGAGGATGCAGGTTAGTCTTACATGTCAGTAGGATCTAAATATAATTCACGGGGATGGGAGTGGCTTTGTTGTCACTCTCATGGTGACCCTTGACAGTGTGGAGGAGCGTCAGACACTGTCAAGCCTTCACTCAGCGCTGCAGCGAGCGTTGCTGTTTGTTGAGTGACTGATAAGCTTCGAGGTTGTAATACGTATACAGAAAAAGAAGCTCTAAAAACTTGACCCTGTTCTTTAGTCTGTGTGACTCATCTGGATGTTCTTTATTCTTTGTATCAACTTAAAGTTTAGCAGCATTGTGTTGCTGTGGTGCAGACCACACAACAGTGGTGAAAAGTATCATTTACTCAAACACTGTACATAAGACAATTGTCTTTGAGTATTTCCACTGCAAATGTTTATCCAAAACACACACACATATATTAAAATCCTATACTTAACATTATAATAATGTATGTGTGTGTGTATGTGTCATAAAAAATGGCGTCCCTTACAGTTAGGTGGCTGAGAGGACAACACTGCATCTTTGAATTGTCTTTTGTGCTTTTAGGTTGTAGAAAGTCCTCTTTACAAATTGATGTAATCTTGTATGAAGGTTTTGCAAAAAGAAGAAGAAAAGAAGTTGTGTGCATGGCAAACGAAACGCTGTGCAATTGTTCAACTTATAAGCAAAAGAAAAAGATAATAATCAAAATCAGCCTCCTTGTGATGGATGAACTTCTATAAATAAACTTTGCCAATCTCCTCATCGAAATGTGTGGGTGGTACTGAGACGCACATGCTCACACACAGTCAACACTAACACTAGTTACAAGCAGGAAAACCAGATTGGAGGAATTGGATTTTTGGTTCAATGCTGCCGATATGCTTCACGTCAGTCTGAACACTATATAGATGGTGTGTGTCGACGCGTTCCATAAAAGGAGAAATGCCCTCATGCTCGGTCACTTCAGGTCCAGCTGTCCGCAGGGTCAACTATTGTCACCCACACACTGACCCCTTACATGGCCAAGCTATTGATAACACAACACTCTGCACTCTGGCCTTTAAAAGCAGCTTAAGAAGAACCCAATCAGCCTGAGACGTTTCTTCACAGGTGGCAACGCGGCTCCGAAGATCTTGCGTCTAGAGATGGCAACGTCGCCACTACTGTACAATGTGGGAGGAAGTTTCATCAGTGTTTCTGAACGTGGCAAAACTGTAGGTGCAGATTCATTTCTTCTTGCAATTACTGTAAGTGCTGCACTCTGGTAATTTTAGAACAATTTCCTCTTAGTCATGAATTCCTATCAAAATACTGCACACCAGAACAATGTTCACCTGTTTTATGTTGGAGCGCTCCCATTAGAGTCAAATGGACAGTTTAAGAAGCCACAGACAATTCACAAGAGTAATTTTAGCATGTGTAGTCCTTTGTTTTTGAATTAGTAAATCACATGTTGGGTTTGAAGAGAAAACTGAGTAAGAATTACACAATTACACAAACTGTGGTTGATTTTATTCTACTGTGTACTGACAACATGGAAACATCCAGCTTCAAAATGAATGAATTTAACCCTTGTGCCTCACTTTAAAGAAATACATGTTGTTCTGAAAAGTAACAACAATAAGAAATATTAGTTTCCACTTTCGCAAAGTTACATCTTTCATCCAATTTCAGCCCTGATCATTACTACCAAATGTTAATTAATTATCAGAATGTTAACCCTTTAAATACCAGTTTGTTGACATAATGCCTCTGTTGTGATGGAAATAACACAATAGTGTAATCATTTTCTGAATACTACGTAAATGAGAGCAAAGCAAGCTGGAGACTGAATGAAGCGAGGGAGCAGCGTTAGCAAGAACAAATGAGTAAATCAGAGAAATTAAATGTTATGTTCTGATTGTTTCATGGCGGTTACATTCTAAAGCACAACCTGCGGGAAGCAGGGAGGGGTCTGCTTGGTTAAACTGACACACCGGTAGCAGCACTCTGCACACAGCACAGAAGAGAAACGAAGAGGAACACGGAAGCACACACAAACACACTGCAATGTCAAAGCCCGTTGACCGCCTTGTATCAAAGGCCTAAAGGCTGCCTCGGTATCAGACACTGAAGGGCGTGACAGTGCTATTTGACAACGTGGGAACGAGAAGGGGCTGCCATATGGGGCCCAAAGGCTCTTTGCTGAAATGCCCTGGACACAGCAAACTAAGAATAAGAGAGAAAATGCAGCCAGAGGGCAGGTTCTCTGACACTGGTTGGTCATATATAATGATTGAGAGGGATTCATTTTTTTTTCAGTCTATATATTGTTTTTTAGGAAGATACTGCATATTATACCTTTAAGAAATATTAAAGGCATAGCACCACTGTTGTGTTTTAATTATTATTCTGTGTATTATAAATGCTAGGGTGATTTTTTTACACAGTCTGGGATATGTCAATAACAACGCGGATTTTGATGCATCGCATCAACACTGCCGTGCTCCATAATACAGCAGCAATGCTAGTTGAAACCACGAGAAGTAGTATCTATTTGCCCTATGGGTCAAATACATGAGAATAAAATCATCAAATAAAATGACTACAATTAAAAAACCAGGGCTCGGGATTGAATGCCGGATATAATATAATACGCAATGGTATGCTGTAATGGCTGTGGGTTCAATAGTTGTGGTTTGAATAGGTACATTTTTTTTCTCAAGGGTCTGAGTGTTTTGGGCTATACACTCACAACATCACAACAATGATTAAAAAGACAAAATAAGTCCCTAGTGAGGCACAAGGGTTATAGAACATGTTAAGGAATTAGTAGTACATTTTAAAAAAGCTTTTGAAATGGGTTATTGCTTTTTTATCTGAAGGAAGTAAAGAATCAGTATTCAACACTGTCATTGATTTAACATGTTTTCCATGCATTAGTACAACATCTCTCTTATAACAACTAGAGAAAAAAACTAAAATCCTCCAGTCCACTAGACTCAATCCATGGCGATTAGGCAAACACATGATGTTTGTGATCATATTTAATGTAAATAATAGAATATTATAAATAAAAATGCCTGAAATATTACTACATTATATTTCCGGCACACTTCTCTGATTATTATAAATAGTGTGAGTCACATTTCATGATTAAATACTTTCATTTCAAAAACCCAAAAATGTCCACAATGAAAGACAATATAAGGTGGTCAGTTGGCATATTTCTTCATAACATGTTACTTAATTGATCACCATTGGCCTAACATCAAGCTGTAATATTGTGTCAGTACAAAGAGCTCCTGTATACAGTCTTTAGGTTCAAGACAGAATATGTAAACTGATCTCCAGTCTGGTGAGAACACGTGTTGTTTGAACAATACTTTTGTTTTTATAATTTAATGTTTTGCACTGAAATTATAAACCACTGGATAAATCATCCCATGTCAAACTGCAATATACATTGTATGATATGCGCCTCAGTCACAAGTTAATTCAATGGCTGTCGCTTGGATCCAAAGTCACGTGTATGTCCTTTTGTGCAAGTATGCAATCTGTGTGTTTTGTTAGTACGAGCAGAGGTTTTTCTGGATCCAAGCCGCCACAGTCGAGTCTCCAGCTGCGTTCAGATGCTTACTGCAGGCCTTCCCCACCAAGAAGATCACCTCTGCAATGTTGAGCAGAATACAAACCCCTGATACAGCCAGCATGAACACAGTGAAGACCGTCTTCTCTGTGGGCCTCGACACGAAGCAGTCCACCGTGTTGGGACAGGGGTACGAGTCGCACTTCACAAGCCGGATCATCTTGTAACCGGGGTAGATCATATAAAACAGATACATGAAGGTGACCTCAAAGACGATGCGGAACACCAGGCTGATGACGTACGTCCACCATAGAGCCCCTGAGATTTTCATCTTCTGGGTCTTTATCTGCTCCAGGTCTTTGGGGTTGGACCGCCCTGACAGTTTGTAGAGCCGCTTGTCGACGTGGCGGCGGTGGGCCACGTGCATGGCGACCAGCAGGGCAGGGGTGGAGACCAGGATGAGCTGAAGCGCCCACAGGCGGATGTGGGAGATGGGGAAGAAGTGGTCGTAGCAGACGCTGTTGCAGCCCGGCTGCTGGGTGTTGCAGGTGAATCCGGACTTCTCATCGCCCCACACGCTCTCCGCTGCCACCACCAGAACCAGGATACGGAAAATGAACAGGACCGAGAGCCAGATGCGACCAATGCCTGTGGAGTGTCTGTTCACACCGCTGATGACAGCATAAAATGAGGCCCAGTTCATCTTTGGTTCCTGGTCTGACGGAGAATACATCAAATGGTCAGCAGCTGAGAGAATATTGTGCTAAATATGTATTGTTTTTATTTGTCCTGTAAGCTTTTCCACAGGAAAAAGAACATAATGCAACACGGAGGACAGAAGATCATTAAGGAACATGGAGCAGAATAAACAGAACAAATCTGTTGCAAACACAAAATTAGAAACACTGAAAATAGAAGTATTTTCTTCATATTTTGTGTATTCTATCTTGATCATTATTGATAAGAGATGCAAAAGAGGCAAAGTCTTTTCATTAATTTGAACCTTCCAGCAAAATTCGTTCTTGTCTGACTTCCTCCAGTGGAAACCAAACCCTGATGAGCCGATAACGCCAGTGCGAGTCAAAGAGACCTGTGTCATAATAATCAGAGCTGGAGAGATTCTAAAAAAACACTTTTGATCACTCATTTCCATGAAAGGAGAAACAAAAGAAACATTCCCACGTTAAATGCATCAGTGTTCCTTCATGTTCATGTTTGACATTTCCACTATTAAATGGAATAGCAGTACAGCTATTTATTAAAAGTGTAATACTGTTTAAAAGTATATTCTCACTTTAATTGCAAAAAATAAATTAGATCTTTACTTATAATAAAGTAGTGCGTTTAGCGGATTCTTTTGACTTATATTTGTACTTTGCCTTTTAAGCCAAGAGTTTACCGCACGAGAGTTTTCCGCGCGGCCAAAGTGACATACCATCAGGCAGCGCCCTTTTTGAGGTTTGAAGATGATGAATAAATGAGTTAATTGACAGAAAATGAACTAGTTACCAGTAAAAAAAAAAGAATTAAATTGCAAAAGCCTACATTCACAAGTTCCAGCTTTTCAATTGTGAGAATGTACTGTTTTTCTTTGTCTTACAGACAGGAATTTGTGCCATTTAAAAAAAATGAAGAGAATAATCGAGAAAATGATTGGCAGATTACTCAACATTTTGGCCTCAAAGTAAAGAGGTTGCAGGTTCAATTTCCAATGTTCTGTTGTATATCTGGCTATAGTGACAACCAGAAACTCAAAACACTGAAAGATTATTAAAGAAGTTTAAGTGTCTAAGTGCAGATTCAGTATTTAAATACTAGGTAGCATAGTACTGTATACCTTAATAGAAATGTATACACTTAAAATGTAACTTTGGAAGCAGAAGTTTCTCAAGTTCAGAATTATTTCAAAGCCTACAAATCATTCAAAATGTTGTATCTACTCTGTGCTGATCATTATCGGTTGTCTTGAGTTCCTCACATGCTTGAATTTCCCATCTAGTATAAATGTCAGAGTGGTTACCCGGCTCAGCAGGAGGCGTAAGAGGCATAGGAGGCAGCGTAGACGACAAAGTTGACCCGTTGGTTTTGCATAGATGTGAATCCAGAGAAGAAGGAAGGCTCTCTGCTCCCCTCTGCAGTTGGCAGGCCGCTTAAGAGTGCAACACTGAAGTCTGGCACCATGTGTCATGTGACATGCTTTCACCAGCCGCCATGGTGTAGCATGCAAAGAGGGCATCTGCACCCAACATAACGGTGTCTTATACTGTTCATTCTCGTAAATGTAAATAATTTGTGGTCCAAAAGTGTTTTATTGCTTATGTAAAGAAGGAATCCTCTGATTCCAAACTAACTAACTATGATTATTCAGAGAGTCTGACAAGTGCATCAACATGACAAAATACTGTTTTGTTTGATTATCACCACAAGAATGACAATTTTTGTGATAAAATATCTGGAAAAACATACTTGCTGGAGTGTCACAGTGTTATCTGTCACTAACTGTACAAGCACACATTTACCAAACGTTTGAGTGCATAACAAAGCACAAACTACCATGACACAAACAACCAATTAACACAAATTCACCATCTGAGAAATGAAGCAGACTTACCGTCAGCTGTAGTTTAGAATAAAGCACATCCAAAATCATTCACGTTAACATTAGCAGATTTTTTTTTTTTCCAATCTGTGGCCGTGAACAAGAGTATCAGAGCACCATGACTTTGCATTGCTAATGATTTCCCTCACACTAGCCACTGCCCTGCACTGGAGAGGTCATATGCTTCTGTGCGCAATATTTGCATACAATAGCCCCATTTACAGCCACCAAACAAACGGCTTCAGAATTCAGATCAAACGTTTTAATTTCTGCCCAGCTGAGGAATCTGTGTGGGTCTGTCGTCTCTTCCTCATTGTGCTGTGTTCTGCAGGGGAAGTAGAGGGTGTTTTGACGCAATATGGAGTAAAACGTAAAGGTCTAAAACAAAGAATTGACCCATAACATCTCAAGATAAGAGAACAAGAGTTTATTATCAAAATAATCATCTATTTCTTTCTCCTTAGCATTTACATCCACGTTGTTGCTGCCCGCCTGATATCTAACCCGCGACTCAACCTGCTCACTCTTTACCACAGTTTGACGTATTCCTGTGGGATTATTGGCTTGTTTTTAAGGCTGAATGACCGCTTTAGCTCACTGGTTTTGGCAGTGAGGTGTTCAAAAGAAATGTGTGTATTGAAGCATTTCCACAATTGTATTTATTATTTACAACAGCTTAATTAAATTGATCATGCTCTACTGTATCGATTATATTTCTAATAAAAGTAAGGATCTGACTATTAAAGCTCCATGCTGTTTAATGATGAATGAAATTGGTCTGCAGGTTGTCAAGAGCAGTGACCTGAAGATTGACGTCTTTTAATGGCATACAAATTGGCATTGTAATGTTGATTTTGAAAATTATTTTGAAGGGGGCCAATACTGATCCTTGCGGGACAGTTTTTAGAACCAACCTATTATGATCAACGATATCAAATGCAAGCAAAATATCACTTTAATGTCCATATGCACAACAATTCAAGCAGATGAATACAATTTGCTTTGACTCAGGTCTCTGGGAAATAAATGTCTTCTTAAGTCTTTCAGTGTGTGTGTGTGTGTGTGTGTGTGTGTGTGTGTGTGTGTGTGTGTGTGTGTGTGTGTGTGTGTGTGTGTGTGACGGTTGTAACGTTGATCAAGGGAGTGGTGGAATATGAGGTCAACTAATTGAAGTACTTGTACTTTGCTCACGTAATTTCCCTTTTTTTGTTGCTTTTTGCATCTACTCAACTTCATTTTGGAGGCACATATTGTAATTTCTCCACTGCATTTAGTTATTTTGCATATTTAAGTTATTAATATAAAATAGGAAGTGATCACAATCAGCTCCACCTTCATCAGGTGCAACATTAAGTGATAAACACATTTATACATCACATCCCGTGATGTAATATCTAAGAATCGGAAATAATGGCCCTTCTGCTTATTGATAATTTTACTTTTGGTACTTTAGGTATATTTTGTATGCAAATACTTGTGTCCACCACTGGATGAAGGGCTCGCTATTGGCATGACCGTACGTGTGACATTAATTGCTGCTGCTGCCAGTCAGAGAGGTGATGTTACTGAGAGCTGCAGTTATGTGCAAACATTCCTAAGGGATGCCAAGGTGATTAATAATTCTTCATGACCTTTTCTGCAACATCTCGTTCACTCCTGGCGTTGTTTTTGTAAATGAAGGCCCAACATATTCTGACCTGTACATGGATGGAGCTTTTTCAAATAAACCTTTAAAGTATTAGTCCCTGGTAAAAAATATCACTGATATGTACTTAATTAACTGAAACTGACTGAACGCTGTGGTCCCCTGCTTCAGTTCAGACTGAATGGTGACACCTGGAGGTCATTAACAGTCATAGCTCTATAGTTATAGTTTTTGTTTTGCGCAATATAATGTAAATGTAAAGTAATACACACACATAACAGAGATAAATAATATCACGGTGCATCACATCACAAGTAGAAACCCCATTGGGCTTATTTGAAGTCTTCACTTATATAATATTATTATATTCCCCTGGTTTTGTTTGTATATTTTATTTATTTGTGTTTGTTTTCTATTCCATTTGCTCTTTTTGGTTATTGTAGTATTCATTGCCTTTATGGTATGGTCCTCTTTGTGAACTTTGTTTTTAAAAGTGCTATATAAATAAAGTTATTATTGATTAATTATAATATTATATAAATATATTTTTACAAGATATGATGAATCATAACAACAATAACCACACATTATAAACAACAACAAAAAAAGAAAATGTGATTATATCGGTGTTTGTTTGTTTGTGTGTGTGTGTGTGTGTGTGTGTGTGTGTGTGTGTGTGTGTGTGTGTGTGTGTGTGTGTGTGTGTGTGTGTGTGTGTGTGTGTGTGGAGATATTGGTTCATACACCTGCATTGACTTCTAAGCAATAGTAATGCTACAGGTCCCTATGAGTGAAACAACTGTAGATATAATACAAAACCTGAAACAAGGAACACATGGGAAATAATACACAAAGAAAGATGTTTTTAGTTCATTAATTATGTTGTTTATTTCTTGAGCAAATGGATTACCATGACAAGCATGAATTTTGTTCGCTAATTCATGACCAATATTTACAAAGAATGTCTTACTTTTTTAGCTATATCAAATGGATTGTTGAAAGAATTTTAACCATCCAAAAAGACTGAAGGAAAATCTCTTTGCAACACCTGATGTATACGTTCCACGTGGTTAATATCTTTTGAACATTTACTGGAGTAAAATGTCACAAAGTTTATCCTCATTTATCAGATCAAGAGAACGCAACAGACTTTCATTGAAATCTTTGATGACTGAGTCAGGTGGGCGATAAATAGCACCAACTATAACATTCCTTCCACCAGAGACACCAGAGCTCTAAAAAAAACAACAACAGACTCCACGTTATTCTTATCTGAATATTCCTGTTAATAATAGTTTATTACTATATTCCTATTAATAATAATTAATAATATTACTATTATAAATTCATAGTCCCCAGGAATAAACATACTCCACCTCCAGATCTATTCACTCTTACATTATGAACCGACTGTGATTTGGTCTTTTAAAGAGTTCTCTAGAGTCCTCAGTAAGCAGCGATAAGGCAATAACTGAACAATCATGATTGAGTAAAGACCAATAATGAATGAATTTGTCATAGTTGCTCGAAAAACTTCTTATATTCAGATGAAAAGTAGTGAATATATTAGGAGGCAAAGAAACACATGAGTCATTAAACTGGGTTTCATCAGAAAAACTACAGAGGTTATACACATCAAAATGTTTACGTCTGGTTCAACATGATGAGAGTCAACGGTAGAGGGAGCAAAAGGCTTAAAGGACCAGCCTTTAAAATCAGATTTGATGTTGACCATAGTATATGTAAAGAGTCATGTATTGATGTATTGAGATGAACGGTGAAACAAAATCAAAAGTATAATACAATCCTAATGTTGGGAAGGCCAATGCTCAGTCGGGCTCCTCTCCAAACGTTTAACAACGCTTCCCTTCCTTTGCAGAAGTGAATTCAGTCTTGGGAGAGTGACAGTGCACAGACTGCCTCTACATTCCTGAACACCTCAGCACAGGCCTCTGCGGAGAGAAACAAGTCTGCAGGTATGTCAAATCATTTGAATGCTTCGTAACATTCGTCATCAGCCTTTATTTACAGACTTGATAAACAGCTGATGCTCATATGATCTTAATACATATGTGTAGTATGATGACGTAGTTTTACATTAATGTTTCCATTGTGTAATTTAAAATGTTGCAGAATTACTTTAGTTGTCCTGTAAGTCTGGTGATGCTTCCTGTGACGAGAACAGTGACGTAATGGTGGTTGAACCTAAATGTAGGAACACACCCAGTCACATGCAGGTGTCACACCTGTCTCATTGTGGAATAATCACGTTCTTGTGATATGTTCAGGGCCCTGCACATTATTAATTATCCTAAATTAATCATGAGATGCTTTGAAACTAAAACGATGTTCCTCCAACACACATAGCTTTGTTTAAAGAACTATAAATATGTAAGCAAGTGGAACCTTTATTTATTTTTTTTCAAGAAAGTCCACATTCACACGGGCAGCTGCACATTACAACAGAGCCGACCTGTTGTTCACTGCAGCAGATGAGGGTTGAGGGCCTTGCTCAAGAGCACCTAACTCCTGTTTCTGGTCATAACCCCACTTCTCCAACCTGGCTGTTCACATCCTTTCAGGCTTGTGATCCCTGAAATTGAAGCAATGTCTTAACCAAAAAAGTGGTATTCCCCTTTTGATTTATCCAATTACTTAAAATCGTCTAGTAATTTAAAGACGGAAAAGCTAGAATTACAAAGTCTGAAAAATATTTACATTATTGTTATGTTGCAGAATTACAAAACAAAAATGTTTTTATCCCACCCTGTGACTCCTCAGTTATTTAATTTTCAACCCTTTGGGGTTTGACACCATGGCCTTAGGTGACATACATATATACATTATTTATAATATGTATATTAACATTGTTTTTCTTAACTTGCCTATGGCCGTTTATTCCTGACAGCACCTGAACGCAGCATCGTGAACACGAGTACAGCAACTGTGCAGCAGCCCCTTTAAGAACCTCCTGGGTGTGGAAAAGGGGAAGTTTTCAGCGAGTCCGTAGCCAGTTGGTTTCGTCCCATTCCGCTTTGCGCTACCCCTCTTTGCAAAGCTGTGGGGTATAAAGGATGTGTATGACATCTCAGTTTGATTATATGCATTTACGAATGCGTATTCAGTGACGTAATAGCGTGCTGCTAGCTTAACAAATCAAATGTGACTTCAAACCGAGGTAAAGGACGGATGAGGTTTCGATGACAGTGTGAGATATTTCGGAAACGGACGCGTCCCAATGGATTCTAGCCGCTCTTCTAATCGCGACACCGCAACAAGGAAAAAGTGGCGAAGCGGACCAGGATACAACTAAATTACAGTTTCACCCGCGCCAGAGGAGGGGAAAAAGGGAAGTGAATATAACGCCGTGCCTCCCCACGGTCTCGTGCACTTCATACCTGACGCAGGACCCCACGGACCCCACGGACCCCGTGGCCAGATGAGCAATGACGAGCGCGCGGTAGACGAGCGGAGGCTGTGAGGCTCAACGAGAACAAACCCCGGTGTTTATTTCTATATTGTCTGCATTATTACACTGCCCAGAAGATGGGGCATCCTCCTCTGGAGTTCAGTGCCTGCTACCAGGACAGTCCGGACTTCAGGGAGACTCTCAAGTGTTATGAACTGGAGCTGGAGAGGACGAGCAAATTCCTCAAAGAGTTGATAAAAGACGGCAACAGTGTGATCACTGCAATCAGAGGTAAGCCTCCTTCAATGCGATCGCTCTCGTTTTTTAATCAATAAATCAATGTTTTGTATGTATTGCATGTGCATACATAGAGCGGCATGATGAGGCTTGGGATCAGCATCAATGGGGCCTTTTTTCAAGGGCCCGGCGGGATCAATGTGGGTGGGAGAGGCTGATTCGGGGAGGTGCCAGTGCGCCCCTGGGAGAGGACCAAGCAGCCTGCAGGGGGTCTGGTGCAGATGCACAACAGCTGCCTTCTTGCGTGGCCTGTTCCGCCTCTGTGACGTCACCTGTGGTCTCCCCGCTGCTGGTTGTGCAGTGGGACCAGTCCCACCACGCAGAGTATGGACCGCAGCCAGTGGCAGCACGCAGCAGATGTCTTTATTTGGGTCAGTGTGGCACCCATGAAGGAGAGCACTGTTTTTGTTGTTGTTGTTTGGCTCGCCAAGTCCAAATCCCCAGGAAGCATCTTTTCACCTCGCAAACACAAAGTGTCATTGTAGGTGCAGCGTGGTGAGTGAGGGTCCTGCTGTATGTTCAGTCCACAGAAGAGCCAGAGGTCACGAGGGCTCGTTGTTGGGGTCACCTGCACCAAGAGATATTCGTTGAAAGTCACATATTTATTTTGAGTCCTCATGATCTGGACTCACTGCTCACGTCCTGTAGAACATTTTTATTTATTATTTTAAACACTGATCTCCAGCTGTCGGTGCTATGAAATGGGCTGTGTGTGTTCTGCAGTGCACTGTCAACAATAAAAGCCTTTAATACAAAGGCACTATTAAGGCAATCCAAAATACACTACATAAACGAAGCAGACATTTTTTTAATGGGAAAACAAACAAACATGTGAAATGATGGAAAGTTGAAAAGTGTGGCATAACAAAGAGGGATTTATTGAGAAATTAAGAATATGATACAAGGTCTGGTAGCCAAGTTCTTCAGACAAGAAGCCCTGCGGTATTGATCGGACAGTTTTTTTAATTTGATAATACAACCCAGACAAAGCAGGGCTGCTGCTGATGAGATGAAACCTGCCAAGGATGTCTTTCATATGTTAGACTTTACTGGCAGAAAAAAAAGAAGAGGAAAAACACTGTTTTCTGGACTGCATTTCCATTTTTTGGGGGGTATTTAGAGCATAAAGATTATTGGAGGTGTTGTTTAACGTAGTTGTGGTAGAGGCCGTTGTAACTCAATTCAGATGTTTCAAAAGGTGTAAATGTTATTTTTTTCCCAGGCTACTCCTTGGCAGTACAGAAGTTCTCCCAGACTCTCAGCATGTTCCAGTTCGACGTCATCGGTGACTCCCTGACAGATGATGAAATTAATATCAGTAAGATGATGCTACTTTGTGTTTACTGACTCTTAGACAACTTGCAGAAGATGTCATGCCATATTCCAGCATGTTTTTCTGTGTACTAATACCATAAATACACATTTAGAATGATCAAAAAAACATCCCCTACTGGACCTCGGTGGAGAGGAACATTGTTGTCATTCACTTGGTGATTCCTCACAACTTGAATGTGAGGAATCACAAAATCAAAAGGTTTTGATTTAGTTTTGACTTTAGCATCAGAGCTCAATGACAATTGTGTATTAAAACACACAGTTTATTCTAATGCACATTTGTTAACACTGGAGCAAGTGTGTTTCTTTTTTAATCTTTCCCGTCAGACACTTAAGATAAGAATGAGCAATGTCTTCATTCCGGTCGTCATGTTTGTGTTTTCCTCCCCAGCTCAGTCGTTCCAGGAGTTCGCCGGACTCCTGCAGGAAGTAGAGCACGACAGGATGATGCTGGTGCGTTATCAACTTCCTCCACACCGACTCTGCATCCCATTTAAACCCTCATTAGATATTAGAACCCACACCAACATGTCCTGCACTACAGATTAAAAGGAAACGTTTGGCACATTCGGTTACAGATAACTAACTTCCTCTCTGTTATGATGCAAAATCATCACTTTTTTTTGCACAATAGATATTCCATCTGTCTTTGTTCATTGAAATGTGCCATAGGCACGCACCTAGATGCTGTGGCCTTCTGAATACTTGTCGAGATTAATTCTGGTAATTATTTTGCGATCAGTTTCCCTCTCGTGTTTCTCGTTCCCTTTTTGTAAATGTGTCTGATGTGCCGTTATTTCACATATTTATTATACAATAACTACTGAATATGTTATGGTTTTGGTGTTGTTGTTTTTTAAAGCTATTTGCTTTATTTTCACAACTTTAATAGTTGCGTACAAGTTGTCCCACATCCTTCCTTATTTACGTAGCCAGATAAACTCAAACTAACCTGGTTTGATTCATCCTCGTACACAATCAATCAAGGAGAGACATCAGGTGTAGAAGTTCCAGTTAGACTGGGTTTACTGGATACAGATCTAATTAAAAACGGGAAGTCATCCGGTAAACTGTGCTGGCAATGGTGTGGAGGAGAGCGGCATTATTATGAAATTGTCACACTCACACTTTACATTCAAACTCTTTCAACAGGTTAAGACATAAGGCAATACATTTTGTGTGCGTGAGTGTTTGTGCGTGTAGAATTGTAATGACTGCTCCATGTTTGCCCGTCCAGGTCCAGAACGCCTCCGATCTGCTCATCAAGCCGTTGGAGAAGTTCAGAAAGGAGCAAATAGGAGTTACAAAAGTAAGTGATTCATCTGCTCCGCAAGGAAAATGTGGCAAATATCATTCATTCTTAAGACACTCTGCAAAGCACTGTTCTGCTGTTGCTATGCATGAAAAGTCAAATCCTTATACAACATTATGCATAATATATATATAATGCTTTCCTGAGGTGCTAACCGAGCAGACAGCCTGTTATGAGCTACTTCCCCAAATCTATTTTTGAGTGTATGTGTGAAACGTTAATCTTTTATGAACACTAACATTTACGTCTCTTCTTCCTCCTCAATGTGTAAAGGCATTTTGTCGAAAGCACTTTTGTAGTTGAGAACAGCTCGTGTTTTTCTCAGGTGACCCCCTGTGTGCCACTCTACCAGAGATTTATTCTGCTTTTAAAGTCATCAGGAATCTCAGTGGGATATCACCTTGATTATTCTGAATGACATTTGAGTTGTTTTTTCTTCTGGTTGCGCTCGGGTGATCAGAAGAGTGTTATTTCCCCCCTCTCACTGTATTTATTAACCAGCCGCTTTCTTGCTGCTTTGCTGATTTAAAACACATGCAGGATTGAAATATACAGGCGCCACATGACTTGGAAAACAAATGCATATTAAAATACAATCCAATTGAATCCTATCTAAAGACGTATTTTGATTGTTCCATTGTTCTATTCATCATAATAATACTACTAAAATGAACTGTTAATTACAACAATACTAATAATGTACTGGATAATACATCTGTGTTTTCTCAATAAGATAAAAAGGGGTATCATCTCCTTTACAAGGAGAAAGTACATGTGAGCAGACAATGTTCTACAAACAGTGAAAGACGTCAAAACAAAATGTACTAGATCAACAACACACTAGTCTGACCCCCTCCGCTCAGTTAGATGAACTCAAGTCCCTCTTCATCGACCCACCATGTTTCAAATGTGATCATTTTAATTGATTTAACCTGGAAGTTAATGAACTCTCTCTCTCTCGGTCGTTTGGTTTGCAGTCATAATACCAGCTGAATGTTTCTTTGTTACTTTTAGAGAGCTATTCCAACCATTTATCAATCATTTTAGCTCTCTACTTCAACTGTTATCTTTAGCTAAGAATTTATTCAGTTAATTAATTATTTATTTTTTGTCAGATCAAATCGGTTGAGCTACATTTTCTCCAAAATACCCCCAGGCAACTACAGAAGTACTCCCTGAGGGAAATACGTGACCTATAATAGCCTTCTGCAAATGTGTTGGTATCAGCGTATTTATCAGAAGAAAATACAGTACAGAAATGTCAAAAATGTGTAACTTCGAAACAGTGTCTCCATCGCATAGTCTGCCCTCCACCACGGAGCTTTTTCAAAGCTTCATGCAAAACTTGCATGATGTAAATTTAAAGAATCTTCAGCAAAAATGTTAATATTAGCTTGAAATGTCGGCTTTCAAAATAAGCTCAAATTAAAAACCTTGCAAGTTTTAGTTTCTGAGAGCTGCTCATAATTTGAATGAGAGATGAACATTTCTAAAAACCTATTTGTCTTCCAGTCAAGCTTTGCTAGATCATCTTTAAAAATGTATTTAATCTTTTAATTTTCACAATTACACATCTGTCCTGCAGGAAAAGAAAAAGAAGTTCGAGAAGGAGAGTGAGAAATATCACTCGCAGGTCGACAAACACCTGAATCTTTCTGCGAAGAAGAAAGAGAGTCAACTTCAAGAGGTGGCGTACGACAAGTATTCATCAGTTATGCAGTGAAGTGTAGAACTGTTTGAAATGTCCTTTTCTTTTTTTAATTTCCAATTTTGTACTCCAGGCTGATGAACTCCTTGAAAAAGAGCGTGTCAATTTCTATGAATCGTCGGTGGACTATGTGTACCAGATCCATCAGGTGCAGGACAGGAAGAAGTTTGATGTGGTTGAGCCGGTGAGTGCGGCTCTCCTACTCTTCCTCTTTTGTGTCTTGTGACAAGAGATTGAGGAAATATATATATTTGAATAGAAGAACTTGCTTATGGGTATCTGCGGTATGTAATTCCTGCTTTGGCTGGACAGGTGCTGGCATTTCTGCAGAGCATTCTAACGCTCAACAACCTGACAGTGGAGATGACTCAGGACTTCATGCCTTACAAGCAAGAACTGCAGCTCAGCTTGCAGAACGTAAGTGGTGCAGCAAATGATGCCATCAGTGAGATTTAGTATCTTCTTAATCAGATGTCAATAAAATTCTAAAGAGCCGTCCGGTTTTGCCCGCAGACGAGAAACCACTACGAGAGCACTCGCGAGGAGATGGAGGAGCTGATGAAGAGAATGAAACACCCATCCCACATCTGTAAAATGTACAGTTTCCTGCCCATGCAGGGCTATCTGTACTGCCAGGAGAAGTGTACGTGTACCAGATGTTAATACAGAAGCATCATACTCTTTTTCTTTCTTTTTTTCTGACAAGCCCTGTTCTTTTTTTGTTGTTGTCATTGTTTCTTTTTTGTCCCAACAGGGGCTTTAGGCGTGTCGTGGGTCAAATATTATTGCAGCTATCACACGGAGGGGAGACAGCTGGTCATGGTGCCTTGTGAACAAAAGCCGATAACTAAACAGGTGCTTCACTGAAAAAAGATTCAAAGAATGTTCCAACAAATCCAACACTCACAGCCACAGACCAACCTGCTCTGCTGTCATCATCGTCTCCATCGCACATAACACTTTTTTCTCTCTCTCCCTCTCCCCCCCCTTCCCTCTCCCTCTCTAGGGCATCACGGTGCTGACACTGATATCCTGCATCCGCCGGAAGACAGAGTCCATCGACAAGCGCTTTTGCTTCGACATGGAAACCAACGAGAGGTTAGCGCAAACAAATCAGCGTTGAGATGAGGCAACACGGGAGCCTTGTGGGATAAACAGGTTGAGGCGCCGAGGTGAACAGGTGGCTCACAAGGACAGAGTGTGAGGGCTAAATGGACCGCAGCCCAAACAATCCCTAAGCAACGGGACAGGGGCTGGAAACAGATGGAAAACTGTGTAATTTCAGGGGGAAGGAACACAACAAGTTCATATTTATGCAAGCGGGCCGTTCAGTACAGCATGCATTCGAGCCATAGGCGGTTCTGTCATATTCAGGTTTCTTGAAATAGAAATACTTGGAAGTATCGACAGGGTGTCTTTAAAGGATTAACAGTTGCTTGAATGATTCACAAAGTGCTTGAAAGCGTCTCCAATTGTTGAGCAACTAATTTGTGCCAGTGTGCGAGCTGAACAACACAGTGAGGAGTAGGCTGTTTGATAAACTGAAGGTGGCAGTGCTGTCTAGTGGAGAAGACTATGCTGTTGGCTCAAGATGTTTTACGGCGAGCCTGGATGTCCCCTGAAAGGCTCCCAGCGCTGCTTTCTGACCTTTGACCTCCCCAGTGCGTGTGTACATAGGGTGTATATAGTCCTATAAATTGTCTTCATCCGAGTTTGCAAGATGCCAGCATAAATCAGTAGCCGTCATAGCCATGTGGCTAGCAGGGTTAGCTATCGGTCGAGAGAATCGTTATCGCAGAAGAGTTTTTAAGGTTGCCATTGTGAGCTGATTAGTGCAGTTGGCAGCTTCAAACTCGCAGCACAGTTGTCTTTGTTAACAATTGATCCGGTCGCCTATAAACTGTCAAGTCTGGCACTGGGTTTCGTTGCTTCTGCAGGAGACAGATTGCAACAGTTGATTCTCATCGACTCTTCACGCCCGTCTCGCTCTTCTCCGTTTGCGAGCTCCATCGTTAACACATCGGTACTTCTTCTTGTGCTGTTCTTGTTATTTTGTCCACTCTGTTTTACTTGAAAAATGTCTAAGAGCTCTGAAAACTAAATGTTTAATACTGGTTGGAAGATGTAGCTGTGTGGCTGGATAATTTAATTGCAACTTTTGCTTCTTTAATGGCATTTGTTACTGTTTCCATAGAAACACACCCGTCACTTTCCAAGCTCTTTCGGAGGGAGACAGGAAGTTGTGGATGGAGGCCATGGATGGAAAAGAGCCTGTGAGTTCATTTCTTGTCTCATTTTGGATTATTCTTCTTTGTCAAAACTGCTCGTCTGCCAAAAATATGTACAATGCAATATGGAGTTTGCTACTAAGGGGAGACATGGCCACTGGTTATTGTGGTGACACACAAAACTCCCAACGCCAGTTTCCATTTCCAATCTGGATTGTAGAGTTTATCCAAAAATGTCTTAAATTCAACCTTCTTAAATATTGGTAGGTCGTGACATTTCCGTCTTAAATCTTTGAGGGAAGAAGCCACAGTTATCGAGATGAACGTCATTTGCAGCTTCTTAATTGACATGCATCTAATTAAAAGGGTTATATATATTTACAATATCAGCTTCTGAAAAAATGTGTTAAGTACTGTGCTGGTTTAAATAATATATTTGTTTAACTGGAACAATATTGTGCTTTTTTGCTATCGCATTCATCGTGTAAGGGACATAACAGCTCACATGTGACATTTGTTAGGCGAGGGTGATGTCGTTACGGCTTCCCTATTACAGATGTGTGAGGTGGTACGAAGCCTGTTCGGCTGACTTCACACCATCAATGATTTTTCCTTTTTGCTCCTATAATCATATTTAGGCGTTAATTGACACAGCCAAATGTTTGCTCCGACTCCCACAGTCTCTGCATTCAGCAGTTTTGAGGCGACGGCAAACCAAATAGCCTCAGCTGCAAAAATGTACGATATAGTCAATTCCTCTTTTGGTTTTAAACCCTGCTTTTTTCTGCTCTCTCTGCAGTCCTTCTCATATGAGATGGTTGAGGTTTAAAGGTGGATGCCCTGTGAGTTGTGGCCAGAACAAATAGGCTGTCCCAGCCTGAGGATGTGAAAATAGCAGAAGGCACGCTTCTCAGCGCCCTTTCTTCCTGTGCAACTTCCTCAATGACTTCTGTATATCATGTACATTTCACAAGAGCCTTTCCACCCGCTATGCCCAAATATTGTCAAGCAGAGATGCACTGCACTGCTGCCAGGTCTGCTCTGGACAAGGATCAACTCTGGTGTTCTGTTAGACTAATCTCTTCTGCTACAGCGGATTGTATTACACGCCGAATGCCCTTTAGCCTTTTGAGTGACTGATATATGAGATGCAGTTTGGTGGACACTTTATATTTGCTCATATGGGCCTCATAGTGCAGCATGTGGATGCATATTCTTATGCGTTTCAACATTGTTCTGTACATACCGCATCTTTTTAACAGTCCTCAGACTCTGCGGTCTCATTATCCAGAGCTTTGCTCAAAGAGTGTGCTGATTTTCTTGCACATTTAACTGTTGATCTACTCACCGCTATCATCCTGAAATTTCCCCACTGTGGGACTAATAAAGGAATATCTAATCTAATCTAACACTTATTGACTTGGAGTAGACATGAGAGTGATTAGTGGAGCAACCATAAGTAATCAGGAACTGATAGATGAATTGTAAAAGTAATTTATCTTGCAAAAAATGCTGAATAGTCATTCCAGCTCTTCAAATGTAAGGGTTTGCTGCGGTTCCTTGTTGTATCTTGTTGGTTGAGAGAGAAAAAAAAGACATTTGATGATGTCCCCTAGGGTTCTGGAAAAATTGCTTCTTCTGACATTTTATTGACAAAACAATTAACCAAATGATCAAGGATTATATCTTCAGATTTCAGCGATAATACAAAATAAACAATGGTTAGTTGCATCCCTCGTAGATGCACATTGACAATAATTTTTGCCCATATTAAACCTCAAGAGCTCTGGAAGCCAAGGTGGGTTGACGGAAATTTGGAAATTTCCAAACCAAGAAGAATTGCATGAACATGTGTGCCAATATGGCAAATGTTACACAATATTCAACTTGCAGATTACTAAAAGGGCAAAATGTGCGCGCTTTCCACTGGAACTCCTATAAGTAAAAAAAAAAGTATTTGGCATCGAAGAGTTGGATGAAAAGGCAATTCTTGCACGTTCCTCTGCAAACTTGCCTCAGCGAGAGGACATTTTGGCAATTTCCTTTTCTCAAGATAATCATTCAAACATTGGAAAGAAGGTGACTTTTCCCTGCCAGTAATTCCTTTCTTTGATGGTAGCTTCATTATTTTTGCATGTACAGATCAGATTTGTCAGTTTTGAAGCATGGCTTATTTCTTCTTATTATTTTTTTCAAAACAAAGCGGAGAGTTATGTTGTAGTTGTTCTTTTCTCAGGCCTAAATCAATAACACACTTATTTCACACACTTATTTCTTGCTGAAGAGACCTTAAACAAGACTCTAGCTCCAGCTGTTCTCCATCTGGTCTTGACCTCTGACAGTCATGACAGAGTTGAAAACTATTTGGGGAAGAAGACAATGCTTTGATATCAAAAACTACTTAGAGTTGGATGACTTTCACAAGCTTCTCTAAATTGCTCCCAAGAGAACCGTATTATTTTTATTTGTTTGGTTGTTTTTCTTTAA
Organism: Taurulus bubalis; assembly: GCF_910589615.1. NCBI lineage: Eukaryota > Metazoa > Chordata > Actinopteri > Perciformes > Cottidae > Taurulus > Taurulus bubalis. The sequence goes on along the minus strand of NC_136590.1, from coordinate 37,513,233 downwards.
ATCATGGATGTTTCTTGTTTTAATCAGTTAACAAGACACACACTCTGTCCTCTCATCCTTTTTCCCCTCTCTGCTTCCTTTGTTACTATTTTCATGCAATTTGAATCTGCTCATAAAGTAAACCTAAACCCGAAAACTGGGCTAATAGTCCCATAAACACCACGGGAAGCCATCACTATATGCAGCCAAGTTTGATTTTAGTTAAGCAACTATGTGTCCTCCTGCCCTCATCAAGTTTCCCACTTATTTTCCAAGAAAGACATTTTCATTAATCATGTTGGGAGGTGAGTCTTAGATTTTCCATATGTTTCCTCGATTTCATTTTTTTTTTCATTTCAGATCTATCATTCCCCAATTCACAAGCAAGCTGAAAGTAAGTCATTCATTAACCTCACGGTCCGACGTTGTGATGTTGATGTGATGAGATGTAGACAGACACAGTCACACTTTGATGTCTCATTTTTAACAATTGGAAGAAAAAAAATTGTTTGCTGTTAAACTGTTTCATCTTTTTTACTTCCACAGTGGAACTGAACGAAATTGGATTCAAGTTTGTGCGAAAGTGCATCAACTACATTGAAACAAAAGGTAAAGGGTCCTATTCGAGGTTTATTCCAGCGGTCTTTAGCTCGGTTAGTTTACTTACTTTCCCTGAAGGGGGCGTAGTTGAGTCATGTGGTAAATGTTATTGCCAAGCCTGCAAGCTGCTGTCAGGGAATACCGTACATGTTTTTCATCACAATACGATAGCCTAAATTAAATGTTCTATTTCAGATTGTATATAAGTTTAATTATCTTTATGCCACACATGTAATGTCGTTTTTTTTAAGGATTTTTTTACAGTATTTCTTTAACAAAAGCCCTTCTCTCCACGCATGCTAAAACATAGAAGCCCAATAACTCAAACCTTTAACTCGAGGGACGATGCAACTTTATAATTCTACAGTTACAAAATATTTTGGCAGAAGTGCGATTCATCTCTCAAGAAAAGAAGAAGTACTCCAGCCATAAGCATGCAATTTGACTCATGATCCAGGCACGGCGCATTGTTTGGTCTCGAACTAAATGGTTAAATGAAGCGTGCACAATCTCTAGCTTGATTCTGGCTCGTGCAGCCTCGGAAGAGAAGCATGTGGTACATTTCCACTGCTCTGTATTTGTCCAGATGAAGATTTGAAATGTATTTTTGCGTCCTCTTCTCCTCTTTCCAGGAGTCACACAAGAAGGAGTGTACAGAACAGTTGGCAGCAACATCCAGGTGCAGAAGCTATTAAATGCCTTCTTTGGTAAGGAAATAAGCCGTGAACATGTTGTACTGTATTCACTGTGTCTCTTTGCTCAGGCTTGTCTTCTTTCGTAAAACAAAGCAGTTTCTGCCACTTTTGTGAAGGTCATCTGCATGAATTTAAAGAAAATATCAGCAGGTCGCTGACTCGCAGTGCTCCTGTTCTGGAGGGCTCTGCCTTAAAGTGGCTGTATTTCATATTGTTATACAATCAAATGAATATGCATTAAAGTGGCGTGTAGTGGCAAACTCACGCAGAATTATCGCCCAGCTCTGATTAAAATTTGAATTCAAATCCAAATTAATGCTAATGCTGCTCTTTATTGGCTGGGTGTGTGTGTGTGTATATATAGGCGTCGGTGTGTCACAACATTAGCCACATCAACTTAAAAGGTTAGAATATGTCGGTAGCATAACATTTTTTTTCTGCTGCCCTTTAAGTGGCCAAGAATAAATTGTCGCCGGTTTAAATTACAGTTATTTGTACTTTATTTTCACAGAAGATACTTTACACAGTAGGAGGAGCACATACATGACATCAACACTAAGACTTATTTACCCCAGTGATTTTCCTTTTGTGATGTGCCTTATATTCTTCTGTAAAAAAAACAACAACATCATCATCATCATGTTTTTGCAATTGCTGTATGTCTAGTAGGGAATTCCTGGCCTCATATTGCTTATCATTTAATTATGGCTGGTACGTGCTACAACCTGCCAGTTACTTTGATCAATTAGAGTACTAATCACAGGTGGTTGTTTAGTTTAGTTTAGTTTATTTACTGGATCCCCATTAGCTGACGCCTTAGCGGCCGCAAATCTTCCTTGGGTTCACAGAAAGGACAAAATACATACAAAAACATGCAAAACATAACGTGAAACAAACAGTTAAAAATAATACAAACAGAATAAAAATAAAAAATAGTACAGTCAGATACCTAGTGCAATTCAATCATAACTTATACAAGAAAAGTTGTCAGTGTTGTTTCCATGGAACTGAACAGAATGGCATTACATTTTCTGTGTTTGTTTTTTGATTTGCTTCTTTATAGACCCCACAAACCCAGGAGACGTAGACCTCCAGAGCAGCGACTGGGACATTAAAACCATCACAAGTGCACTGAAGTTTTATCTAAGGTAAGTTTGTCTGTGAGTAGATGCACGTGAGCAGGAGACATAAAGTTAATTTGTGGAAAATACTGAATATCACTGTGTAGCTCGAGATCTACGGCTACTTTTGACTGACGTTGTTTTCATTATCAAATCTGTACGTCTGTTCTATAATTTATCTGTTAGATAGGCCTACATTAAATACATACAACTATAATATAATAATAATAATAATAATAATAATAATAATAATAATAATAATAATAATAATAATAAAAGTATTCAATACATTTGAATTTATCAAGGGTCTCATTTGTAACTTATTTTTCTTCATACAAATCCCTGATATTCAGAGGATTTAGGTATTTTCCAAGAATCTGCTTGATTTTTGTGTGTATGTGGGGATCTGGAACCGAATGTACATTAAAGCAATAGGTTGTTATTAAAATAACAAACGCAGCGTAGACAGAGGCTGCAGTCTCTAAGTGCGTCCTGGTGTAATTGTGTAATTGTGTAACAAGTGACTGCGGCTTTTTGTGTGTTTGACGTGGTGAGCTATATTGCACTGCGGCCTTGGACGTGTTTACAAGAGTGTGTATTTCTCTGCAGGAGCTTGTCTGAACCTCTGATGACCTACAGTCTACACAGAGACCTCATGTGTGCTGCAAGTAAGATGTGTTTCATTATCCAGCAAAAATACTAGGGACTTGTGTTTGCATGTTCATGTTCATTTCTTTAAACTCTCTTCTCGGATCTAGACCTAAATATGTCAAACTCACAATGGAGTGTCAAAGGGTCAAAATCTAATTCTCTTGATGATGCAACAGTGATTAGGACGGTTTGCAACTTGATTATGTGACTTTTCCTAAAACTTGTCCTCACCTGTTAGCATTACAATAGTGAAAAACTATTTATTTTTTATTTTGCATGCTTATTCATGTTCTACTTAAAGTACCGAAAGCATTCATGCTTTCTGTTTGCAAAGATGAGAAGACATGTAAAATTATGTGTGCATGGAAAATACTGTTTGTATATACTTGTAGCTTAAATGTTATCATTTGTTGGTTTTAGCGATAGGTTACAATTAAGTTACGCAGTTTCCTGAATTTAATTGACTTCCTTGTATGATCTATGAAGTACAGGATAGATGCTCAGATTAGATTTGTGTGAAGATTTCAGATAATCCTTCCAGACAGTTTGGGTAGTTATTATCCATTTTCCATGTAGCTTACCGTGGACAAGCATTGCATGGATGGCAGGTACAAAAGAGTCAAATCAATGGCATGTGGGCTGCAGGTTCAGCAGTTTGAGTCAATATGGAAGCAATAAAAGTCCTCTGCTTATTTGCTTATTTTCTTTCTGTCACACGACCTCATTGTAAAACAGAGGAGACAATGCGTTTAATAGCATCAGCCTCATTCTGTCAAGACGTTACAGTAAGACAAATTGTGGCTTCAGTTTCCTGGAAATGTCGTTCGGTATTTGAATAGAGGCTCCTAGATATACGGTCTGAGTTTTTTACTAGTCTCATGCCATTGCAGTGTATTATATATTGCGTCTCTTGGGATTTATGTCTACAGATACTTTGTGTTGTCTTTGTGTCACAGAGTCAGATAATCTGGACTTTCGACTGAGTGAGATTCATTCTCTTTCCCACAAACTACCAGAGAAGAATCGGGAGATGGTGGAGATGCTTATCAAACACTTGGTCTAGTAAGTTATTACCACACACTGTATTTATTGTCTGTTTTTGCTGCTCCCACAGGATTTATGTGTCACCGCCCGGTGCTAACAGCTACATTTCTTGATGTTTGTGAACAGCGTGTGCAGTCACAGTGAAGAAAATCGAATGACCCCTTCAAACATGGCTGTTATCTTTGGACCCACACTGATGAGAGCCAAGGAGGAAACGGTGGCGGCCATGTTGGATATTAAATTCCAAAATATTGTCGTTGAGATTCTGATTGAGGACTTCAAAAAGGTACATTTTAGAAGATTAATAGTTTTAGATTTTTTTCCAGTCTGAAATAAAAAGAATGTAAACCATCAAGCAATATAATTTTGCCTTTGTTATACATTTTAGGGAATGCTCTTATGCTTTGCCGAGATAAAGATGAGAACATTGATACCACTCATTAAAGTACATTTTTATCTACCACTGGCAGCTGGCTTATTTAGCTTAGCATAATGACTGGGTAAAAGCTTTGTTGGCTGGAAACAAAATCCCCCAAAACCACAACAGGGAGTTCAACTATTTTCTGGCTAAGGAATAGTCCATTAAACACCCCCAGTAAAATCCTAAATTGACGTTTTTAGGTGTTGGTGTGTATACCATTACACAAACGAGATACAACATTACCAGTGGTCTAAGCCAGGATGGCTGTTTCTACTCTTATGCTAAACTAAGCTGGCCGGCTGCTGTCTGGAGCTTCATACTTGCAAGGATGTTGATCTTCTCATGGAAGTCTTGACAATAAAGAGATTCAGTGTATTTCCGAAAAATGTTGAACAATATGATGCTTCTTAATGTGATTTAAATCTAATTTGGGATTTGTACCGAGTCTTTTCGTTCAGATTGTCTTTGTGAAAAATAGCAGACAATTCTATTGTCATGGTTTTTGTTCTGTTCCTTCTCATGTATCATGTGTAATTGTATTTATTCACTTACAGTCTGTAACAGTAGCCACTAAACCAAAGTGTGACTGTACATGTCTTGTGATTACAGATCTTCAGTTATATGCCAGAGGACAGCACTTCCCCACCAGTCCCTCCTCCAAGGATCACCCCGAGAAAGCGGCAACCAATCACCATCTCCAAGCGTCCACCTCGTGTTTATCAAGCTCTTAGTCACAACCTCTACCAGCACACAGAGAGTAATTATCAGGCTCACTTGGCTCTATTGTCACCATCATCTTTATCATTAACCCAACTTATTCATGCTGGATTATTAAAATATTGCAGACAGATTTGAGCCACAATATCTCTGCAGTCGGTTCTTAACATTAACAATTACACTACAGAAAAATGTGATTTCCATCAAATACCATTCCAAAAACAATATGACATATTCCTTAACATGGAATCATTCTTTTGTTTGCCAAAGCATGTACAATCTAAATCTATTCATTCCCTGTATTTATTCCCTTTTTGATGCTTTATTGATGATATGGAATTACTCTGGTGCTTTTTTTTATTGGAAATATAAATAGACAATTACTTTTGTATTCTCTTTTATAGTTGTTTTTTAAGACCTCTGGCTAAATCGTGAAATGTTCTGCCTGTTTGAACTGCCTGTTAAGTGGGTGTGTCTCCGCGCTCTCGTACTCTGTGGCGAGAGATTTGGAGCACATGCAGCTTCGGTTGGTTTAATATTTAACGATTCCTAACGTACAGACAAATAACCAGCCCTGTATGATCATACTTTCTTCTTTCTTCTTAAAATCACTGAAACATTGTGGTTGCTAAGATTTGACATTCAATTACATTGTAATGTTTTGTGACCTTCAGCACATTTTTTGCTGAGCTTTGCATGTTTCTTTTCTTGCACGTTGAAGACAATGAGCACAGAGGAAAACATTTACATTTATTTATCGGCTATGTTCTCTCTTTGCAACAGATGGCCAGAACGAGAGCTCCGTCATGGACGGGGAAGTCTCAACGAACCCTGTTCCCCTGCAGCGGACAAAACCTGTAAGCCTGGCTCCACTCGTTCCAAGAGAACCTCCTCCGAGACTGGCGTTGATGCCCAGACCATCGAGCCGTCAGGAAAGACACTTAGACTCTGACTCTGGCAAGTTAGACGACACAAGGCAAAGGCCAGATTCTTCTTCAGCGGCAAACGGGGAGTCTGGAGTCTATGTGAGCAGAGTACCATCCTTCCAGAGCAGGAGACAACCTCCGAAAGGCACAGCAGCCAACAGAGAAGGTATACTGAACCCTGTGTTCATGTGGAGAAATATGTTTCTTCCAGGTTTTAGGGGAACTTTACAAAAGTGAATACAAAGAGATGTAGTGTAGAAAGCAAAAGTTGTGATTTTTCAATCAGATATGTTGGGAGATACAAATAGTTATAGGCGAGTAGAACATTGTCAGCCAGCTCTCAATAAGGTCGCCTGCTTGTTTCCCCTTCTGTCATGTTGCTACATCCAGTCCTTAAAACTGCCATTTTTATCTCCGGTTGGTTAGTTTTTATGCCTCAGCGCCGCAATAGACGTGGCCAGAGGCAATCGGGTTTTCGATTAGTCTATACATGGCATTCTTATGAATGCAATATCTATTGCCTGGAGGGCATTTCTTCAAATTTGGCACAAACATCCACTTGGATTCAAAGATGAAGTCATAAGATTTTGGTCATTTGGTCTTTTTTTGGTCCAAAAATGCATATGCTAATTATGACAATTTCACACAACTGTTTGATAAAATGAAGAAGTGATGACATTTTGGACAAACATGGATGTGAACTGTAACTTGACTGGTTGGAGGAGACATGCAACCAGGAGGCAGTCTAGTTTATTGTTGTTGTAATAGTTTTATAATAGCTTTATAAAACGGGTTGGAGTCCATGAAGATTTTAGGCATCTGTTTTTCTAGAGGTTTGGTTTTAGCATGTCATTGCAAAGATCTTTTGTTATTATAGAAGATCTTAACATAGTGAAAGTTGAAATGTGTTTCAGAACCCTTTCAACCCATCACAGCATTTAGTCTTAATTTTGCCATTTACAACTGTATTGCAACATGTGCAGTTCTATATTAAGGTTGTCTTATTTCTTTCAGGAGATTCTGATGGTCCGACCAGAAGGTCCACAGAGAAACATGCCATTTGTCGACCCCCTGTCCGGCCTCCAGAGCCCCCCTCCAGACCCCCCGCTCAACAAAAGACCCCGAGTGCAGCCAGCAGCGAGGGCTCAGCCACATCCTAGTAAGTTCTCTTCTGTCTTCCAAAAGTCTGTCACCTCCTTTCTTTGAGATACTGAAGGCATTCGTAGCTTATCAAAACTCCGATCAAAGAATGGACATGTTGCTAGATTCTGTCATCCCAAAGATTAGTAAAAAAGACGATAATCAATATTATTGTATTAACAATGGACTATGTGTATGGGGTCGCTTGTCGTGATATGATCATCAGTTTACTTCCGCTCTTCGCATCTTTCAGCTCATTGTTTTAGTTTTACGGTTCACAACTTAAGTGTTTTGGTTCATTCTTATCGCTCTCATCAACGGCATTTTTAGACGCAGCAGGCAACGGTTTTCAGTGGTAAAAGCTATTAAAAAAAAACACTATCCCACTACCTGACAAAATAAGCAGCCAGCTGGTGAACATACATACAAATAACTTATAACATTACATAACATATTTCCCTCACAGGGGGGTAGAGCCTTAAACACTCTAGGTGGCCAAAAACATTACTCAAAAGAAATGCTAATGTTGCTAATAAGCAACTGTGTGTTAACACATTCACCATATCAATTAAAAAGGCGACAATGTGTCAACAAAAAACTAAGTTATAAGATAAAGTTAATCATTTCGTTATCTTGAAATGACAAAGTTGTTTTCTCATGGTAATCGTTTAATGAGGCTTGTTATCTTGTAAGGGCCCGTTCACACCAGACGCGACTCCATTGTTCCCCTATGGTACGCCACGCCTTTTAATGCGCGTGTTTTAATCACAAAGGAATCTAATGAGCAATCTCACCGATGAGATGAATCATGTGCTGATCTACAATAATAACATGTTTTTTTCTTTGTTTTTCTGCAGTGTTGCCTCTAAAACAAAGTTTTTTGAGAATGCCTCCAAGCACGTTGGCAGGTATGTAAAAGCTTTTTTCTTTTCTTTTTTATGTGCCCCAGCCTGTACTTTTCTTTAGTTCAGTACACTGATCAGACACAAATGTGTGTACATTCCTGTCGATGACAGGACACATTAATAAAAACCCAACGGAAGTTTCTAGTTAGACTCTTTTTTCAGATGACGTAAATATGGAAGTGGAAACATGTCTTCTCTTTATGATTTGCTTGGATGGTCCGAGTTAAGCTCTTTGCTGCCCTCCCTGCACAGGCAGTGATGAAGGCTGCAAATGAAAAATGCCAGTGGCAAGAGTTTGTGGAAGTTTGATCAAAGAGAGTTTTTCTTTTTCTACATTGTAATCTCTCAGTGTCACATACAGACATATTAAGTTGTCGTTTGGCCTTTTGAAAGGAAGAAGCACCAACTGTGACTCATAGTGATTATTATCCCACACAGCTGTATAGTATGAATATTGTGTTGATATATTTAGATCTAACAATTAGTTGTTAGCCGCTGAAGATTATTACAGGTGGTTCATAGGGAAGCAAGATAAATCAATTACTCTATCGTTCCACTTCATTAGACTCATTCATTAGACTCAAGTGTTGCTGTTGTCACACATATGGGCCTTAAAACGTGCAGTCAGCAAATCTAATCCAGGACACTTTTTGTCAAAATCGGCCCGCTAGCTGTTTGTTCTGTGTCAGCCTGGCTCCGTCAATGGGAAACAAACATCAACGCTATTCCAGCCAATCAGCAGCATGGGACGTTTGTTCTTGTGCTCAGGACAAGGGAAAGTCCATGGACGTATAGAGAGAAAGCAGTAACATGCAGGGAACTCTTGGTCTGGGTACGCATTGACCTATCAATGTGACTTTTGGATATGTCTAAATTGCACATGGATAGACAGCCATCCACACACAATGAGCGTCTGGTGACAGAGCACCAGGATCAAGAAAAAGTGTCAGCCCGTACGTAGATAGCAACTTTAACACTCCTCCAAAATGCGCTAACGTTCACACACAACGGCACACCAGGGTAAATAAAAGAAAAAAGAGAGATAAATATTGGCGTCAGCGCACCAGTAGAAAGCTTATCTCTCCTCCAGAAAGAGTAAAAGCACCAGAACGAAGAGAAAACTGTGCAAACGTCAGACGACACACACAAAGTCAATAAAAGGGCTCTCAAACTAAACTAATATAAATTAAGATTTTATATTCGGCTATAACTAATATTTTTTCACATTGGGGTTTTTCGAATTAAGCACCCAATTGTCTGTGGCAAAGTATGATTTTATGTTATTGTGGTTATATAAATGTAATTTCTGTTGATGTAAGATTGCTTCTAGACCGCCACTTTGAAAACAAAACTGTTTTTAACCACACTAAAGATGTTGTTTTTGAAAGGCTAAATGCCAACAGATATAAGAAGAATACTTATTTCGGTAAAAATATTATTAGAATTTTGGAAATGTTTCTCTTTTTCCAGTAATCTTTGACTTTTGGACTGAGATGAGGCAACAACAACAACACCTTGTTGGTTGTGTGTGTAAGAAAGAGAATTGGGAAGGTGTACTATTGCATGCAATAAGTCTCTACGGTATTATTATTAATAAGAATTAGTATAATTAATACAATTAATGATAATAAGTATTATACTTGTGTTGTTCCATTAATAATAAACATTGATAATATTAATATAAAAGGAATGTCAACATTATGAACACATCTTTGAACTATTTGGTTACAGCCCCACATATTTATTTATTCTCAGTTTTTTTTTAAAGGAGGCACTTACGTTGTTTGAAGAGGAAGTCCGTGTGTCTCTCCCTCTGGACAAAGATGTTCCTGACTTTCATGTGAAAGTCCTTCTTATTAGGGTTATTCCTCAGTTCCATAAGTCTTTCCTTTGCAGTGGCAACATGAGCCAAGGAAGAAAGCCGGTTCTGGTTTGTCACAGCTGTTGGTTTTTATGTGCTTCAAAGGTTTAGTGGCCGAGGATACCGTCTCCTGCACACCATTGCCATTCAAAAGTATTTAGCAGCTGTCCAGGAGTCATCCCGTGGATTTATTGTGAACAGTATAATCACATCAAGTCCGCTCTGATCGTGAACAAAGTTGAGAAGCTTATATGAGTTGCTAACTTGTCATCTTTATCTGCCAACACAGTTTAACATGATTTCATGATGACTGGCTACTGTTCTTATCTTTTTGCCCAGAAAGGTGTGCTCAGATCACATGTTGAAAATCTTTTAAAGTCATAAATATCCATGCAGAACGCGAGCTGATCGAGAACTGTCCGCATTGGCCACTGAGAAGCAGCTGCTACTTTGAAGCCAAATCAAATATTTCTAAGTGGACACAACAACAACAACATCTGTGTTTTTGACCATAAAATGACAGCTTGTTTGATAATGCCATTCTTAAAGAGAACAATTTTGAAGATGAAGAAATCAATGAATAAAACTAACATGTAGTCTTTTTACCTTTGGTGAGGCAGTTAGTCAATCTGTTTATAGATTGATTGTATTTGATCAATTAAAAATACAGTAGGCTTCACAAATATGCATACACGGCTAACATTCATCAGGATGTTGCAATAAAGTGACTTATTTCAAGGTGGCTAGGGGGCAGGCAGGAGATGGGGATGGCATGAATATGCTACTAATAACCACATTTTTACACAAATACACCCAAAAAGCAAAGAATATGATAAAAAAATAATGATTTACATTTTTTTTTTTTTTAAGTTATTTACATTTTTCCTCGTCATCACTCGTGTGGAGAAACGTGCTTCTCCCTACTTTACGCTTTAGATGATGTTGCCAATTAACCCGAATGACCTCAGGAGTTTGTTCTCAGCTTCTTATCTTTCTATTTATTATCAGCATTTGTTTGGGTGTTGAGTGAAAATAACAACCATCTTTCTCCAGAATCGAGAATGGATTTGTAATTTTTTTTTTCTCCCTTTTTTTAATTCAGTCCACCGGACTCTGCGCCATCATAAACAGTGACGAATGTGAAAAAAAAAAGAGGTGAGATGTACTGTTGTGACAGATTTAACAGCATTAAAATACTGAATAAATTGAGAGTCTACCTGTATAATGAAGTGATTTTTCTGTTTTAATTTCTCTATTTCCATGCTTGTTTTCTCAGAATTAAAGTTAAGGAGACTCGGAGAACATCATGTGACCTCTACGTGCTGGTGGGTGCTGATCAGGCTGGAGGCAGTCGCTGTCAATGATCCTAGCCGATAATAATGGATCTGGAATGGATAGATTTGATTTTTTTTTTAATGGGAAAAAGGATGTTAGCAAATGGACTTTTGACGGTACTATTTTTCCCCTTTGTTTCATGCCAGTTGACAATTTTGTCAACTAATATTACAATATTTTGTCATTTTACAGTGTTAAGAAGTTTTAATGACCTATTTTATTAGAGGCATCAAACTGCCATAACTGATTGAAACCGCTTACTTAGACATCTTGTCTACACTCTTAACACTTTGCATTGTGAAATAGATCTCCCAAAGAAGACTAATTGATCGAAATAGGGTTAATCATTATTAATTTGAAAATGTGAAATATTAGTCTTAACTTCTAGATTTTGTAATGAACCATGGATGAAGCAAGTAATGTCGATGGAATCATTATTTCTGAGGAAGCTTTTTTAGTTGGTCAGTTTTTAAATTATATTTAGATCAAAATTGAATTTGACAAAACGTGTCATTCAGCCACAAGTCACTTTTTAAGAGGCATTACAAAAAAGTATTTTGCTACAGGTGTCAGCCTGTATTCCAGTCAGTGTAGAATTTACATGATGAATATAATGCTAATGTTAGTTTGATAGGGAATTATTAAAACTAGATTTACTAGTGTACATTCCTTCACTTCTGACCTCATGGAGTCCTAGAAGTTTACCTGAATTTGTTACACCTCAAAATAAATAGTTGGCATTACCAAAACGGGTCAAGTAAACTGATTTTTACCGTAGATTATGTAAAGATAACACTCCAAAGCTTTGTTTTTAAAATAGTTATGTTCATTTTAAACTTTTGTTTGATAACCCAACTTGATAATTCTGGTTTTCTTCTGGTTGCATTCATTTTCAAAAAATAAAAAGTTCTTAACATGACTTATGTTTGAAATATGTTTGTGTTATTGCATGATTATTGTCCTATATCCTCAGTCAGTAAGCTGATGTTTGAAATTAGTCATCATTTTATTATTCTTAATTTAGAACAAGGAAAATGTAAACAAAACAGGGAATTAATATGCAAACATGACTGATAGAATTAAATCAACAGTGGTGGAAATTATGCTACGGCCAAATCAAACAATGACAATAATCAATAGAGGTAACATTAAACTGAAAATCACTTAATTACTTTTTAAAGAACAAAAGCAGCAGCAGCAAAAAAAAAAACGGTTTACCCGTCGCTGTATGCCTCCATCAACCAGTCATGTTGCAGTTTACATCCATGTCTGTCAAAAAGGTCATCACTTTATCTTATTAGACATATGTGGGAAATTATACCATATGAGTGATTGAGTTATGGACATAAATGACATTTGACCACTAAATTCTAATACTTGAGTCCAAGTGGACGTTCGCTCAAGGCATTCCCGAGATATCTCGAGAATGGTACGGATATTAGGTCACAGTGACCTTGACCTTTTGAACACCCAAATATAATCAGTTGATCCTTGAGTCCAAGTGGACGCTTGTGCCAAACTTGAAGAAATCCCCTTCAGGAGATACTGATATATTGTGACAGACTGTCAACCAAAACATAACGCCTCTGTGCCAGCAACAAAAATCCCCAAATTCATAACATTCATCCCTAGAGGAACATAAATAGGCTATTTTTACTAATTTCTCCAAGGCAACCCAACTCAAAGTTGTCGCCACAAATGTCAGTCTGCTGGAGGCGTCACCGGAAAAGGCAGAGGATCACTAAAATCAGTCAGCGATATTCTGCGGTGACCATGAGTTACTGTGCAAAGTTTCAGGCAGTCCATTCAACAGAAGTTGTTCAGTCTGGACCACAGACAGCAGAGCGCATGCTGCCAGCATTCACAGTCTCCAAGTGTCTCCATGCAGTCCATCCCCTCCGGCCTCGGTTATACTTGAAGAAACCCCAGAGAGCCCTCTCACGATCACCTTTGATCTTTGCAAAAACCCAACCACGCTCCCTTTGACCAGCACAATTAGTCCTCATAGGTCATATATCCATGGGGTTTTATCTATATTCACTTTAAATACCCTTTCTCAACAGGAAATGTCTAAAATTTAAAAGGAGCAACATGTTTTTAAAATGCAAGTTCAAACAATTTGGACCGCTAACTTTCCCACCTGTGACATGCCAAATGAGGAACGCAACAGTTCTTAGCATTAATGTACTCGGTCTGTTTCATAAACCTACAGTCAGACGTTGTTTTTAAGTTACTGTCCTCTCCTCCTGCCACAGTCCAACCTTAACTACCGGTCAGAGTCACATTGAAACTCACTGGTGTTACTGGACCAGTGGCACTGGGCTTGGTGGTCGGTTGGCCCTCATTAGGGACCATCGGAAATTCCCTGCCCAGAGCTTGCGTGCCTATTCATATGAGCTTGTATGAGCTGCAGTAAATTAATTTAGTGCAATCCTGTCAAATACGGGAGCACACACAACAAAAGAATGCTTGTTCTGTCTGACCCCAGCGCACATCCAAGGATGTCCAAGCTGAACTAAATATGGATTTATGGTGCCAACATATTTTTCTTTGGGATGGCATCTATACTGGATGAATATGTGTTCTACTTTTTAATAGACAGCATCACGCTTACCAGCTAACAACGGCACATTTATCTGTGCTCCTAAGATTTTACTGTTATTCATTTATTTTCATACCAACATTGAAGCAGTGTAAGCTATTTAGAATCCATACAATTAAAATGAAATAAGCCTCTTTATGTCTCAAACCTGAGTTGTTCCTTTTCATTCAAAAGATAACGGAACCATTTGGACTTGGAGGTGAAATGATGACACGCCATCGCCACTACTTTACAGTATCTTGTACAATTACTTCAAACAAAAGAGTCAGAATTGTTTTAATTGCCTTTAAAAGATGATGCAGCTTTACACATTTGAAAAACACACATATCCAAGTCACAAAAGGTAAAAATCATACAAGAGATGACTTTAAAAGTCAAGTGTTGGGACACCAAAACACACATTAAATGAATCAATATATACAGTTACTGTAGCATGTACAAAGAATCAGGTTAAGATGCAGTACACTGGGCACATACCAGCTTTTGTCAACTGACATAATACAGACACTGTAGTCTACGGTGATTAAATCATATTAGTTTTAAAAAATATACAGAGCAACGAGGTGGCTCATTGAAGTGCATGACTCACCGGCACTGGAAGTGCCTTCACCCTCACGTGTAATGTATAATACAAGTTAAAACAGCATTAATAAAAACACAACATTCTTTAGAACCAGCATTAATTTAAAGGATAAAGAGTTGCTGCAACATCAGTCTTACAATATAGTGCATTATGTGCTTAATTAAAATACAGGTACTTCAAATCATTTTACTGCTTTATTTATCAACTTATTATCTTTTAATTAAGCTTCTGTGTAGTTTTAACTTCCCACTGAACTGCTGCTTTCTCAAATGACAGCAGACACATGTATTCAAGTGTCAGGACTATAATTAGCTGTTGTGGGATCACCTGAACTGGTCTATAGCTACTGGTTTCCATTTTCTCCCCCATTCCTGTTCACATAGCAAAGATTATATAAAAAAGACAAGACGAAGACATTCACTTCTGCAGATCAAGTAAAGTACTCTAAACGCTCAACTGAAGTTTATGAATGAATCCGTTACAAAACACGGAAAATGACTGTTATAGTCAACTCATCACTTTGCACTGTACAACAAAATGGCGTTATGCCTTCTGACGGATGTCCCATGCATTGAACAATACTGACGCCATCAGTCAGTATACAAAAAGACAGGTACTTGGATTGGTACATGGATGTCCATGCATTGCTTTGTGTAAAGCGAAACACTATGCCTACATTTAAACAATCACATGACGCATGCATCTACAGGCTTGTGGGGGAAATGTGGAATTGTTCAAAAGTGTTGACTTTACAGAGTTATGAAACATTGCTGCAGAATGTAGCACAGAAGCAAATTTAAAGTTTTGTTTGCGTTGGACTGTGGATGTGCTACACTTCTAATTCAATGACTGAAAGACACTATTTCAGTGTAATTAAGTAGACCAAGACGTATGTACAAAGTGCCTTGTGTTTCAGCGCCTTGGTTTATGTTTCTTAACTAAAATACAAAAAACGATAATTGCATTTGAATCCAATACTTTTCAACAGTTTTACTCAAGTGTCTTTGATCAGTTATCTTCAAAGCGTTCTTCAGATTTTTGTCTTGGTTTTCATCTCTAAGGTTTGGCAGGACTTTCACATTTCACATCTGAAGCCCTTCCAGTCATAATTTGGCTGTAAATTTGTATTTGTTGTCCTGCTGGAACAGGACTGCCCTAATGTGATACTTTTTAAATATCTATAAAGACATAGTTTAGCATGCAGAAAAGAAAAAAAAAAAAACATACTCGGTTATCAATATTTTTGTAGCTGTGCAGTGGAGAAATAAAGTGCGGAAACTTCTTAAACTAACAGTCCAATGTTCTACAATTTCCCTCATGCCAAGTACCTGCTTTGACAAGTTTACCTACTATTAATGTTTTTAAGACAAGGCTATAAAATGTGTAACATGAAGAAAACAACGATACATATTTGCTGCCAATGTCATGTGAAAAGGCTGAGTTTAACATTATAGAGCTCAGGTTGTTGCTTTTATGACAGTCACATGGCTGAAATGTTTCGTTATGCTGTATATTCTAAGAATATTACAGATCATGCATGATTTTTGATTTCAGAAATAGACAAAAGCAAATAGTGATGACCAGGTGAAATATATTTGTTATGCTTGCAGAGAAAGTTGACCACCTTTTATATGGATTTCCAAATCAGTGTTGATGGTGCATGTGGTTAATTTAGCCTTCGCTAAGGCTTTTATCGAGAAAGCAGAGTTCCCCTGCTTGCCGAGCTGTGCTGGCAGTGCCTACATGTCCCAGGATGCATTGCAAGCGAGCAGGATCCCTGCCGGCCATAATCTTTTGCACAGCTAATGCAGCTGCAGCCTCGACCTTGGCCTCTCTCCGCTGCATTTTCTCAGCCATATACTCAAGAAAGGCTGAAATAAATACGGCCCTCATAACTCAGTCAGTCAATGCACTGTGAAATGTATCGTCATCCATAACATCCTCTGCACTCTGATTTTTGGATGCCATTTTCACTGTTGCATTACAAGCCAAGAGAACAAGTAAGTTCTGTGTTATTATAACTTTATTTACACAATGGAACTTGGAGTTGTGATTTGTAGCAGCTTCGAGAGCACACCTCATGGCAGTGAGACTACCAGAGGCAGAGACTACGCATCCACGCTCAACTGCGGGACTAATAAAGGATTATCTTATCTTAAACAGCCAGTAGTTCTTCCTTGCTTCCAACTACGTCACCGTCACGTCAAATGACGGCACTGGATGCAGGAAGAACAAGAGATTCTGCAGCTGTGAACTCACCTTTCTCCGTCAATAGCACGGCCCCTACTGATGAATGTGTCACCGTAATCAATGACATACACCATCAACCGTGATTTAAGGTCGTAAGTCTTATCTTTAAACTACACAATGGGAACTTTTGGTTATATGGGGACACAACAGCTGTCCCACAACCTGACATTACCTGTCATCTTGTTCACATTGCTTCACAAAGACAAAGTGAATAAGTCTTTGACTTTATTGTGAATTTTAAACTTCAATAAAAGTGACTTTAAGTGAATACTGGATGAACACAGTTTTGCATACATATTTTTTACAGTCAGATAAAAACAAATATACTGCAGCTGCCTTCGATGGCGGTCAGAACTACTTCAGCTAAATATTCTACGTTGAGAGATATGCGAGCCCAAGAGGTAGTAACAATGATTTTATTATCATTTCATAGTTGGATTTCCTTATCAGTAACCAATACTCTACTTGGTTTCATTTAGTTTCAAATTAAGACAGCATAAGTCCAGGCAGTAGACGTAATCCTCAACGATTGACCTGCAGCACCAAAACTACTGGACACTCACACAGCAGGACAATCTAGGTTCTCTGTAAACAATGATGACGTAGCGCATCAAGTTTTGTTTTACAGGTGGAATACATTGTTTAATTTTAAGGCACTTAAGCACTTAAATGCCTCACGAGTTGTAATGACCACTCTAAATATCACAAGCAGGAACTTAGTAGGTGCATCTAAAGGCGGCACTTAAAAAAATTATTTTAGCAAGTTGATGGGAAACAAGTGTTTGTTTATTTCTGTGACCCAATTCTCATCTGCTCTTTGGGCCGTCTCTTGTGTTTCAGTCTCCATGAATACCTTGTCATGTGTACGTATAATGAAAGTCACATGCAAAACTTCCAGAAATGTTCTTAACCCTGCTACTTTTTGGTTGCTGTAATGATTTACAGACTTACTGTGTAATGTAAAGTAGAATCTCTGAAAACACAAACTGTCAACAGGCGATGCGTTGCAAGTGCCGTAGATAAAAGCTTTAACAATTTGGAACAAACAATCTCAATTATGGTTAAAAGGAACACACAACAAAGCACTTGAGCAACAAAATAATGGTTACAGGACAGGGCTAAGAGCTATTAGACTGAATATGTAAGTAAACAGTACCTTTGTTAAAGTTTATGGAGGCAGCAAAGATGAGTCACTTTTTGATCAATTAAAAATCCCTCTACTCGTGAAACAAGATCGGTTTAGCCAAACCTGCCAGCATCTTTGGTACATGGACTGAGATTATCTCTCCAATCATCTCTGGGAAGCTGACATTTGTGGGGAGCGACTGAGCCTGGACGAACAGGTCAAATGTAAACTGGTGGAGCTTCTTTACCGTCTGAAACAGAACACAAATAAATGATCATTAAATCCTTTGTCAAAAAGTACATTTTATCCAGGGGGTTGTGCTTGCACTGACTTGAATGCTGCATTTTTCCTGGGCTATTAAAAAAACACAGCATCCCATGTGATTTAATTGCATGCAAAGCCGAGGATCGCTTTCAGCTAATTTGTAGAAATGACTCTTGCTTTGGATCGTTCTCCTGGCTCGCCTACGATGCACCCACATGTTCAGATGTCTTGAGATTTCACAAACTCTTTACCTTCTCCCTCTGTTGGAGGGACGGAGTGCATGTGAACAACAGTTAACTTGAGACCGTTTGAAGCAGTGTATCTCACCATCTGGAGAGAGTCCAGGAGTCGGGTGAGCTGGTAGAACCGCTGAGGACAGTTGGTCGCCATTCGATAGTTAATGAGGCGATCGAGTTCGTTGATGTAGGTGAGACGCAATTCATCAAAGTACTTCTGACTCTTCAGACCCTCAACTGGAACTGGTGACGACAGAAAAAAACAGTTTTGACGACGTGTTCAACAGTTGTCTCTATCCTGCATGTCCCACTTCTGGGATAAAGTAAAGCAAGGCAGTTTGTTTTGGCATGTTGATGTTCAGTACACGGGACGATACTTACGAATGCTGAAGAGGAGCAACGCCTTCATGCACAGGAACTCTTCCTGAGAGATCTGCAGCAGCAGGAACTCCTGTGAAAGATGTCTCATCCGTACGCAGTGCTCGTACATTGTGGAAATTTGCATCCGATGTCTGCAGATTTAAAAAGGTCAGGATCAGAAATGTGAAATAGAGGAAACTTTCAAATTCTAGAGTGAGGGAACAAATTGCTTAACACCGTGGACATTTATTCTGTAATGAATAACTACTGAATGGAAAGCATGCCAGAAGTTAGATCCATATCTATTAATGGTGTAATGGGGTCTTTGGCACTGAATTATCTTTAAAACAATACAGATTTCTCCTGTGTGATCTTTGAGATTTGGAGCAAGATGTTTAAAACACACAACTCCGTTGCACTAGAATCCTCTCCTTTATAAATGGCAAAAAAGTTTAGCAAAATGTCCCAATCATTTATAGTGGAATATTAAAAGTGGTGATTGGATATTTCATGTTCATCATGCACGAACAATCTTCAGTTATTTAAACGAGCCTGGGAGAAGAAACGTGGGAGAACAGGCTTCGTGATCAAAGTTTGTCATCTCTATTCAGTGTGATAAAACGATTCTGCCTTTATTATCACAGAGGAAAGAGACAGTTTGTAACATATTCCTATGCTGTGAAGATAGAAATGCAGTCGAGCTAGGTGGACCTGGATGTTCCTCATCTCTCTGGAAATCAATACAAAGTTTCACATATGCGATCGTATACACGTATAACATACAAAGATCACGTATAATCCAACAGCTACATATTAGTGATGAATTCATATAAGACGATACTGGGATGGTGTGACATTGGGGATGATGTTATTGCTGCACTGACATCCATCTCCAAGCAATGATCAAAGCTACTGCACACTGAGCTGCTCAATCTTCTTATAAAGTGATATGTACCCGGCAATATGTGCCTTTCAAACTTCATATTCCATCTAGGTCATTGTAGAAACACCTGTTCTGTGATTTGCATCGGCTCATACAGCAGAACATATACTTAACCGCCAGTCAGGTCTGACTCACACACCGAAAACAACCAAGCTGTACGCAAAAATGTTTAGTTCACCGGTTAGTTGGTTACTCTCATGTCTCACTGGCTAATACACGGCTATGGCCAGAGGCTGGTTAGCCTAGCTTAGCATAAAGACTGGAAACAGCTGGCCTGGCATTGATCAAAGTTAAAAACATCTGCCAAATTGTACCTCCAAATCTCACTGATTATAACGCAAGACATGTGTTTTTCTTTTTTTAAACAGACCCTTTTGGACCAGCAGCAGCGTTAGTCCCTAGACTTTATGCTGAGCTAAGCAGTAGGCTATCAATCTTCTCATATAGCCCTGGGCAATAACACAAATAAGCATATTTCCAAAAATGTCAAACGACTTCTTTAAGCCAGCAGCTAAAAATGTCTGTATGATAACGTGCTGCTGGACACAAACCTACACTACAATCTATAAATCAACTGTATTATGAGATAATGTATTGCAGCAGTTCCTTCATGTGAATATATATTCTTAGAACATTTAAAGTGAACCAGAGAACTGTATGCCTGATATAATTATAGGTGAGGTATATAACTAGTACACCTGCACTTTTAGTTCAATGAAAGCCCAACAATCTCCTCAATCTCAGGCATCGTAATTGGAGACTGAATTAAGGATTGTGTCTGAGTTTTTACCCCTCTTAAGAGGAAAAGACCTGGCTTGGCAGGTGGCGGTAAGCAGCTAATTTAAAAGATGACAAGGAGCACTTCACGTTTTATGCTAAATTTCTTTCAAATTGTCTAAATTATCTACCTTTCTGATTTACAAGGCCTCCACCAGCCCTAATTCAATCCTCAAAATCTGAACGACAGATCCACCACACCTCAAAAGACAGCAGAATAAATGAGTTTCCGCCATGAGATGGAACTTTGACAAGATTCCAAGATGTGGATTTTGACTTGAGCAAAGGTTATGAAAAAGAGAGGAAAACAACTACATTCTCCCTCTAATCCCAATTTGAAACTTGAATCTGTTTGGGATTCCCTGGAGCTTTCCTCCTTCTTATACACAGGTATATTCTGTCAACTGGAAAAAAGAAAAACACCTGCCGTGAAATCACTAAACTGGGTGTGGCAAAAAATGTGACGCAAGTGTTTGAGTTCAGGGCAGTTCTCTGCCGTTTCAGTCGGTGTGCATTTCTAGATTTGCATAATCACAGAATCTGTTCAGCTACTCAGTGAGGTGTGACATTCAAGCAAACAACTGCAAGCTGCTTTATTGAGAGCTACACACATTATGGCTTTATTATCTCCACCAAAACGTTATGTTTTGGCTTCAGTTTATTTGTCTGTTTGTCAGCAGGAGTACAGAAATACTACTGGCCGTGATTGTCATAATCCTTGGTGGAAGGATGAAGCGAGGGCCGAAAAAGACCCCCATTTCATGAAAACGGCCTTAGCAGAGTTCCACATTGACCCTTGCCCTCTCATATTTTCTCAAACTTGGCTGCGTGGATAATTTGAACAACTACTTTAATTAAAGCAATATTTATTCAGTGAAGATCCACTAGGCAAGACCCTGTCTCTCCCACTCACAAAGTTATACAATCATAACTGTGAGCTGCCCAGTATGACCACTATCAAATGAGCAGTTTGGGTTTCGTTCATTTACTTCCCTGCCCAGATTTATCCTGTCTGTTCAAGATCGAGCCAGATACTTTCCAATTAATCTAACCTTTTAGTTGTATTCCTAAATATAAATTCAGATTGGGGTTTTCTGCCAAGAAAATTCCACAGAGATACTAAAACCTATTGTTACTGTAGTTTGCAGAAAAAATGAATATAGCAAGGTACAGGTGGTATATGCTGGCGGTTTACATAAATTAGATACATTTTCTCTAAATATGACGGACAGTATTTATTAGCAACAAACCTCTGATTTGATTGCATTTGTTTGGTTACTGTAGATGAACAACAGCATTGCACATGAAGTAAACATAAATAATGAATGCATGGGAGTATATCTTAAATAGTGCTGCTGTCATGAATTACATTTTTCCAAAAGATTATAGTGTAAAAAACCCGACATAGTATATATGAGCAGCTTATACAACACACTAAATACTTGAGCTTTAAAAAAAAAAAAAAAAAAAGGATTTAAAGACTAATTTACATGTTCTACTTCCACAGATCCATGGCAGTAAACATTTGATAGGACAAAATAAAACCATTAATATTCCTCACTAACACTCACACAGACCAAACCACTGTTGTCTGTCATGAGTAATATTCAGAGCTGAATCCTGTTTACCAGGGCTGTGAGAGTTTGAATGCTGGAAACTAATGTGCCTCCCTTTAATCTCACATTGACAAAAGAACACCTAAGGAGGGAATTGGATGAACATGATCCAGAAAAAAAGCCTGCCAAAAATGTTAGAGATGCCTTTGTGTTTAGAGAAATGGAGAGAGAAAGAGATGAAGACAGCGAGAAACTGATATGTCTGTATTATGTACTCAGTCACTGGGACCGATTTTTAAATATCATGAGGAGAACAGCATATTGGTCACCCACTGATGAAATAATTTTAGAGAACACAATCGAATTCAAGACTTCAGCATTGTACATACTCATTGAACACAAGATCCGGGGCGAAGTAAAGCATCCTGCCGTTGACGTTCTTGTAAGACCTCCATCCCAGAGCAAACACCATCACCCCCATCCATGAATGTTGGATGACGGTCATTTGGTCATCCACATGGAGATTTCTGAAACCTAAAGGACAAAGATTTTGCATCATAAAACAACACTATATGGCATATTTTGTACTAGAAGAACCACAAATTATTGTGCAGTAACATTCATATTAAAGTGGTAAGTATCTTTTTTCAATACACGGTCCCGCACAATGACCTTCCATGAAGCGTTTTGAATTGATCCGTCTCCCTCTTTATCTCTCTGGCAGACAGTTCTATTGATTTGTTTCAGATGATAAGTTCTCAAAATACTGTAAAATGACTTGTGAGGTTCCCCAAGGATCAATTATAGAGCCTTTAGTTTTTAATTTCTGATTCCCCTTGGTAGTGTCGTCAAGAGGCCCGGCATCTCTTTCCATACCTATGCTGATGATACTTTACATGGCCGTGTCTTGCAACGACACAGGACCAACTAATGCTCTTTTATTCAACCCCCTTAATCAGGTTTGTCTAAATTTACAAATGATATATTCAGATGTATCTTGGTGTAGATGTTTTATTTTAAAAGACTGGCCCTCAGAATTATCTATTTTTAAGATTCATTGGTTTAATGTTTTTAAGAAAAATAAATAACTCAATGATTGCATAAGTATTCAACTAATGAGGATGCAATTGTCTCACAATTGTGTACGATCTTGTGAATCATTAAAATCATGTCCTTAATTGAAGTATCATTGGTCAGAATGGTCTTTAATTACAAAGCTCTTCTTCACAATGACAAAGAGCAATCTAAGAAAAACTGAGAAAGTAATAGATAAACATAAATTTGGAAAGGCAACACTATAATATCCAACTGTGTGGATATCCCACTGAGCACAATTTGTTCAATAGCCAGGAAGTATAAGCTGCATATCACCCGTGCACTGCCGAGACAAGGCCGTCCTTCAGCAGCTGAGCAAGAAGTAAACTTGTGAGGGAAGCCGCCAATAATCCAAAAGATTCATTTTAAGGAGCAACTGATTACAGTAATTTAGAGTGAAGTTAAGGTGCATCACTCCATCACATCAAGAGTTTTACATAATACTGGGCTGTTTTGGAGGCTGACTAAAGAAGCCATTACTCAAGAAAGAAACCTATCAAAGCACGTCTGGAGATTGCCATAAAGCATTAGCGGGACAACCTGGAGATAATCTGCCAGGAAGAATCACGCAGAGTTGGAAGATACTTACTCCCACAGACTTATAGCTGTTATTGAAGTAACAGGTGGCTCCACCAAAATGTAGGCATTGAATATGAATGCAAGTTTTTAATATTCTTTAAAAAGGTCTGCTGAGGAAAATTGTTCTCATGGAGATTTTTTTTTAAATAATTCTGGCATTGAAAAATCACTCGCAGTGACAAACCCACAGAGAATTATCCCGACTCTGCAATTCCCCTCCTATGGAGCCTTTTAGCATCTTTCAGCTCATTGTTTTGGTTTTATGGATTGCAACATTTCTGCTTTGTTCAAAGCTGTTTTCAGACAGCGTCATGGACCTGCCCAGCACCAAACGGCAGGAAGACACAGTTAGTGACTAGCGGGTGAACTCAGCAAAACATTTACCAGCTAAAAAGCCACACCTGCTTCAAAAACCTCAAATAGTGTCCTACCTGGCAATCCTTTTGCCCATTTGACCACTTTGACCAGTTGCCTCTCTCCCAGCTCGTTGAGGCTGGTGAGCAGCGTGGCGGCGGAGTCTGGTTGGCCGTAGTCGTGTCCTGCATTCACCACCTCGGGTTCAATGGACTCCAGGATGTTGAGGAAGACCGTTTGGGAGTTGAAGTTCAGGTCAGATTTAGGAGAGAAATTCTGGAGGACTTCTGAAGGGTCCTTCATAAGATGTTCCTCCTCAGGGTTTTTGTGTTGTCCAATCTTCTTCAGTTTACGGGCTACAAACAAAAGTAAGAAATTAAGAATCCGTTCATTTATTATTTTGTTTATGCTATTTTATCACACTTCCAGTTAATAAGCACCAGTCTTCAATCTACCAGACCTGCATGTGTTTTAATAATGATCCAAAATTACAATATCTGATTGATTTCGACAGATGAATCCAGTTGTCCTCGACGACGGAATGCCAATTTATAGAGTCGGCATATGAGTGAGGGCTGCAGAGGAAGTCGTGGGATTTGTGATCGGTCTCATAATGGTGTTGAACATTAAATTCCTTGAGTACCGAATTCACCCGTTTCTCACAGATCACTTTATCTGTCCCCCGAGGTCAGACGAGTTGATCTATTATTCCAGAAAAATACTTTTCTCGTCAACCTCACAGCTTTTCTATCTTTTTCTGTCTTACTTCCACGCTAAACTGGAGAGTTGTCCCCCAAAACCATTAACTGTCTTTACCAGCACGAGAATTGTTGGCATGCAACCAGTAGCTTTCTGCAAGCCGTCCTTCCTCACCTGACAGACGTTTGTAACGAGGTCGCAGTTTTACGCATTAGTTAAAGTAGTGGATTAAGTGTAGGCTTTTGAAATTGAAGTGACTGTCAATGATTAAAATATGAAGCAGGCATTTTCATGTCACATTCAAGGGCCGCACAAAATGTTTCTGAGGGGCCGCCAACAACAATTCAATATCAAATTGCAGGCTGCAATTTGAGCAACATGCTCTAAAGACTTGTGTCTGCAGCCATGATGGATTGTCTGCTTGCTTGTGAGATCCATTACAGCTATAGCATGTGCAGAATGACTTGACGACGTTCCAGTGATGAAAAAACAAGGTTTCGGTTTTAGAAAATAATCAGTCTCAGATACTAGCGAATGCATTTATCAGCACTGAAATCAATAAATGATATCCCCTCAGGTCAACATTGCTAAATAGCACAATCTGAACCGTACCGAGATGATTCTCCTTTACAAATCATCGGTTAGAAACTGTTGGTATAAAGTAATCTTTTGAGGGAAATATACATTTTACCCAACAACAATCAGACTGATCTACTAATAGCGTCGAACATATTGACTCATATTCCATTTGAAAGAAAATTCTCCGAACAGATGAACCTCATCTGGTGGAAAGTCTTGTCTTCACACTTCTCCTAAGAAGGTTTTGCAGAGTGTTTTGCAGAGCGAAATCACATCATTTAGTGAGTGGCGTAGTTCTACGATATCTCTTCATGTTTGCATAACATCTATGTTTCCTTCAACACTGCAAAGCATATAGGTATAAAGAGAAGACAAAAAGTCAAAAACAAGTACCGTATGTTTAAAAAATAATAACTAGCTTGTCTTGGCAATGAAAAAGCTGCAATTTATTTCCCCACAAATGCTGAAACTGCAGAGGCAGCTACTCCATGTGACAACCTGCACTTAGAAACTAAATGGGAGCCAGGTCTTTGATTTGGTGGAGGAGACTACCGTGTACAGTAAGTAGTGATACAACCAAAATGAAATGATTATATTCTCCTAAACAGCTGCCAAATACATTTGGTTCTTTAACAGTCATGGTTTAAGATCACCACCATTCCCTGCGCTCAATAACTGACTGTTTTATTTCCGCAAGTTAAAGAACTGTGAGCAGTTAAGCTTCAGCTCAGCCGGTTATTTCAGGATGACAGGCTGAGCAAAGTGAGTGACAGACACATTTATATATATTGACTGTGTGCTGAGAAATGAGTGCATTGAAGAAAAGACTGTTGTTCACTTCCGTTTAACTTTGTAACAATCTGCTAAGACGGATCTGCTCTTTAAAATAAGTGGTATCTAACTAATTTGACGATTAATCTGTTTTCGTTTCAAGAGGTAAAAAAAAAGCCTTCATGGAATCAACATTTGAGGCGAAATGATTTCTTTAAATCAATTATATCAACGTTGACTGACATTAAAATGGCATTCATTGCTATGCAATTGCCTCTTGCAGCTTCTGTGTCTCATCAAAATTGCCGTCTGGCTCTCTTGTTCAGTTGGATAAATATTGAATTGCCAGTTATAGACAGGACTTAAGTCTCTCTCAAGAGCAACAGGGTTGAAAGACAATTGTAGATTGTATAAGAAAGATAATTGGCAAGTCTCACGTTTCTATGTCTGATCTGATCACAAACATCTCAAATAAAAATGCTTTATTACAAAAGCCTCACCAGGATGCTCCTTCGTGACACAGGCACACCTGATCTTTGCTCAGTGCAGTGTCAATAAGGTGAGTTGAGCTCACCTTAAGATCCCTGTGCTGGAGTGGAAGCCAATATAAACAGGCGGTTGACATCCAAAACGATGGATTCAAGCACCGTCTTTGTTACACACTCGCACACATAATAATTAAACAGTCAAGCTGCCGTTAACTACGTTAACTGACCCGCACACAGAGCGGTGGCGTCGGCGTCATTGAGTGTTTCCATCTGAAACTGACCTCCAGTGAATAGGCAGCAGACGTAGTCCATGACAAGCCCATTTTCACTCAATTCAAATTGCACATGTAAAATTTATTGGACATTTTCGACTCAATATACTCCCATTTTGTGAACCACTTCCCTAGGTGTCATTACCCGTCTCATGGCCATTATAATCACCATCTTTATCCCGACTACCATTTTAGGTTGCCAGGCACGACTTGATTGCACAAAAAACGGGAAGGTCAGTATAGCACATTTTCCTCCTCTAGAAATGCCTTTTTGTAATGTGTGCCTTTGCAGATCCCACTTTACTCTCACTTTGGTGTCCAGGTTGTAGATGTCATTACATCATTAGCTCACCGATGTCAGTTGTGTTTCTGGAAGGGTTTGATGGAGCAATGTGTGAGAGTCTGACTCAAAGAGAAAGAGACGTGAGAGCTCTGATAAAAAAAACATCTTTCACAAAGACTCCTGCCACCTTTTTTTTCCTAATGTTATGGATATATTATTGGTTTAATAGTTCTATGAAATAACACCAACCAGGGCTTGAAATGAAAAGAAAACTGTTCACTTCAAACTAATTAATTAAAGGTCAGAATAGTTAGAATCACAATTTGTAGTTTCTCTAAAAAAGCAAAAAACAATTGTTAGTTAACTCCAGTGACATATTTATGAAAAGCCTTTCTAAATTATGTTCAACCTAACACAAACCATAACCAATACCTAGTACCAAATAGTTGATATTGTATTTTTAAGCCCTGATTTATTGTTATTACATCACAACTACTGTATTTTTTTTTTACGTGAGGAAAGATTTAACAGTAAACCCTTAAATGTTTACAATGGAGAAAAAGATGCATTTCAGTAGTATTTAACTTAGCTACTTAACTCATGACTGAAAGTTATTACTTATAAGTAAGTATATACTTATTATTAATAAATACCCCAGTTACTTTCAGTAATTAAAACACCCCTTCTCCTATTATTACTACATAATTGCAAAGACATTATACATAACATTTTGCACTAACAACACACTGACTGAGTTTCTTTGTAATAACAGGCTAATAATAAAACATATTTTTCAAATGACCGATTTGTTGATTAAAATCAAATCAATTGCTAACTATTTTGATGATGATTGCCCTTATAACGTGGCAATATTCTTCCTAATATTACCTTAGACTGTATTACATTCTCAGTGCATATTATAAAGATATTACCTTGTTACTACCACTGTAGTACCATATCCTCAACCCATTAATTATATCCTGAAAAGCTACAGTGGCGCAGTGGTGAGCAGGGTCGTCCTCCAATCAGAGGATTGGCGGTCGATCCCCAGCTCCGCTAGCCTGTGTCGATGTGCCCTTGAGCAAGACACTTAACCCTAAATTGCTCCCGTAGTTGCGCCAACGGTGTATAAATGTTAGATAGTCCTGATGTGGCACCTTGCATGGTAGCTCCTCTCATCAGTGGGTGAATGATTCCTATGTAAAGCGTCTTTGAGTATTTAGAAAAGCGCTATATACAATCAAAGAACTACTACATAAGGGAGAGTTCAGTGCCTCGCAAGGCCTTAGAATTGAGTTATGCAGGTTTTAGGCCTCCATGGTGGTTAAGAATCACTTGGGAGAGGATGTTTTCTGGGGAAAGGGACATTTCTGCTGCTATGTTGAGATGGATAGATACACTTTATGTTAAAAGCTATATACTTATGCACAAATAACAATCTGGAAGCTGTGTCCTTCAATGACAGACACATTTTTTATGATAAAACCTGCTCGCCACAAAATAATTTAAAAGCAGGTCAACATAAATCTTTCCTTTGGACCCGGCCTGAAGAGCTTCAGCGGGGTTGTTCATTCACTATTTGATGAAAATGAATTACCATTACTGAAATGCAGAACAATGTTTTGAATAAGTAATCCATTTAAACTGAGAATAGACATCAGTGCACTGCATTTTTCCCCACTGAGAAGTTGGAGAATGGCCGCTTGTCTGGAAAAGTGAGAGTCACGGGTTTAGTAACATGTGGGAGCCTTCGTGCAGATGTGCAGCGAGCTTCCTTCAGGTCGCTGCAGGAGGATACAGCTGTCCTGGCTCAGCGGTAGCAGCCTCCCTATTTGCAGATTTAATTAGCATTCCAGGAATAATATGGAATTCAAATTATGAAAATGAAACCTTCGAGCAATTCATAATAACTATGCTTTTCAATCTTGAACAGATGCCAAACTCAACAAACGCAAGATTCAACAATTTAGTTGCCTCTCCCCAGACCTTCCAAACTACGAGGAGAGAAACTACAAACCGAATATGATATGATCTAATGACACAGAGTTGTTTAAATGATACATCAAAATCCAATGAGTCAAACCAGAAACCTTCCCGCTATTTTCTTTTGGAGTAAAAACCCTCTGGGATAATAAGTATCATTTTTCTGCCTCCACTTCTAGAAATGATTGTCATAAATTTTCCTGTGAAATGCAGCGAGTGAATTACATGTCCAGGATGAGAACGTCTATGAAAGGAGGCTCTTTTAAGCCACAACTAGAAAAGATGTGCCTTTTTACTTACAATCGCAGCATTAGATCACATTTTCCCTCCATGGGTTTGTCAGTGACTGGTGGCAAAATTACCAGCATGTCTGCTGCTTTAATTCACATGTCTCATGTCAGCTTTGTGCTTCGAGTACAATTTTCACCGTTAACAGAATGGGAAAATGGAAGAGAGTGAAAATTGAACACAAGACTAAAATTAGTCCACTACATGTCAATCTTTACAGCCTAATATGACGAACAGGTGTGGGTGACAGTAAGGAGAAGTGAATGGAATAGGTCTAAATTGCATGGCAGCTCACTCAGGGGCTTGATTATCAGTAACATCCCCTATTGTGATGATGCTGCAATTGAAGAGAGCCAGCTAGGATGTGCAGTGCAGAGAGAATAAAGTACCACTTTTAGGACTTCACTTTCTCTGTGGTGTGCTTTGTTCATACAGTGTGTAGTGCACAGTGTTTATTGTAGTCCATGCGGCACAGATGTATGTATTTTAAAGGCACGAATCCTTTGTCTTGAGTGAAATGCAACTGATGATAATACTAACAAAATAGTCAGTGCTCAGCAACGCTACAATAAACTGCAGCAGTTAGTATTTTAAATTCATTTTACCTCCGAGTGTCATTCCAGCTTCAAAACACTTCTTCAGCCGACAAGATGGACAGTTCTTCCTTCTTAGCTTATCAATAGTGCAGTCGTTTTTGCTTGCGCACAAGTATTTCTGTTTGCCTAAGCGGACAGAGAAACCAGAGGTTACTTCTCGATGAACAATCTGTTGAATTATTACAAAAAAAAAAAAAAAAAAACAGACTAAAGAATATCTGTAGTCCAACTAAAATCAAAGGCACCAGGTTTAGCTGTTGAGTACCGGCCTCAAAGTGGAGAAACTCTGACCCCCTTGAGTTTTACCTTCTGCAGCCCTTTTGAAGAAAACCTTACAGCTGCCACAGGTGAGCGCACCGTAATGGCAGCCAGATGCCTCGTCTGAACAAATCAGGCACATCCTCTGTGGTGGAAAGAAGAACTCCATGGGAAACATGTGCTCTCTGCCAGCCTCGAACCTGCAGTAAAACATAAGAAACAAGACTTCTATAAACGATCAACAGGACACTCGTTAAAAACAATTTTATAACCAGCATTTTATTGTTGGTATTTCATCTGAATATAATTTATTTACACGAGAAACCACTGTTAATGTTCCCCAGCTTGGATGCATTAACTGGGTCACTGCACTGCATTTTATTATCCCTCGTTTTGGTATTTCATTTGGTTTATTTTATTATCTTTTGAAACCAATAGCCCATTTTAAAGCCTAACCTTGAGCACATACACCACAGCATAGCCATGGGTTTTAACTGGTTTAATACTGTCCAAACTGTAACCACAGAGCATTTACTATTCACTCCCCAGAGCCCTGCTAAGGCCTCTCTCTGTTCAATTTAAGGAGGACAGAGATTGTGATGACAGAAAGTGTGGGAAAGATTTCCGTGCCAACACCGTGGCTCAGGGGTTGGGGGGGCCCGATGGGCGCCCAGCTTCAGCCTTGAACACGGAGAGATTGGAAAAGGTTCAGACATAACGTTGCCTCAGTGACGTGCGACTTAAGATATCAAGGTTCGCTGTAAAAGAGACAAGGATGAAGTTCAACTGTGTCCCGATTGGTTTTAGGTAACAGAGGAACTAAATTATTCAGACAAATGGGGAAACAATGAATTAGTATTTAAGTCATTATCGATACAATACTTTGAAATAATGGAAATCTCATATTCAATTTCATTCATGACATTAATCTTAGCTCTGAAACTTGTATTTAGACAGTCTTCGACTTTAGATTAACGTCCAGACTATAGCAGAGATCAGGAAAGTATCATGAACAGTGACTTGTTGTAATAGTCGTCATAGATCTATTTTCCAACAGACCAGAGGACGGCAGAAAGGTGAAAATAAACATACTAAAGCTTTAAATAAGCCAAGCTTACTTTCAATGTCCGTTATTATTAAGTTTGTTCCAGTGTGTGTCATGCTTGGTATTTATGTGAAAAGAATGTAAGATGAATAGTCCAGTGACCTGGAAGGTCCTGGATTTAGAGGCATGCAGGGATGAAAGATCCTGCTCTAGATTTGTTACACTTTTTAAATGTGATTGATCGCATTCTCTGGCAGGGCTTTGGGAGGATTTAACTTTCACTCTTCTTATTTCTGTCTTGTGAGGTTAAAAGTTTTTTTTTGTTTTTTTTTACATACTGGCGTAAACATGGATTATTCTGTCATCTTTGAGATGATTAAATATGAATATACCGATATTGCATCGTAGCTGATTTGCTTGAATACGTTTGCTATAAATCATGATCATGTTCTTATTTACCTACACCTTTGGAGAGCAAGACAAAACATATGTATTGTCTACATCCAAATATTCCAGCATGAATTATTGTATTACAAAAATGCACAAGGAAAGATTTAATAATTTGCAGAATCACATGAAATGCACTGCTCCTATCCAGCTGAATGTGCTGCATTACATTATACTGGCACAAAGCACTTTGTGTGAAACACTCCAGGACTGCAATTAAATACAATCAGACAATTTAGTACAAAGGTAGAATGGGATGAAATATCCAGCAATAATATGAGATAAAAACAATAATAACAACAGATAAGACGAAAAAGCCCAGCCACTTCTAGTCCTGAACCAGATTGATGATCAGATGAATATCAATACGCAGTTTAAAAACCTGACTTTGTTGCACAGATTTGCTAGACTAATATGCATCCTTGAACATTTCGGAGCCGAAGCGAGTATGCAAGTGTGGAAACTGTGTGTAGTGTTGTTGCTTCAGCTAAATGAGTAGAAACATCTGTTTTCCCTCTTTTGTGAGGTAACAGCGTGCAGTTCCTCTGTCAGAAGATACCAATATCATCACGGACTAGCTCTCCACCGAATTCCTCCACTGTACATTTGTGTTCATGGATAAGTGACGTGATTTTCTCCCACTTCACTCTGGACATAACTCCCTTCCCTCCACACACAGATGACTACGGGGTCTACTTCTCAGTCTGCTCTTTGCCCATTTAAATCCTAAAATCTGGTTGATTCAAGATAAATTCATGACTTCCGTTTGTTTGCGTGACAATTGAATCAAAAGTTTAAGTACAGTGCATGTTAGCAAAGCAATCCCATTAAAAAAGTATTTGTTAGAACAATTATAGGAAATGACATCTCCGCCTCAGACTTGGAATCCCTCATGTGCTATACAGACGGACCAGTTCGTGAGCCAGAGTCCAGAAATTCAAGCAAAACTACAACTACACGACTGGCATGCCGTGCACCCTCAACCAGCTGAGCCAGTTTACATCCACACGAGGCCAGAA
The DNA here is from genome assembly GCF_910589615.1 of Taurulus bubalis. Taxonomy (NCBI): domain Eukaryota; kingdom Metazoa; phylum Chordata; class Actinopteri; order Perciformes; family Cottidae; genus Taurulus; species Taurulus bubalis. Next base: position 37,480,385 of record NC_136590.1, on the reverse strand, counting down.
CACATTAGTGGAAGAATTATCTAGATCCTCAATTTAAGTTAAAGCAGCAGTACCTCACTGAAAATACTCGCCTACGATGGAAAGTCCTTTCAAAACATTCCTGAAGTACAAGCATGCAAGTATTTTCAGCAAAATGTACTTTTCGTATCTCATTGTGCAGTAAACTATGATATGTTATGTTTCAGGCTTAATATTACTGTGGGAGGAATGTGTATGTCACATTTTACTGCTCCAAGGGTTTATGATTGTGGAGTTTAGTCTAAAGCAGTGCATCATATTTTAAACGCATCTCAAAAAAGTCAGAAAAAAGACCTTTGTGACTAATCATTTTGTCTAATTGAAGAGGGTTTTACATTTTTACAATTGATTTATCTTAAGAAGTAGGATAATCGTCTCATTCATAAAGGAACACTTGATCCTTCAGTTCATCATGAAAGAAAAAAGTCAAATTCAAAAACACAACTTTAGGAGAAACATGGTTTTCACTGGAAATGGGAGGGACAAAAAATGTTATTCTTAAAAGTAACTAAAGTTGTAGATCAATGTGCATTAAAAAGTACAACCTTTGCCTGAGAGATGAAGTGCTGTAGAAGTATAAAGCTGCATGAGATGGAAACAAAAGTACGAATACTTCAACTTTATTTGTACAAATACCCATGTTGTTCTCAGATGGAACCTTTTGTCCACATGTTTAGACTGGTTATAACTGAAACACATTTATCTAGTGCATGGATTTATTTTTCTGCAACAACAAAAAAAAAAAAAAATCCTTTCAGCTCACATAGTTGCTTGTTTTCATTTTGCTCCGGCTGTTCCCGTCTCCAGCCATGTCTCACTTCATGTCTCACCTGACTCACCTTCCTCATTCCCCAATTATGCCCCACAGTATTTATACCATGTCCATCTCCACCTGCTCAGGGTCCTACGTGGCAAGCAGAAGCAAGACGCAAAGCAACAGGTGAATATTCATTATAGAAGAGATATTTTTGCTATTTGGTGACAGCAGCAAATCATCACGGCAATAGCCAAATTAAGGGGCGGAGTATTACAGTCAGCTATGGTCGGCTATTTTCCTATGACATCATCCGATGAGGATCCCTGTTGCAGCTTATTCGTCTTCATCACTGACAGATTTCAGAATGGAGCTGCCTAAATGCTGCAGGAGCTGTTGTCTTTTTACAATAATATGTAGTATTCGCCTTCAAAAGTGTTACCATTCCCTGATACTGAATCAATCATGCATCACGGTAGATAGCGTGAGGAGCTATGTTTCAATCAATTCAAAAACTGTCGAAATGGGAAAGAAATTGGGAACCAAATCCAAACAGCTGTATGATACAGAGGGATCTGGAGCAGGGCCCGATCAGAGACCTGCTCTGGATTTTACTCAGCAACATTGTCCGGATAATTGGCAAAACCTGCCTCTTGAAACCAGCCAAAGAACTTGGGGTGAGCAGAATAGGAAAGCTGGATCTCTCAGTGATCTGATGGTTTTATGCTTGTGAACTTGGTGACATCCTGCAAAACCTAGAAGTCTAAACTGAATACCATATAAATCCTGTGAACCCACACTGGCTTAGGACCTCAGTCACAGATCAATCGACTCTCTATTTTCCAGTGTATCCTGTCTCTGCCTACAATCCAAATATTGAAATAAGGACAATTACAATAAAAATAAAACCAGCATGTACCTTTTGCCATTAGACAAAGTATATTTAGGGCTCCATGTCTTCTTGATTCGAAGCAGATGAAGTCAGAGCACAGCTCCTCACCACCATGTATTTGGGATATTGGAACTTATTTCACATTTAAGAACATTACTGATCACATGTATTATGATTGGTAAACAGATGAGAAAATAGAAAATTGTAGCTGGCCTATTATTCCAGGAATTGCTCTCAGACTTGGGAAGGTGGCGGCTTTTGAGTGGTAGTCTTATAAATGAGGTTGAGAAATACAATAATAAAAAAGGGGGATGTTTCTGCAGTTTCACTCACTGCAGGGGAACCAGTGAACACACCTTTCTGGCATCAGGTTCAATGTCTTAGCTTAGTGCTCATAAAGCACACAGGGAGTACTTATGTTGACAGTTGACTGGTACATCACGTTGCTATGTGTATCTGTAAACACACAATAGACATTTTCTCTGTAATGTATACAGCTCGTAATTAAACGAAGACTGCAGGATGGTGCATGTGGAAAAAAACTTCAACAATACACATCTAAGTGTTTATTTTACTACTTTGACTTTCTGCGTCAGTAAAACATACCCGTAAATTCACCAAAGGTTTGCATTAGATGAAGCCTTGATTGCTCCGTTTAATATGACATTTAAGAAAACTACCAAAAGGTTATTGCCTTAATGTAATATATGTAATTAACTGGGGACGTTTCATGGTGAGATCTATTAGTACATATCTTGTTTTACCTTATTGGCCTGTGGGTTCTACCAAATTGTAGTGCGTTTCTATATACACACATTTAAAGGCCATTTTCTCAAAACATGCTTCTACTCATAGTCCGAGTCAGAAATCTACTCTTATTCACCAAAATCTATTTTTTATCTATATTTCTATATTTTGAAGATCTTTACAGAGGCCTTTGCATGTGTATAATGTATATATATATATATATATATATATATATATATATATATATATATATATATATATATATATATATACACCCATATGTCATTCATGGAACATTACATTCCTAAAAATATGGCCACAATATATTTATTTAATGTCCATTTCTCATTATGGAGTGATTGAAAAAAAGAGATCCTAAACAAAATGAAACAAACATTTTGAACCTGCTTTATTCAATGTTCAGATTTCTGTTCTGGAAATGTCTGCAAAGTAGCACTCATTTGCATATTCGAACACATTTTCTGAAAACTTGTAATATAAAATATAATTGCCATAATGAAAGTAATCAACTGGGTGTTTCATGGTGATATCCATTAGTTAAATAGTTTTTACCATCTTCCCCTGAAGGGTCTCCTTTTAATGCTGCCATGTTGATGTACCTTAGTTTATTGGTTATATGTTTATTGGTTATATTTATCTTTAAGTATCAGTCAATTCTCACTTATTTTATTTTTTATTTTAGTATTATAGTCTTTATTCTGTCAGCTGTTGTTAAGGGATTATCACCACCTATGACTGCCTCATCTACATTCCTTGTTTATACATTTCTGATTTAGTAACACACACACACGGGTGTCAGTGTTCTGAAACGTTCCTCAGCCCGGTGAAACCCAGACGGACGGAGAACAGGTACGGTGACGTCATGGCTGTCAGTTAAATGCCTACTCTGTGTCCTCTGTCATCCTGGGGGCCAACCTCACATTGTGTAGTAGACTATGAAAATATATCTGTCGACCCCAAAGCTAAAAAAAAAAAAACTTGAACGTTTTTGAAACATTTGTAAAATGATTGGCACCGGTCTCAAACTATAAACGCTTCCCTCCACTTAGAAACAATCTGAAGTCAAACATTACTTTGCTGTAATTCCATCCTGTTGCATTTATTTATGACATTAATCCAACTAATTCAGTGGTGATATTCTCTTAAAGGAGAACTACATTTGTGCTTGTAAGCAAAGCCGTATATCAGAAGACAAAAAATGCATTTCAGTCATACACTTTTTTTTCAATGGGTGCATTCAGAAATACTTTCTTCATTTGTTTACACGTGGATGTTATGAGCAGGTGCCTCAGACAAACCCTGACAACTATTTATTTTATGTTTGAGGACAGAGTCCAAAAAAAACCCAAATTGTTCTTGAACAGAACTTCATGGATTAGATTTTTTTTTAACTCTTACAGGTATCATTACTCTCTGTATATTTATATTTTTGTCTCGTTACTGTCTCTTTATAATTACTTTATTACTCAAATTAAAAAGGGAAATATAGGTGGGAACCCTCTTCTAGCAAGGACTGCTTCCACTCACCAATAATCTGAAGGAACTTTGTTTGAAAAATTTGTGAGTGATATTTGACATTGAATAACATCAAATCAACTCAGGGCTGTACGTGTGTATAAAATGTCACGGATGTGAACCAGACAAATATTAATGCAGTGTGACCTCAGTTGAGTTTTAGTTTGCAGAGCATTTATTAAAAGTAGCCTGATGATGTCACAAAGTACTCTTTTGTTTAAGCAGTAGAAAATGTGTTCAGTTTAACATGTGGTGGGTAACTTAAAAACAATTTAAAAAAAGAAGTGAAGAAAAATGTATTATGTATATAATGTATTCATAAAAAATAAACACTAAGACCTTAAACAGCCTTCTGCGAGAAATGAATGAAAAAAACAGAACGAGACTAAATCCATCAATATATATAATGATATTATGATATAGCGCTATGTTATGATTAAGCCTTTTTGCTCTTGCCGCAGAGCAAACACATCTAATCTACGTGGGAGTAACTCCACGGATGACAGCCTCGTTAACACCATGTCTGTGGTCAGATTGAGGTCAGACTGTAGTCACACCGGAGACCTGTAGCGTTAAATAGGAATCAAAGTGAACGTTTTTGCTGCGATACCTTCTAGAGGTCAGAGCACACTCACCCTGCTCCGCTCCATAAACATTATCCCAGCTTCGTTAACCACACAAGACACATTAGTATCATTGCATATATGATTATAATAACTTACCTGGTGTCATTGTAGGCGACATCCAGCCACTCGCCAACTTCAGTCTTCACGTAGTTGGAGTTGGGATACGGTGGCCTCAGCATCCCGGTGGGGTACCACTGCTCCGGGCGCATGGCGCTCCTCTCATATGGATTACATATGAACGCGGGGTTGGACCCCGCGCTGTGCGCGTTCATGCACTGCCTCGAGCCCCAGCACTGGGAGTTGTACTTCTCATCAGAGGTGTAATTACTGCCCCACAAAGCCCCGGCAGACTCGCCGTCCTCACATTTCACTCTGACGCCGTAATGTTCCGGCTGGTAGCCACTGAACGTGTTCTCCGTGACTTCGCCGAAGTCCGTCGCTTCCTCGGGCGGCTTGTAGACCCGGCACGGTCCATTCTGGCCGAAGTGTGCCAAATGGCCCGGCGCGGATGAAGCGTACGGGCAGAAGGCAGCGCGCGCCGTATCCAGGTGATCGATCTCGTCCGAAGTTACGTCATCGGCCTCGCACAGTGCGAAGTTGTGCTCGTGCGCCGATGTCCGAGTAGGGGTGAGGTGCTGGAGACGCACAGCCGTCTCGGGACTTTTGAACATTTCCACCAGTTGCTTCTGGCCGTGCGCAGTCCGGTCCTCACGGTCCGGGCACTTGTACTCGGCGACGGCGCCGTGAGCTCCGGGACAGTTCAGAGGCATGTACAGGTACTCTCCGCGCATGTGGTCGTTGGCGACATACGGCGGGAGAGATGCGTCCAAGTCGCTGGTCTCGCTGGACTCCATGGCCAGTCCCAGTGACACGGACACCGCTTTGCAGAGCTCCCTGGCGGTTTCTGAGATTGTGGCGCAGGCGGAAAAAGAGCGACTGTCGCCCACACGGCAGTCAGCGTTTAACAACTCCTCCTGAGCAGCAGCAGCTGTCTGGCAGCAGTGTTTTTCCATGTCACGGGCTAGCGGGTCAACGTGTCCGGAGCCAAACACGTTTGCTTCGGCATTGTTGCGCTCTTTCATCCTGCCGACGCCGTTTCCCGGGGAAATTTTGGTGAAATAGAGCCGACTTTCTTCAGTTTTTAGCGCCATCCTGGGAGCGCTCGCAGCGTCGGCCCTTTTTATTTTCTCCCCCACTGACCAAATTTTGCTGCGAGATAACTGTTGGTTAGTTTGGCTCATTTCACAACACTAAAAAGAAAAGTGTTTAGTCGGCCAAGAGACCGAAGTTCGCAGGACAAAGGTCTCTGCTGCAACTCTCACGCGGAGCGTTTTGGTAAAAGGTCCTGCGGGAGCTACGGGAATCACAAACTCCTCCTGAACTAAGATTCACAGAGTCAGAGGTGCTCAAATTGGGTTCGATGAGAAGTGAATTCCACAGAGGGCTCTTGCAGCCTATCTGGCAAACGCCGGAACTTTTCCCCTCTGAAATAAAAGCATAGCGATGAGTGATTCATTAGTCAAATGAAACATTTTTTGACGCTGAGGCGGAAGAGAGAAGTTCATTTACCGTGATTCTTTGGGCTTATGTCTGATCACTGCAGCACGTGCGACACAAGCCAAACTACGTTTTAAGAAAACACGTGCAAATAGGCCACGAGCCAATGAAGACACGACTTTTCCATTGCAACTTAGCTGTGCATGCACTGTTAGGGATGGACAGATGTGGTCCCTTCGGAGTTTCTTTGTGGGAGTTCCTTGGGTTCAATTTCTGTTTCTTTTTTTTTAATATTTCTAAATTACTTCTTAAGCTTTTGGATCATTGCGACACCTCTCTCTTTCTTCCAGCTAGATCCTCTGGGTTCCCAAGGTGGACATTTTGGACAGGGAAACTATGTGCATGTTTAACAGCGAGGAGCGAGCCAGTTGAGAAATGAAATGAGATTCCCTCATCGGTCCTAACATCTCCTGGGCTGGGACTAATTGGACAGTCTCCTTCCTGACGTTTATCACAATCAGAGCCCATGTCATCCAGAGTTGGTTTCCTCACTCTCGCACTTCAGCTCTGCTTTTAAATGAGTCACAGGAATGGATGAGTCACAGGCCTCGGGTATAGCCTGCATCTTCATCTCCAGAGCTGCTGTCGTCAAAACCCTGAAAACAAATGCTGCTGTGCACTGAGCCTGGCACCCAGGTGCTGCGCCATCACCACTGTGACAGGAAGCTAATGTACACACATACGTTCCATCGCCCTGCATAGTAACAGTGAGACAACAGCGCCATCATGAGGCCGAGCAGGAACACATTACCTTGCGTCCCCAACGACCATTTCAACTTTTTTTTAAATCATGAGTAAAACCAGGCTTTCTCATTTTGCCCATTTTGTTACCAGGATATTGTTAAACAAATATTTTCAGGAAAACCAGGGAATTGAGTGCTCAATCATGAACTCAGAGACCATCTTGTGATGGGATCACAACAGCCACAACACCAAATCGGGCCAGGGTTGTAAAGTGCGGAGCCAATGGCATGTTCCCCACATAGCCCACTACTTCCGACACCCACCTTGACCTATCAACACCTGGCAAAGTACTGAAAACAGCTTATGTATGCATTTAAGAAAGCCTGGATCGGATAACAGTTCTACACTGTGACAATATCGCATTAAGCTCTTTCTTCAATCACTTGTGGATGTGACGACTGCACCATGAAAGCAGATCTGAATATTTAAGACATCTTGTGCCCCAAAATACAGCCCGTTGTGTTTGGATCGTTTGGATATTGACTAGAATTTAAAGTTACAATTTGTGACACTCAGTTTCGTCAGATTACTTTCAAATAATGTTCTGCGATATGAACAAAGTTTGGCCGAAAGTCGAAAAGTATAGACTTTAGGGGGACCAGCAGCAGCAGCAGACCTTTCCTTTTTCTAAATAAGTTATTTTGAATGAACTGCTGAAATGGAGATTCTCCTCCATCTCATGGTGTGTTCCCTGTTGTGTATAAATGTTTGTGCTTGGGAATTGTTGGAAGATTTGCTGGTCTGCAGCTCTTGGCAGCTGTAGACGCCAGTCCAACCAAACCATAAAACAAGTGAGCAGAACAACTGATGGTGATTGATGGTGCTCTCTACACAAGAGAGCGCCAAGGCGCTGACACTTGTTTCACCTTTCTAAAGTGTACTGCTCGATACATTGTGTCAAAAAATGCAGCTTTCAAATGACTATCACGTCACATTATTCATGTTGACTGCAGCTTGAAACGTGATGAAGGCTCACAAGGGATCCCGGAGAAGCTGAAACCCAGCATGGTGCAGTCAATATAAAGACAAAGAAAGTATGTTTAAATAATGGGGAAATGGGTTTGAAACTATGAAATCAGTGAGATGTTATGCCACTGCTTTGGTCCCAGTCTTGACTCAGCTTCTGTGGTAGTTCCCGCTACAGTAGTTGTCTCCAGGACCACTTTGATGACAGACACAGACAGGGTCGCTGTCGTGGCTTGTAAAAAGGCCAACCGTCTGCACTGGATCCAATACCTCAAAGCTTCCCATGTTTACTCAGCACAAAATCAGCATCAAAATTATTTAAAATGAAACCAAATGCTGGTGGGGCAAAATAATGGAAACATCTTACAATGAATAATTCGAGAACCTAAAAACGTTGTCGTGGACTAATGCACTGGTCAGATGGAGAACTGACCTGACCGCTATTGAAAACTGGCAGCTAAGTCGTGTTTGGTTACTCTTTTTCTCTTTGTTCAAAAGCAGCTGCAGGCAACCAATGTTTAAGGGGTGTTCCGCCAATTTTATACAAGAGTCAGTTTATTTTTCATGAGCAGGGCGTAGCTTGTGAAAACAAGGATGTAGAAAAAGCATCAACGTCCGGGAGCTTGAGGGACATAACAGGTGAGGAGGATCAGAGGAAATATGCTTTTGAGCTTCAAAATTGCAGACGTTTAGGAGCATGACCGATAATTAAAGTCAGGAAATTTCAGCCTCACCCGCTTTAATTTTTGCAATTAATTTTCAAATTGTCTCTTGCAAATCGGCCAACTTTATTTTATGTCAGTAGATGAATAACCTGCTCAAGTGCCTCTTTAAAAAAGGTGCTCCGTGAGAGGATTTATGATCATGTTTATCTCTATAAATGCTTTTTGATTTATGAACACTGAGTTTACATATTTGGGCAATTATATGTTGAATGAAGACGGTGAACTCTCATTGAGTTCGTACAAACCTGGGCAGGTAAATAACAGGTGGCAGCATCAGGTAAAGTGAAAGCAGCCTGGGTTGTTGATGGATATGGTTACACCGTAACTCTTAGGAACTAATCCTCACCTGAGCCTCCTCCCCCATAAGACAGCTAAAGGCTAAGATGACTCAAAGTCTTCATTTTAAGAGCTTCACAGTTGGCATGTACACACACTACAACTATGCCCATAACATCGTCTTTGATGCATGCCAGGTGCATGACAAATATTTAGACTCATGGCACTGCTCTTTACATAATCACACTTTATAATTAGTAGATTATTAGAAACAGTTTCACTCTAGCAAGGGGCATTTTTAACCCACCTGTCTGACAGTGGAAACATCTTGCATTAAATGACTAATAACTTATATTAATGTATCTGTCTTAATAGGGAGATCCCTCCAACTGGATTTCCTGGGAATTATGTCCCTATGAAGCTCTTTCACATGATGCATATATAATACCACCTGGATTCTGTGTTTTGACGTATGTATGCTGCATCAAGGTACATACAGTATCTAATTATAAAAACAAGGAATCTCTGCCTGTCTGTGTGTTCTTTGCATATCCAAAAGAAAAGTTCATCCGATCACTTCACACGGTGGGTGTTTTGCTGAGGACCCCATGGATTGCTTGGTCCAATTTGGGCACGTTAGATATGAACACATTTTGAATAAATTAGCAAACAGCGCTCTGTGTGGCAGCGGGGGCAGAGCTTCAGGGCTCTGCAGACTTGAGTGTGTCGTCTGCAGCGTGCAGACCACTGCTCATTGGCTGCTGTTCACTTTTGTGGCTGAATGCTGGATGTACTGTCGGTACGATCAAACTCACGATCAAACTCACTCAAGCAATCGGCCAAATGTGAAGGGGCATACCGGACACATGCAGCGGTTTCATAAAAAATGGATGAGTGACTCTGAGAGTGCGTTATCACAAAGCCAGTCCAAACACATATAGCACATGGTGCACATTTACATGAACATCCGTCCAACACACAGCACACTTTTGTGTCTGGGTTATTCCTCGTGCTGTGTCCTTGGTGCTGTGAATTTACAGATCTTAACTTTTCTTTAAAGATGGCCTTCACTGAGTTTTTTTTTTTAATCTCCCTTATCTGACCATTTTACCCATTTCCAGCTGGGAGAACATGACTCGGTGTGGGAGGCCTTCTGTCAATTTGACACTGTGGTCGTTCTAGATGAGCTGTATCTACTAGAGCGGGGCCTCAGTGCTGCTGCTCTTTACCTCTTAAAATATGCTGACATTTGTCCTGCAGGTCTCCCTAAAAATGTCAAAGATTATCAGCCCTGGTGGAACCTTTCAAATGTCTCGCAACGCCAAGACGCCATGTGGGGTAACTATTATATAACACAAGTAGTTCTTGCCGTGTAAGAGCTTACAGGAAGTGGAGAATATGTTCATTTGGCCTCGTCTGGTCATTGGTCACGCATGTCAAAGTAGCCCAGTACACTTTAGTGAAAATCAGAAAACAAACCACAGTAAAGGTGTTGTGCTGAATTGTGTTTTTGTCCTGTCTTTGTTCAGCTATTATACCAAACAAAAATACCACTGACTCCAAGCATAACCACATTAACTAATATGAACCGCTTCAGACAGACTTGTTTAAACACAGAGCGTAATTTAATTAAAATGAAGTGAATCATCTGAAGTTGAAGGAAAAAGGGAAGGATGATATGTTTAAATGATCAAACAGAATAACAGAGAAAGTAGCAGTGCTATGTAGCTCCGCTTCCAGTGAAGGGAATAAAAGTCTCATACGGTGTGCCCACACTTTATGGTATGCTGTCCTGTCTATGCAATGCTATCAAGTATGATATGGTGCAATGTGGCACTGCTGCACAGGCGTCTTCTATTTCTTTCCGCTGGCATCCCAACATGAGTTACTCTGACAGTCACAAGCTTCTGACAGTCCAACAAGCTTGAAAATCTAGCACCGTAATCACATTTTCATTTTCATGTTGCGTTTCATGGTATTATATTGCGATCCATTTAGCTACGTAAGCCTTCTCATGTTTCCTGTTGCTCTCCGTTCTCACTTATAAAAAAAGAAGAAGCAAAAGGCCTGTCAAAAGCAGTACGTGTAGGCCAAGGACCCTGCTTTTGATCCACATTTACCTTGTTGCTGTCCGGGACAACCCTCTCTGCAGTGATGTCACTGAGATAAACTGGTCGGAGCCAGATCAGCCACTAAGCCCGGCGGACAAAGGAGGCGGTCCTTCAGAAGCCAGATAGACAGGTGAAACTGAGGAGGGAAGAAGCAGGTGGATTTCTTTTTTTAAATGTCACATGTACACTTAAAAAACTGTATTTTGCGGTGATAAAACAATGTAAAGTGTTTGTGTTTATTAATATTCTGCGAGCAATGACATAAGGATGAACATGTGCATTTACAACTTAAATGAACACTGCTAAAGAAATTGTCAGTCTGAGCAAAGAGTCCAAGCTGAGAACCCCCCATACGGTTTGTAACCTTGAGTTTCCACTTTCACAGATCTTCCTGTTTTCAAGGAAAAGACAGTCGAATGTCTCAGCCTTGGCATTTTGCCTCTTGGAAACCTTGCTTTTCCTCTCTCCGTTCTCCCACACATTCCTGCCTTTATCTCTTCCCTCGTTCAGCTCCAGAGTGAAGTTAGAAGAATATTGGGCTTCGTATTCTATCAGAAAAAGTAATAGTAACAGTAGTTGTTAATGTGAATTCTTGCCAAATATTTAAGCAGGGAAAGTGTAATTTGCATGTAGGTTCTCTCACTGTGGAGGTCTAAGCCAGAGCAAACACAAATAGAACATGTTAATGTCACTGCACTGGAATACTGTCATTTTGGCTTGCATGTTTCATTTCTACAATAAAAAAAAGTCTTTGCATTATGCGACAAGTAAACAAATCAATTTCACTGAGCACAGATTATAAAAAGCTCTACAAAAAAACATCTCTTCTGAATTATGGTTTTGGTACAGTAGACAAGTCGAAGCATCCTTACGGAAACTCACGCTCGAGCAGCCGTGGGTAACTTTGTTTATAGTCCATGGTTAGCGTTTTCCTTCTGGGAATAGCATCCGTGCTTTAAAAATCATAAACGTGGTGTTACTTTTTAAAGATATTCTTGCTGGACAAAACGAGCACGTATCAAACTTGAATCCAAACCGAAAAACACAATGGCTTTTTGTCGAGGGGACCCGGGTGGTGCTTACTTCTGGGTTGGCCTTCAAACATGCATAATTGCTGCAGCATCTATAGGGCAAGAAGAAAAAGTCGAAAATTCAGGTGTTAAATGTTGCAGTGGGTGTTCTTATCGGGGACATTTCTGTCTGGCAGTCATTCACGGCCTTCATAATGCTTCTGCTGGAACAAAATGCAGTCCTTCAAGACCGTGGACAATAAAAGAGGAATGACATCCAGCAGGGCTGTGTTGAAACTCTTAATGTTATAAATGTCTTCCTAGGCTCATGCCAAGCCTGCTCACTTCCAAATACACAGTCTGTCATGGTCCACATTAAACAAGCTGAGTGGATACTGCAGGCACATCATGATCTTTAAAAAAACAGGTTTGGGTGATTTTTGGACTAAATTTATTATGATAAAAGCTTTTGAAGCCCTATCTTTTTTTGTATGTTTTCTAACCTTCTGCAATTACGATCAGCTGGTAATCCTAAAACTGATGATTGCCTGACTTTCATGATGACCACGCCTTTCGGGGCTTGAGAGTAATTTGACCAGTTGGGAAAACAAAACCTTTTTGGTGAATCCTTTTTATGTGTAAAATCAGAAGACATGAATCTGTGGGCGGGCATTTCATTTGATGAACACATCCTCCCTATCCACACAGAGCAAGTGGTTGTCTGGATTTCCAAACATCTGGAAACAACAGTGATGTCATTAACAGTTAATTTAGACCAGTTCAATGCAGTCTACCAATAACGGAGCCTAGGAAATGGGACGCAGCCATTTGCTGTCAACAAGCTCTTTTTTTAAATGCACTCTGGCACCTTATTCACATGCAAAGCCTGAATTATATGTATTAATCATGTACACAGATTAAATGTCTAGCCTACCACAAAACTTATGAATATGTGCACTTTGCCATTTCTGTTGCGTCACTCGACTGACACACACACACACACACACACACAGTTAGTTTAGAGACCTGCATGTATTTTGGCAGGCTGTTGTACGAGGACTAATCTCAAATTCATTCAAACATATAATTGTGGAGTTTCACATCGGCTTACATACACTGATGCCCGTAACCATAGTAACTAAGCGAAGAGGAAGGACGTTGCTGCTCGAGCGAGTTTACTCTGAGCAGCAAGTCGCTAAAAAGGTCTGAAAAGTAGCCTAGTCCCGTGAGAACGAGTGTGTGTGTGTGTGTGCGTGTGTGTGTGTGTGTGTGTGTCTGTGTGTCTGTGTGTGTGTTTGTGTGTGTGTGTGTGTCCCAATAAAACTTGATATATTCCATACACAGTAATGTTGCAAGATAGTTGAATACAATGGATGAAGCATACCCAATAAGGACAATAATGCTGTTAATAAATCACAACGATTTAAGCAACAAAGATGGTTCAAATCTACTAGTTTCGGGATACCTCATGGAAGCTAACTAGAACCATTATCATTTGTCACTATTGAGGAACTTGGAAGTGAACAGAGACTTGCAGTCAGTTGTGTAACAAATACTGGGCGGTAAAGGCAGAGCTGAAAGTGAAGTTGCATCTGAAGGATGTCCCTATTGAGCAAATTCAGCAAATTCCCTTTTTGGTATTGAAAAGTATTCCGAGAACCTTGTGTGCTCATGGCAGAGAAGAAATACAAGAAAATTAAAGAGTTATAATTAACGGTTTAATTAAAGTTCAAATGGTGATACAGTGTACATATACTCAGCTGAGGGTCTCCGAGCTTCCGCTCCACAGATCGTTCCTGTCTTGCTTCAGCTCAAAGACCTCGAACAGGAATCTACAATCTGGTTTTAACATACCAGCTCATTCGCCTCATTGGTTCAAATCTACGGCATGCGATTGGCTAAAAGTCCCACAGGGGCGGAGTCTCTCTTTAGCGCAGGTTTTGAAAATGGCTCCATAACATTCATGTTTTCCGGTACCTGAAGTCCTCACTCCGCCCTCCTGTGTTATTCAGTTCTATATGTTACAACTGATGAGAATCTTACTACAGCTTACAGTCATCCTCCCACAGACCCTCTTCACCTCGGCTGGCTTGAATCCCCCACCAGTTCCTTATCTCGTCATAAACCACAAGACGAACCACAGGTGGTCCATTCTCTTTGTTCCTTAAGACCAAACCCTCAACCACTGTCTGTGTGAACATGACCTCTGCACCCTCCAGTACAGAGACCATGTGACCCTCAGCAAACTAGTGACTCTGTGACCTGATAAACAATAATTCATCTTAAGCATTGCAATGTAAACATGGACATCATTACACAGTAATAAAAATGACCTTAATATGCATACAATTACAAATCCTCCATAATAACACCCCTTATTAATCATCATATTTCATGCATTGTAATCTACACATAAACAATTCATTTTACATAGATGTACAAATCCAAATGTGACAAACCAAGCTTAAAAAACACTACAGTATAAAAATTGACTGTAAATGGTCAAAGCATCGGGAAATGATTAGGAATAAGATGGGACATGTCTTTCAAAGTTGAGGAGGCACTTCAAGTTAAATATAAAGGTCATGCCATTAGTCTTCAGTTTGGACGAGTGCCTCCAACACTATTTTGTGTGTACATCATCATACTAGGCATGCTAGTCGAGGTGAAGTTTTATTGCCAAAACTGCAAACTAGTGCATTGAAAAATACTGTAATACATTGAGCCAGTTTACTTGTACTTGCTTCACAGTGAAATGTTAAATGTAGCTGTTTTTATGGTGTATTGCAATGTGGTGTTACGCTGTCTGTGACTTTCTTTGGAATTCAACTTTTTTTTTAAAGCAGAGACGTAATCTGGTCAGTCTGACATTTCATGTTGTGCAATAGTAAACAACAGAGATACAATTAATTATAGAGTATTAAAATACGAAACGTTTCATTTCCTCATGTATTCAGTTCCTCATTTAGCCTTCTGTACTGCAAGAATGTTTGGCTGAAAAGCATTTCATATATTGTAACGGGGATATTTATACGATTGGTGCCAAGTCTGCAGTCACTGACTATGCGTCATGTGCCCGAGTCCAGCATGGCATGGGAGCCCCTGTGTGGCAGTCAAAACATAGACAAATAATCAAAAAGGTTTATTTTTTCTCAATCCGGTCTAACATTTTCTAAATCTTATCATACCCATTTTTGTCAATACCTCAGTTTTTCTTCAGTCTTGAAGTTTGTTTTCTTAAATCCAGATGTTCATCTTCCCCAATAAAAGGAGACGATACAAACTGGCAATCTACAAACGTTATACAGAGTCCAGGGGATGGGGCTTAATAATGTGCATTCTACAATCATGTATGACACAAAGCTTTTTTTGCACAATTTTTGGAAGGCTGTGGCAAAATGAGCTTGTTTATTGCTATATAAACAAAAATATGACTGCGATTAGAGATCTTGTCTTGGGGGAAAACAACAGATTCTGAGACTTCAAAAAATGGGTTGAACCTAATTCACACTCCTGCTTAACTAAGCTAGACACACCGCTCTATAGGCTTTAACATCTTTTAAATGAAGTGTTTTTTCAACATTGATACTAAGATCACAGTGACATTTAGGGAGTTTTCTCCAGAACTTCAGTGCAAGCTGACTTTCCTTGTACTCAGCATCTAGTGGCTACTAGAGGAATAGCATCTTAACATTACACCATGAACCAAATTGCAGCTCAAAGAAGTCAAAGAGTAAATCATCATGATACCTACAGGAAGTAATGCATTTGTTTTTATTTTCTTAAAAGAAACTGTGTTTGTAGTTCCCACAAGCCATAATGCATCAGCATACAAACAGATCACCAGCTAAGGAGACAAAAAGCCTGAATCAATAGACTTTTATTTGTGGTGTTCAAAATACCACAAACAAAAAGATCTACACTCACACAAAACTCTGTGATATTGACACATGGAAGAACTGGTCTTTCCAGACAGACAGACTGCATGTTCTTGCCTGTGTTGTTGCATTTTAGCCAAATTACTCTTCAGCAGCTCAGAGTTTATGCATAAAGCTGCTGTAAAAGAACAGGCAAGTTCTGCAGGTTTCAAATTGGCTTTAACTGAACTGCACTCATTCAGGCTTTAATCATACTTTAAATACCTCTGCGTCCTCTCACCCTGACAGTATTACCTCCGTCTGCACGTGTTCACTCTGAATGAAGCAACCATTCAAGATCTACACAGCTGCTTTTCTTCTTTGTCTCTCAGGCTGTTCATTTAACAAATATCAGGAAGGATTTGGTTCGTTAATGATCACACCGAAAGAAACTTCACAAGTTATAATCGATTGCATCAATTAATATCCTTTGCAACCCATCCAAATCATCCTTTGTACCAGCAGGAATGGGGCAGTAGGTGTAATATCCTGCTTCCCCAAAATACAAACGCTATGCACTTTGTTGACATCTCAAAGCTGTTGTGAAACCTTCGATTAGTTCACATCTGTTTCATTTTTGTTCACCGTCAGGGAAATCTCTACATTGCAATAAACTCTCATTTTAAATGTTCCACTCCTGAGTGTGTAGTGTTTTTGTACAGTACCTATCAAATAATAAAAATGCTATAAGAACAGTCAAAATTGCAAATATATTCTTCAACTAAAGAAAAGTGGGATTTGTTTTATTCTGAGATTCTTTTGCAAAGTTTTTAATTACTTTTTAAGAAGTAATTGGATTTTTCTTTTCCGGGTTAGTGCAAGAAATGTGTGAGAGGGATATCAGCTAATGAAGTCTTAACACCTAAACATATCAGAAAAGGTCGATGTTGTACCAAAGTCAAATTTGACTGTGCCTGAAAGTGAAATATGAGGAGGTCTACTGTTTTGGAATTCACACACAAAGTTTCGTACTTAGAGTTTAAGAAAAATAATAACTTTAACTGCAGGGAAGTCTTGTGTGAGTAGGTCTAGTGCAGGTCACCTTCATCAGATAAGATAAGATATTCCTTTATTAGTCCCGCAGTGGGGAAATTGCAGGATTAAAGCAGCAGACAGGTAAAGTACACATAGTAAAATAAGATAAAAAAAAACAATATAAATAAACAGTAAAACAGTAATAAAACAGTAAATAATCCACAATAGCAGTATATATAGAGACAAGATAAAAAATGTATTTAAAAATGTATTAATATTGCACCAGTTGAAGTGATTAAAGTGACCAAAGTGTTTTTACGTGTTTTTGTGGTCTACTGCGAGCTCAGTTGGTTGTGCAGCCTGACAGCAGCAGGAAGGAAGGATGAAAGCACACTCTTGGTTGTTAGAAACATGTGTAAGCATAGCGATGCATCGATACCAATACTGATACTGAGGTACAATGGGCCGATCTGCGATCAGATACCATTATTTTAATTAATAACAATTCAACACATTTATATTTATGTATATATGTGTTACATTTAGCTTTACAAAAGTAAAGAAAACAATGTGCAAGTCAAGCCTGATGCCTTACACATAAAAAAAAGATCAAATGATTCCATTCACTTCCACACAGTGAGGCATCCAGCAAATTGATTAAACACGGATATCTGATCAGTAATATATGGACCTAAAGCCCAGTTATCGTAGATCGGTGAATCCTGAAGCGAGAGGCCTGTATCTATCTTGGAAACTGAACAAACAATCCCTTTTGAATGTTATATTATTTGAGGTTTTTGAACAACAGGGAAGTTGATTACTTTAAAATTATGTCAGTGGGTTTGCAAGTCTGAAAAATAATTGTTTAATCCAGTCTTCCACTTGGTATTTAATCCTCCCACACAGGTCAACACGGGTCTAACTGAGGGCCGCTCTACAAATGTGATGCATGCAAAATTGAGTTGTGTATTTTTTGGCATTTGCATATTAATTTTACCAGAGTCCTTCAAACACACAAACTCTCAATGTCACATTTGTACATCATTGGAGCTGACTTTTTGCCCCAAGTCAAATGTTATCTTTAGTTCCAGAGTTGATCCGACAGAATGTCTAATTTTTGGGGGGAAATCTATAGGAGCAAAAGGTACAGGAAAGCACCACTTATTGTGGTAATAGAAGTCCGTTTTCACAGGGATCATAGGGAAAACTTGGAATACAATTATGTCTTAACACGTCATGTATATTTGAATTTTTTTTTCCCTGTACGGTATAAATTTTAAGATTTTTGGATTCAGTTTTCCTAACGTTACCATTTCAGGCAGTCATTCGTTTCCATTCATTTCCCCAAGATGTGGCATGTCGTTACTTCACTTTGTCACTGAAGCTTTGACGATGCATCACACGACTACAGCTCATTTCAAGATTGTGCTAAGAGATGTTTATTTTGTAGGCCTATTCAAAATGAGCGGATAATTTAACAGTTAAAACATGACGAGCCATGCAAGCAGCTTTGTGAGGCACAAACACTGCACAAAGAGCTGGGCGGAAATCGGTAAAGTATCCCTTTAAGCAAGTGAGATGTTTACCATGTTCACCACCTTAGTTAGGCGTGTTAGCATGACATCTATTGGTACTTAAAAGTACAATTCAACCCTTTGCTAACCTAGCTGCTACTCCGCAAGCTGCCATGGAGCCCACACTGTCACTAACTGCATTCCATGTATGAATCCAAGTTTTGGGAAAACCAAAGAGTGATTTCAGAGAGAATATATGCGTTTTAATGACATATCCAGGAAGTCAAACTAATGCAGTAGCGAAAAAAAGTAAATAGATGAAGATTGCAGCTAAAGCGTAAAGATAAAAGTGTAAAAGTGAATCTTCACGTCATACCCTCTCTCTCCCTTTTCCTGACTATCCCCTCAGACCCAGGTAACAGCTGGCCGATACTACGAGGGCAGGGGTTACCGAAGGGTCAACCAAGACTGATGGGAACATCATTTGTCTTGCATGTTTATTGTCAAAAAAACACATTGAACAAAGCCATAATGCGAGTATAGCTACAAAGAAATTCCAACATGGTTTGCCAAATAATTAGCTTGTGGCAGTAAATGAGCAAAAACATGCAAACCTGTATGGTTCTTTAAATCCTTAAGTCACACTGACAACCCACCTTGGTGGAGTAAAGCAACTGAGCAAATAGAAGAATGATGGCAAACGACTAATGTGGGCCTATTTTTTTTAATATATATATATGTATATATATATATATATATATATATATATATATATATATATATATATATATATATATATATATATACATATATATATATTTGAGATTTATTTCACCTTCTATAAGAGAAAAATACACTTTACTGTTCACTATTTGAGCATTTCATGAAGGGGAAAAGTTCTTGTTCTGGCTTAGTGAATGCACAGTATGTTACAAAATAGGGGTTTACATCTTTGATTAAGCTTTAAGCCTTAAAAGTTTGTTTTGACAGTAGCAGCTTAAATAAGTTTTTTTTTTTTAAATCTTTAAAAAACAGGCAACTTCTTTCCAAGTTTTATCCATTTGCCAGGTATAAAAACATCGTCACTTTTGCCAAACTTTGCACATAGTTGACCTCAAAGACAACCTTGGCACTCACAATGCAAAATTAAATAATATATTATTTAATACGCTTTTTTTTTTTAAATGGTTCATGTGAACAAATACTCTTCGGCATGAGAAGGACTTACCATAGCAGCCCCTCTCTGTGTTGCCTTTTTTTTATACCTTTCAGACAAACCCTACTCCAAATGATCTACAAAAAAAAAAGATCTTCCTCAATTAAGTATCATTGCATGAGCTGAACTTAATAATGATATTCAGCCAGTCACTGAAAAACTAATTATGTGAGCTCAATAATGTTTTTAATTTGAATCACTTTTTTAGTAGCAGGCAGAGAACAGGTAATCCTTCTCCAACCATGTTTCTTCCTCAATTAACAATCTTCTCCAAAAGGATGCTTGGCTCCTCCAAGCACAAGTCAGACTGACATTGAGAGTGCAACATCCACAATTAATGGGGTCACACTGAACCACTGAGTAGGAGAGGCAGTGCTTGGGTAGTTTTCTTCTCTGCATCATCAACTTATATGGCAAATTATTTGTGTTTCATTCAGACATTGCAAAAATCAGGACAATGGTGGATGCGCATTACCCTGCACATTATACAGGTGCACGAGTTCCTCCTTTACTAACAAATCCCATGAAATTACAAAATACAACAAGATCCTTCAAATATTTCCTGTGTACCCAAAGCCTGATAGATTGTGTTCCTCTGGGCCATATACCTCCATTGTTGTCCAAAAACTATGAAAGAAATTGCCTTTTTGTTTGTTTGTTTGCACACACACACACACACACACACACACACACACACACACACACGCACACACACACACACACACACAAACACACACACACACACACACACACACACACACACACACACACACACACACGCAACATAATGTCTCACTTTCATTAACATTGTGAGATTTCGGAATAATTACAAAAATGACACCCTCTAAAATCGGAACAATAACTCAAGAACAGGTAACGTGTTGTTTTTAAGCAATAAAATACAACACATCTTCCTTGTAGCGTCGGAAGAACGACCTCCCAACTCCTGAAATGGGACTCGCCGGGGAGCAGGAGGATGCACCACAGTCTGTCTGAGTGCCTCTACGACCCTCATAGTGTTTGACACTTAAATTAGAACCCATGGCAAACTCTCTCGCTATTCAATTGTGATCTATTTAAACTGTGTATGCTGCAATTGGGTGCTTTTTGACTGTCCCCTGTGAGATATGACAACATGTTATACTTTGGGGTCAGCGGGACCCCAGTCGGTCTGATTAGAGTTAAATTAATAGTTTGCTGTTGAATATGTCAAGAGTTTTTAATTTATTTTGACACATAGTAGACGTTTGAATGCGTTCAGGGACGCATGAAATTAGGGATGGGAGAAAAAAACAATATGAAGCCGATGAAGGTTGGGCTGGACGACTGGCTAGAACTTCCATCTACTTTCAGTCCTGCTCGGGAGAGTGTAGCACAAAGTCTCCCAGCATGCACTGGGGCCACAGGTTTGTTTCTGTAATGTTAGTATTAGCTGGTTAGTTATGTTATTTGTGTCATGCGCATATAAGTGCCCTGTCCACATTTACTTTTTATTTTGCCAAAGTAAAAATACTGCAACTATAAAAAAACGTCACTCAACGGAAAACTAAAATGACTTGTATAAAAATGTACAGGGATATGGGCGGTTATGATAATGATGATAATTTATACACATCACACCAGAGACCCCTGAAACTTTTAATCTATGCATTTTCCATAGACCATTTGCAGCATGTTTACAAACTGCTTACCAATTACACAGGTGCATTCCCTTGTGTCCAGGAAAAAAACTCAGGCTATTAAACAAAAACAAAACATAAAAGCAGGTGTGGGAGAGACTGCACAATTACTCCCCACCCCCCTCTGTGCAGTGTGTGTGTCAGCTGAGCGAATCTCATGCACGGTTCTGCGGAAGCGCGTCCCTGTCTGCTCTCTCAAGGGTCACACTATGACCCATCTTTCTGCAGTCACGTCCATTGGTTGTTGTCACAAGCGGCCCAAGGGCCTCACACACACTGAGCGGGAATTAGAAATGCGCTACCGTGCGCATTTCTAATTCCGTTTCCGTTTGATTCTGTTTGCAATGACAGACGATCCTCTGATCGTCTGTCATTGCAGATTGAGACAGTAAAGGTAAAGGTGACATGTGGCCCTCAGGGGCTCAGCCAATCAGCCAATCAGACCGTCTCCCTACGCTGAACGACTGCATGGTATATATTCATTCATGGTTCACATAGTTCGTGTTGAAAATCCTGGTTTGTGCTCAGCTTGCAGGGAGAGAACCCTATAACCTTGTCTGTGATCTTCAGTCTCAAAGGATCTGAAGTGGAGGCTGTGATGGGGAATCCGGAATGGAGTCAAATTTATTTGATTCAATATTAGCAGTTAAAATAATTAACCTTTTGACCTGGTGATAGAGCTATATGAATAGGGACGGGATTTTTTTTTTAAGTTCATCCTGAGGGGGGCAATAATATGTATTCCAAATTCCATGGCAATTAATTTAGTCGTAGATGTTTCAATCAAAACCAAAACCTTAAACGATCTTGATGGAGCTGGAGAAAAAGTGAGGGGATGACCCTCTGAGATACTTACCTGCACCTCAACTTCAAGGCTGCTTTATTACTGTAAAAAGAACAAGTTGTACCAGACTCAGTCGTACTATATTTACTTACAGTAATGCTTTCATCCCAAAATGCTAAGCAGATATACCATGACATGGATAACTGAGTTTTGTAGATCTTAAAACAAGGTAAATTCACTTTAAACTCTTGGTATTGTAATATAAGTCTTTGAAAGAGCATGTCAGACTGAGACAAGTTGATGATAATATTTCTTTGTCTTTGCAGAGACCGAAAGAAGACTGCTGTGAAAGTGAGCATCACCATTCTGTTGGGAGCTCTTCTCACTGTTGGTTATCTCTATAAAGATTTGATCGACCCCAATGTCACCTTCCGCCAAATCCATGTGAAGAAGCATGCCCATCAAACAAAGCCACCCACCACAGATGCGTCCTATGTTTACTCCTGGCCCAGATGTGAACAAAACATGTCCGCTGCCAACATCACAAACTTTAACTCACTCCCCGAACATATAAAAAACACCCTCTACTATCGACACTGTCGACATTTTCCCACACTACTGGATGTTCCTGACAAATGTGGAGGGGCTAATGGATCTGCAGAAGTCTTCCTTCTACTGGTCATTAAAAGTTCACCTGAGAACTACGAACGCCGAGAGGTACTGCGCAAAACCTGGGCTGAAGAGAGGTTACACAACGGTGTGTGAATCCGAAGGATCTTCATTACAGGATCCAAGAGTGTTGGTTTTGGGAAAGTGACACTGCATAACCTCCTCAAGCAGGAGCAACGCGAGCACAATGACATCCTGCAGTGGGACTTCAATGACTCATTCTACAATCTCACTCTGAAGCAGATACTCTTCCTGGAATGGATGGAAAGAAACTGTCCACATGTTCGCTTCCTGCTAAATGGTGACGATGACGTCTTTGCCAACATAAACCACGTGGTTCACTATCTCCAAAGCCTGGAGAACAATACTGGAAACGAGCACCTCTTCGTCGGCCACCTGATTCAGAATGCTGAGCCCATTAGAGAGCCTCATAATAAGAAATATATTCCAGTTCAGGTGCAGGAGTCAAACTCATACCCCCCCCTACTGCGGTGGTGGGGGCTTCCTCTTGTCTAGCTACACAGCTTTGGTCATATTCAATATGTCCCAGTTCATCCCCATTCTTCCCCTTGATGATGTTTCCATGGGACTATGCCTGGCGAAAGCAGGACTCAGTCCTCATTCCCATATGGGGGTTATTACAGCAGGACTGAACATTCTTTCCAGAAGTGTAGATAAGTATGATCCCTGCTATTATCGAGATGTTCTGCTTGTTCACAGATTCCTTTCGGCTGAGATCTATTACGTGTGGCACCAAGTGAATGACCCAAATCTGGAATGCATTCCCACATTCTGATTTGCAGGTGGGGATAGAGCTTGTTGATACTAATACTAATAACTCACTCAGTGGCCAATTAATTAGCTACAGAAATGTTTCCTTCTTTGGTAAAATTGCATTCATATGTCTAAATTGCATTAATATTGAGAAAGAATACCTATTACACCACAGTGATCAAACAGAAAAACCAAGGTTTTCATTCTTTTCAGTGTGAACGATAAGATGTCATACAAATACAGACCACTTACCACTCAGTTAGTAGCAAAATTGACCAAATATGATTGCTAAATAATTTTGTCTAAAACCACTCCAGGGTTAGACAAAATATAAAATATTGAAACATGAATCAGAAGGAAAAGATGTGATGAGAAGAAACTTTGAAGTCTCACAGAAACTCTTTTATTTCCCTTATTTCACATATTCTGTTTATTATGTGTATCAGACTTTGGTGCATTTGGCACTCACACATTTGTGTGAAAGCAAAGAATCTTTGAAACCTTAAAAAATTATATTTTTTCTAAATGTCTTTCACCTCATTGTGAAGTTTAATGAATTCCTTGGTCCTGCAAATATATCTTTATTTGAAGTAAGTGTTATTTTGTATTCAACCGAGGTTATCTGTTTGTTCTTTTAAGGTGATAACTCTGATATCCCTGACTGGATTTTGAGGAAATTCAGGAGAATGATGCACCTCTCTATTTGCATTGTGCGTCAGTATTTTCACTGAAAACATTAGACTCCACTTTTAGAAATCATGGATTCTGCATAATGATGATATCTCACTTGAGTCAGTTCAACGGGTTTCTTCAACCAGAGGTCATAACCCAATGATCCACATGAACGCTTACGACTAGATATGTGTAAGGAGGATAGACATGTTTACTGTTGTTTGAATAATTATTTTAGTAGTTTTTATTACGGAATACAGTTTTTTTTATAGTATAGAGTAACTTACCAGGTAAAATAAAAATGACAAAAAACGGGTATTATGGTTTAAAGGATTGATACTTGTAACTATCTTTATCTCTTTAAGATATCTCCAAAACACTTTTACTCACAATTTAACACAAGAATGTACATTCCTCTCACACCAACAGTAAACATTGTCATTACCATTATAGACAACAAATTGTGTATTTGATTTCCATCAACAAAGAAGAAGATACTTGATGTGGTAGCATTGGTCCAACTCATGTTGTTGATGTGAGCTTCTCTTTCCAGTAAAGAAAAATCATCTTGACAAACTAAAAGTATATTTGTGAATCGTGTTCAATGGCAGACTCTTTAATGTGAAGCTGGCTTAATGTTAGAAACAAATCCAGGAGTAGAGCTCTAGCACCACTTACTGGTCAAATTACAGCAGGAAATAAAGAAGAAATGTAGAAAAAGCTCGAAATGGAGTGGCGGTTGGACACAAAATAAAAAAAATTTTAAACAATTTCCTTCACACAACTGTCACAATTGACCAAACATACCTGAATCACTCCCCCCCCATTATATATATATGAGAGAAAGGGCGTGGTGCGAATCAACCAGATACACAGATACCTTTGGAGTTTGTGTAAAAGCTTGGTCTGTCAGAGAAGAAAACTGATATTTTTACTACAATTCCCATTGACGCCAGTGTGTACTGCAGGTGTGGTTTAGACTTCATAGTGTACAATTCGGCAGCCTCATTGAGGCCCATTGTTCAACTGAGAACAACAGATTGCATTTCCAAATAAAGCTTCCAGCCTGGGTGTCTAAACAGTTTGAACACGGTGCACCTATTGCTGTTGTTGACCTGATCTTATAAAAATACAAAGGATCCGTTTACAGGCTCTTATTTAGTTATTCTGATGGCCTAAAATTCTGGTGTAGTCCCGCTCCAGACCAATGTTAATTTAAGATTTTATTTCCAACCGCCTGGGAGGCCAGACGAGACTCAATTACAGTGTACAGTACAACTTGACATTTGGACTTGCTGCACATCTTTTTGTTTATACCGAGCATTTGTTGGTCGATGGAGGACTGGACACTTTCATTTCTGCAGCCAAGTCCGAGTGCTCATAATGTACACCATGTGTTAGCAGCCTGCCCGTGCAAGGATGCAATGCAGTGGACATTTACTTACTGTGCACGCCATTACCCCTACTACCATACTATCTACTATGTCAGATTTTTTTTTTTTTTCATTTTCCAGTACATAGTCTGTTAAATGCAGTATGCCAAAAAATAGCAGGATGTGCCTGCATTTCTGGTTATGCCGACCCTCAATGATTAAGTGCTTTTAAAAACCTTTATGACAACAGTTAGTGAGTGAAGATCTTTTAAAATGCAGAAACAGGTCTACACATTTGTTCACACATGCAGGAAATGCAGCGTGTCCACACAGGAACAGGAAATGCAAGGCGGACTGATACGTGCCGTCAGTTGGATGATAAGCTTCTGTCTGCAGCTTTAGATCGTATGTATCTAAAGCTTTAAAAGAGGCGCTCCTAAGAAAGGACACGTCCATCGAGGCTGAACAAAATCATTTAGCAAAAGACTGAATGGGAGAAATGGGGCAAATGCCTGAAATGTTTAAATGTGCAGTCTTAGAAAAGGCTGGTCATCCCTTAGGTCATGTAGAAACTGATCATTTTATCCAGTACATGGATTTGCTCTTACACAATAAAATGTGTGAATACATATCAGATATACATTTAGCATGCATTTTAATGTTTGATACAGATCAGCAGTAAACTCACATTGTGGTTGTTCTGGTGGGTTTGGAGCAACGTTTCATAACTTTATATTAACTTCTAACCTTCTGGATGCAAACTGTCAAAAACTCTTTTTAAAATAAAAATGAGCTGAGGAACCACAACAAATGATGGAATTTCGAGCAACCTTACCTCTTCTGAAAATAACATATGACATGTTTTGGCTGAGATGTGCAGCGACTGTGCTATAAACCTAGAAATAAACACACTGAAAAAGAAAATTCGATTCAAGAGGTTAGGTTTTTTTTTGGTCAATAAATCTTTTTGATCATCTGCATTTTATTAAAAGTGAATCAGTGAAACATTGGCTGGTTCATTCATTCATTGCACTTATTTGTAACTTGCATGTGATTTACTAAGAATGGCAATTTAAGCAGATTATACAATGACTAAACACAATAAACATGGTGCTTTTTCTGTTTCCTTGTAGAGCACGCGGAGGTGGCTGGTCAGTCGGTGGCGGGACTCTGGATGGCTCACATTTGTAGACAAGTGACACCTCACTTGGGGTATTTGACAAACTGACACTCGGAGAGACAGAGTGTCAAACTCAGCTTGTCAAATACACTAAGTGGGGGGCCTGATCTCGCAACTTCAAAGATGGCTCTGTGGAATGAAAAACAAAGACACAAAGACACTCCAGGCCAACATTATCAAAGACACAAAAACATGCACACATCATACATTTTAGAGAAATGAGGCGTCGTGCGTGCACAGCATTGTAGAAAGTAGACACCAATCTGTTACCTGAGAGCTCGGACCTCCTGATGTTGAAGCAGATGCGTCAGAGTGCAACGCTCCTCTTTCTCTCACAGGCGCTCACAGTGACGAGTCTGTGCACAAGACGATTCATTTG